>NC_091481.1:35963493-36301827 GCF_036971445.1 Narcine bancroftii
TGGGAAATGGAGGAGATGCAGGTGAGGGCTAAGTTGATGGCAGTGGGGGGGGGGGGGGGGGGGGGGAGGCCATGTTTTTTGAAGAAGGCTTTATATTCACTCCATACATCATTTGTCTTGTGCCAGTGATCACCTTGGTCACAAAATGCCTTTTAAAAATACATTTTCCAAAACACATTCATAAATGAGATCATACAAATGCAAAAGTAAAATCATTTTCTACAAATTCTCCTCGTCTTTCCTCCATGTCCCTTTGCTTCCTAATGCATCCACACAATCCTGACTCAATCACCACAGTGGCCTGCTTTCAAATGAAGAATTCAGAGTTCAAAGGCCTGAATTTAGATGGGCTCTTCTTGGATAGATGGTGTTGTCCAGAGTGGTTGGTAAGCACTCGCAGCATGGGTAATGGTGGAAGGGTGGACACCCAAGGGTCAGTGCCATCTACTGGTGAGAGGATGATAGGCCACTTGCAATGAGCTGCACCAGTAATCTGATGTTTGAGCTGTGGCGTTAGTGATCAAGGTTGGGTTCATAGTTGTAAACAGAATTGGACACATTAATACAATGGAAAAGAATTGGCTCCAGGCTCTTCTAGAAAGTCCTGTGCCAAGTCCCCAGAGCTCTTCCAGGCGCCTTGAGATGTCCCAGAACACGACCCTTTTGTTAGGTCTTTCTGTATCAATTCCTATCTAACTATAGGAATGGTCAGAACTTGTTCCAATAAGCAATAAAACTTGTGTTTGAAACAAAGTTCTTTTTTTCTTTGGCTTGGCTTCGCGGACGAAGATTTATGGAGGGGGTAAAAAGTCCACGTCAGCTGCAGGCTCGTTTGTGGCTGACAAGTCCGATGCGGGACAGGCAGACACGATTGCAGCGGTTGCAGGGGAAAATTGGTTGGTTGGGGTTGGGTGTTGGGTTTTTCCTCCTTTGCCTTTTGTCAGTGAGGTGGGCTCTGCGGTCTTCTTCAAAGGAGGTTGCTACCCGCCAAACTGTGAGGCGCCAAGATGCACAGTTTGAGGCGTTATCAGCCCACTGGCGGTGGTCAATGTGGCAGGCACCAAGAGATTTCTTTAGGCAGTCCTTGTACCTTTTCTTTGGTGCACCTCTGTCACGGTGGCCAGTGGAGAGCTCGCCATATAAGAGCTCGCCATATAACACGATCTTGGGAAGGCGATGGTCCTCCATTCTGGAGACGTGACCCATCCAGCGCAGCTGGATCTTCAGCAGCGTGGACTCGATGCTGTCGATCTCTGCCATCTCGAGTACTTCGACGTTAGGGATGTAAGCGCTCCAATGGATGTTGAGGATGGAGCGGAGACAACGCTGGTGGAAGCGTTCTAGGAGCCGTAGGTGGTGCCGGTAGAGGACCCATGATTCGGAGCCGAACAGGAGTGTGGGTATGACAACGGCTCTGTATACGCTTATCTTTGTGAGGTTTTTCAGTTGGTTGTTTTTCCAGACTCTTGTGTAGTCTTCCAAAGGCGCTATTTGCCTTGGCGAGTCTGTTGTCTATCTCATTGTCGATCCTTGCATCTGATGAAATGGTGCAGCCGAGATAGGTAAACTGGTTGACCGTTTTGAGTTTTGTGTGCCCGATGGAGATGTGGGGGTGCTGGTAGTCATGGTGGGGAGCTGGCTGATGGAGGACCTCAGTTTTCTTCAGGCTGACTTCCAGGCCAAACATTTTGGCAGTTTCCGCAAAGCAGGACGTCAAGCGCTGAAGAGCTGGCTCTGAATGGGCAACTAAAGTAGTGACTGCATTAACCTCAGAGAAAAAGTATTTTGCAGACTGCTTTCACAGACACACCAACACCACTTCGGAAAATATAAATAAATCTGCTCAGGTGACCTCTCTGAAAACAGTAATAAGATGTAGTCCATGAGATTATAGATTTTTATAAAATATCTTCACCATTTTCTGCTCTAAAACAAGTTATTGCAAATATTAGACATGTTAAATAAAAACAAAAGTGTGAGAACAGGACAGGCAACATCAGTGGTTCTTGTAGCAGAACATGCACGCCTATATAACAGGCTTGGATAGGGCATAGGAAAAGGGACGACTCAGGAAAATATAACACATCAGTTGACTTCTGGTCTTTCTTCCTACACCGCTGCTCCCTCAGCAATGCGAAACATCACTGTCTGATTTCATTCTTTTTTTCTCAAAATGTGCACAGATACTTTATTTTAATATTTCAGTATGTACGCAACTCAGTGTACACAATATTAGCAGAGAACTGTTAAGATTGACAAGAAAACACTTCAACTAAGTTACAACAAGGAAAGTTCAACTCCACCCTTGCTACATTCTACAGGGGATGCATTGAGAGCATCCTATGTAACTGCATCACCACCCAGTTCGGGAACTGCACCATCCCAGAACAGAAGCCCCGCAGTGGATAGTAAAGATGGCTGAGGGGATTATTGGGGTCTCTCTCCCTGCCACGATGGACATTTTATAACAGCTGCTGTTTGCAGAAAGCCATAAACATCGTGAAGGATTCCACACACCCCTCCTGCGATCTATTCTCTCTCCTGCCATCTGGGAAGAGGTACCAAAGCATTTGGATCTTCACGACCAGATTACGAAACAGGATTTTCCCCCAAGCCATGAGGCTTCTGAACTCCGGGAACACAGCTTATGTAACATGATATTTAATGTGATATGTTATTTATGATATGTTATTTATAAAAATATTTGAGTACTTTATCCATGTAAATAACTAGCTTCACAGTTCAGAGAAATGCTATCTCATTTTCACTGTACACTGGAAGGTTTATGGTATGAATGATAAATAAACATGACTCGACTTGAACAAATCTTCTCAAGCCATGAAAAACTGCATACTGTATGAAAGTGAAAACAGTGACACCCGGTGGGGAAGAGGATAAGTGATTAAACAGGGACAACGAAAATTATAATATTTTACAAAGGAAAATATTTTACAAAGATAAATATGCCTTCTGCTCTTTCTTCCTGTGCCTCTGCTCATATCTTTGTGACGCTACGTGGCGCCAAACAAAAGAGTTCAATGAGAGCATCCACAAAATTTACATTAACGGTCAAAACAATACAACACCAGCTGTACAACATAATAATATTAACAATGAACAATATGCATTAAGGCTGACAACATGGACAGTTCATTTTCCAAAGAAACCCGTAAAACAGCACAGTAGGGGCAGATCGGCACTGTGAGGAGCAGGAGGGGAGGGGCCACGGAAGCTTAGAAAGTACAGCACAGGTGTTGCACAGCAAAGTTGTCTCCACAGGAAACATTAGTAAAATATCAGTAAATAAAAATAACTCGTTGAGATAAAATTCACAAATACAAAATCATTAAATAGGAAATCAAATTAGCAAATAAGAGTTGGGAATAAGAATTAATAAAGTGAATTTTTAAACTCTGTTACACCTACAGGAGTCCTGGTGTCGAGCTCTACAACTATTTGCCCTCAATGCTTTTGAACACTTGTGTGGAAGGCATCCTTTAAATACAGTCACTCTCCCAACCTCACCAAGTCTCTGAGACGGCACCTCTCCCACATGTTACCAGGCCATTTCCATGGCAGACTCTGCTGCAGACACATTAACTCCTCCTCTTTAAGAGGCTTGCCTTAAATAACGCTCCTGGTTAAAAGAGGTGCTGGCAATGGATGCCAGCTGATCAGCAAGATACTTAGTGGTGGATATTTCAGATTTATTGTCAGAGTACATACATCACATCACATACAACCTTGAGATTCTTTTTCCTGCGGGCCAGGCAGAATTACCACTAATTGGGTGTGCAAAAAAAACTGTACACAATGCACCCATGTAAACAGATAAAGAACTGTAAACAGATAACAAACTGACTGCAATCAGGGAGAATTAAAAAATCAATCAAGTGCAGAAGAGTCCTTAAATGTGTCCCTGATTGAGCTTGACGTTGAGGAGTCTGATGGTGGAGGGGTAGCAGCTGTTCCTGAACCCGTTGGTGCGAGTGTTGTGGCACTGAGACCTCTTTCCTGACGGAAGCAGCGAGAACAGAGCCCATGCTGGGTGGTTTGGTTACTTGCTGCTCTCCGATGGCAGCGTTCCCTGTAGATGTTCCCTACATCTCTATGTGTTATCTATGTGTGTCTATATAAACATCTTTATATTCTGTAGGTGTTGAAATAATTCCAATAAATAGGTAGCATTAGCTAGTGAGTTGCCACATTGATTAACAAGCATCGGTTAATTGCTCTTTGAAAACACTGGTTTGCGATCCAAATTAACCCAACATTTTTTAATGTCCTAATTCTAGAATATGTTTTAGGGAATTTGAAATGAAATCTTAAGTGCGGTTGTTGACAGACAGCAGTCAACCTGGATTATCCAGGAATATTGGATCACACAGTGCTCTGTGAAACCAGATAATATTATAACATGCAGGATCACATATTGAGATATGTTATGAGCCCAAAGGACCCATAAACCCAGCAGCAATAGATATTCACCAAGACAAATAGTTACTTAAACAAAAGTTGCTTTTAATTATCTTTAAACATACAAACAGAATACACTTATAACTTATCACTATTGACTTAACTAACCTAATCTAACCCCCTTCTAATTCTATGTAATCTGTGTGTAAGTTCAGAAAAGTACTTCCATCAGTTACTTCAGTGTCTTGCTGATGAAACTTGCCCCTTCAGGGTTCTCCAGAAGATAACCTCTTTTTTTCAGGTCACCACAGAGCGTCTTTTTGTTTCTCTTATTCCAAGTGAAACATTAGACAGCCAGTGTTCTCCTCTTGTATGATCTACAAGGGCTTTGACCAGGACGTCTTCCAAGTGGGGCTTTCCTTAAGCTTGCCATCTTGTCCTGTTCTAGTCCTAGTTGCTTCTGTTGGCTGTAAGACTGTAGAAGTGATCTGTGTGTGTGTCTCTCTCTCTCTCTGAGAGAAAGCCTGTTTGACTCTCTCTGCTTACAAAAATCACATGACCCTCTTAGAACAACAAGTTCTCTTCCAGACAATCTGCAGCTCCAACAAGATCATCTGTTGCCTTTTGCAAACAACAATCCATTAGTGAAGTCTCTTGAGCACTCTTCAAATCTCTTGCAAAAGCTGTGGAGCTGATATGTCTAGCATGGGGCAGAGCTCCAGTATTTTGAACAGGATCTGTTTTAAAATGTTTGTATATGAGCTACTCTAACAAGCCTTTCCCCATTTATCTCCCAAAAACTTATCAATATACTCTGTCACAGTTCACAGTCTTTCTTTTATCAACATCAAAAGTGGGAAATGCTTACAATGAACATTCATTCTGCTGACATCTGTGTGGTTCACTTAGCTCTATAATGTTCAGTCTGAAATAAGATATGTTCCGCCTTGCATTAAGTGAGAACACGTGGCTCTATTCCATTCCCGAGGCAATGCACAGTCTGGTTCATGGTTCACCTCAAGTCTGCTGCTGGTTAACACTGGATAAAAAATGGAACTGAAATAAAACTTAAAAAGGCTGGAAGTCCTCGGCAGGCCAGGAAGCATTTGTTGAGAGAGAAGCAGAGCAAATATTTCAAGTCCAACATCTCATCTGAAAAAACTGATAACATACTAAATACATGCCTCTGGCACAAATGTTGACTTATTTCTAGTAGGACTGAATCAGTTTAAATCCCTCTGCCATGGACCCTTTTAAGTTGTGACTTTCAATTTTAGATGTGATGTGTGTGAGACAGGTTGGGGTGGAGAGGTGGGTCAGGGTAGAATGCATTTAGAGGAGGCTACATGCATGTATTATTACAATGAGTGGACAACACCACGCGAGCAAATTGTCACAATTTCCATTAATAGGCACAGATTAGTTGTTCATTGCAATGGGGTACTTGAGTCGTAAAGGAGCGAGAGATAACTTGAGGTTGGGCAATGCCAGATGATTTTGGGCACTTGCGACGCGAGTTCAAGACTGATCTGTGAGCAGGGTTTGGGGGATGAGAGGCAGGTCTGGGGGACAAAAGCCACAAGATGTTGGGTTGAAAATGACGTAGAAGGTGTAGACCACCGGTCTTTTGCAGGGGGAAACCTCTGTACCTGGAGGAGTGTAAGGGGACAGGACAACACCTAGCCGGCTGTCAATCAGTCGGCCTGAATGGATCAAGCCCTACCCGGTCGGGTGTCAATCACCCTCCGGGATATAAGCCTGCACCGGTCTCCCTCCCGAGGCCTCACTCAGAGTTGCTGCAGCCACAGCTAGTTTGGCTCTGTGGAAGTTTTTGTGGATTAAAGCCTGTTGTACAGTCTTTATCTATGTGTGTCTGATTCTGGCTAACAGTGTGCCACAATGGGGCAGGTTTAAGATGGAAGAGAGATGGATGGTTGGAAATGGAAGGTCAGGTGGATAGTGTGAAGCAACTGATGATCAGGTGTGAAGCAAACCACTGTCCTAATTCATCAGCTCCCTGCTGGGCAAGTTAGCAAAATCTTTACAACTGAGAGAAGTACATAAACTTGGGAAAAGTTGTGGGCCACATGGTCAGAAGCTGCCCCAACATTCATCACAAGCTAACTCATCTCCACTTTCTTGCAAAATGCCCATTCCCCTCCGATCCAAGCTACATTTTGAATGAACTCAGTGGAGTTGTAGAACCCTCTGGAGAAGATTTGTCATCCTCTGTGAGAAGAGATTTATTCTTATCTCAGTCCTAAATAGTCTACACCTTATTCTGAGATGATAGCCCCTGGTTTGATAGTACTGGCCCTACTGAACACAACCCCCCACCCCTCCCGAATTCAGCCTGTTGAGTCTTCTCAGAATTCTGTAAAATTCAATGGAACTAGGCCCTTTGGCCCAACGCCCACACCAACCAAAATGTCCCACCCATACAAGCCCCACCAGCCTGCATATTCCTCAAATCCTATCCTATCCATTTATTCATCCAATTTTTTTTCTTAAACATTGCAAAGGTACCTGGTACAACCAACTCCTCTGCTAGTCCATTCCATACATCCACTACCCTCTATGTAAAAATAGTTACCCCTTCAGGTTCCTATAAAATCTATCCTCCCCCATCTTAAGCCTATGCTGACCTATTCCCCTGCTCTAGACAAAAGATTCACTGCGTTCACCCGATCTACTCCTCTCATGATTTTGTCCATCTCTGTGAGATTCCCCTCCCTCATCCTCCTGCTCACCAAGGAATAAAGCCCCAGCCTGCTCAACTTCTCCCTGTAGCTCAGGCCACCCCCCCCCCCCCAAGTCCTGGCAACATCCTATAAATCTCTGCATCCCCTCCAGCTTGACATCATCTTTCCTCTCGCACAGTGACCAAATCTGAGCATAATACTCCCAATGAGGCCTCTCCATATCTAATACAACTCCTACCTGACCTCCTGTACTGAATATTCTAACTGATGAAGGTCAACATGGCAAAACACATTTTTGACCCTCACAGTGCCCTCCGTAAGGTTTGAGACAAAGACATATTTGCTCCACAGTTTTAAATGTGTATGCAGTCATGGGGAGAACGTACAAACTCCTTACAGACAGTGTGGGATTCGAACCCCAGTCCTGGTCGCTGGCATAGTAAAGGTATTGCGCTAATTGTTATGCCAAATGAGGCTTGTCGGCACATGGCTGTAAGCAATCCTACAGGTAAAGGTTCCATTACTGTCATGTAATACTACATTTAGTATGTATCGCACATGAAATTCTTTGACCTTTGTCTACCGTAAGGCAGACAGAGAGTCATCACTTTGTTCCGCGCTCCTCACAGAAACTGACAGCACCTGGTGTTCTGAGGCAGTCTCCCTTCCAAGTACTGACAACAGCACTATCTAAGGAGGAGAGGAATTTTGCTGGGGTGTGAGCCAGGTTTATCCATCAACTTACCAATGAGCAGTGTCAGTTCATGATCACACAATGCTGCTTTGGGAATGTTATCTGTTCACATCTTCACTGCCATGTTTCCAACAGTTCTACACTTCATTAGATATCTTACAAGCCCAAAGGACCCCAAAACCCAGCAGCAGTAGACATTCACCAAGACAAGTTGTTTTTAAAACAAAAGTTATTTTTAATCAATTTTAAACATGAAAACAGAATTAAACTTTAACTTATCTCTATACAACTAATCCAAATTATCCTCCTTCTAATTCTAAGTGCCCGTGTATGTAATGTGTGTATAATTTTTAAAAAAGTTCTTTGGTTCACAGTTCAATCTCACTTCTCCTTCTTCCAAGTTCTCTGAATGCAGGCAATTCTTAGACTGTGCACAGAATTTAACATGGATAAAGTTCACCAGGCTTTGGTGCTCGAAAGGTAAATGTTTACCGCTGAGGAAGGTTCTTGTAGGGTTTGCAGAGAGAGATTTGTTGTTCCAGGATTTCCACAACTGAGGTACCACCATTAGTCACCTCAAGATCTCGCTGATGAAACTTGCCCCATCAGGGTTTTCCAGATGGTAACCTCTTTCTTCAGGCTACCACCACAGAATTCCGTTCTGTTCCTCTTATTCCAAGAGAAACACCAGACAGATAGCACTTCCAGCCATCCACTGCTTTGAAACTTTGTTTCCAAACAGCTCTTCCTGGCTTGTTTCAGCTGTGACTGTTCAGTCTCTTTCAGTGTCACCCACACACTACCTGAGAGGGGTGTTCTCCCTCTCTCTCTCTCTCTCTTTTCCCCTATCCAACTGAGACTGCCCGAAAGCCCATGTGACTCTCTCACTTACAAACCCCCCCCCCCCACCTTCTTCAGCAAACAACAGGAGTTCTTCTCCTTGGTCAAGATGTTGTCTTAGAGAAACAAAACCCAGGAGTGACCTTTCTGTGAGCACTTTGCAGAGAGGTACTTGTAGCCAGTTTGTATCCTCCAAAACAATGGTCTTTCATTTTATGATATCAGTTCAATTAGCACCGACTTGTGAAATGTGCATCACATTCTCCCAAGATCCTGCAACGTTACAAAATATGAATTCTCCAGTCTTTCAAATAAAATCTGTTTTAAAATGTGTGTATGAATGTAACTCACTAATCTTACCAAAATCCCAAATATTTTTAATCCATTACAGATATCCTGAGAGTTTTGAAGATGTTGTATAAATAAAGTACCTGCCCAAGTCCAATGCCAAGAGGGGCAGAGAAGGGAGCTTGTATAATGAAAGTATTAATCCACACAACCTTTAAGCAGGCAGAAATTACATGAGCTAATTAAAATACTGCCTCTTGCCCATCCTGCCAACTGCATTTTTAATTGGAAGACACCTTTTAAACCAACACTAAGTTGCCAAGGATCTTATTTAAATATGATTAATGCATCCACTGACATCATTGGCAATAATATTAATTGATGTCCACAACAGTGATCACCATCGGACAGACCACTGCCCCGTCCCTCCAGTGATCGCCTTAGATTGACCACTGCCCCGTCCCTCCACAGTGATCACCCCCAGACTCACCACTGCCCCGTCCCTCCACAGTGATCACCCGCAGACTCACCACTGCCCCGTCCCTCCAGTGATCGACTTAGACTCACCACAGCCCGGTCCCTCCACAGTGATCACCACCAGACTGACCACTGCCCCGTCCCTCCAGTGATCGCCTTAGATTGACCACTGCCCTGTCCCTCCACTGTGATCACCCCCAGACTCACCACTGCCCCGTACCTCCACAGTGATCACCCACAGACTCACCACTGCCCCGTCCCTCCAGTGATCGACTGAGATTCACCACTGCCCCCTCCCTCCAAAGTGATCACCCCCAGACCCACCACTGCCCCGTCCCTCCAGTGATCGCCTTAGATTGACCACTGCCCCGTCCCTCCACAATGATCACCCCCAGACTCACCACAGCCCCGTCCCTACACAGTGATCACCCCCAGACTCACAACTGCCCCATCCCTCCTGTCATCGCCTTAGATTCACCACTGCCCCGTCCCTCCACAGTGATCACCCCCAGACTCACAACTGCCCTGTCCCTCCAGTGATCGCCTTAGATTCACCACTGCCCAGTCCCTCCACAGTGATCACCCCCAGACTCACCACTGCCCCGTCCCTCCACAGTGATCACCCCCAGACTCACCTCTGCCCCGTCCCTCCAGTGATCGCCTTAGATTCACCACTGCCCCGTCCCTCCACAGTGATCACCCCCAGACTCACCACTGCCCCGTCCCTCCACAGTGATCACCCCCAGACTCACCACTGCCCCGTCCCTCCAGTGATCGCCTTAAATTCACCACTGCCCCATCCCTCCACAGTGATCACCCCCAGAATCACCACTGCCCTGTCCCTCCAGTGATCGGCTTAGATTCACCACTGCCCCTCCCCCAACAGTGATCACCCCTAGACTCACCACTGCCCCGTCCCTCCAGTGATCGCCTTAGATTCACCACTGCCCTGTCCCTCCACAGTGATCAGCTTAGATTCACCACTGCCCCGCCCCCAACTGTGATCACCCCCAGATTCACCGCTGCCCCGTCCCTCCAGTGATCGCCTTAGATTCACCACTGCCCAGTCCCTCCACAGTGATCACCCTCAGACTTACCACTGCCCCATCCCTCCACAGTGATCACTCCCAGACTCTCCACTGCCCCGTCCCTCCAGTGATAGCCTTAGATTTACCACTGCCCCGTCCCTCAACAGTGATCACCCCAGACTCACCACTACCACGTCCCTCCAGTGATCGCCTTAGACTCACCACTGCCCCGTCCCTCCACAGTGATCACTCCCAGACTGTCCACTGCCCCGTCCCTCCAGTGATAGCCTTAGATTTACCACTGCCCCGTCCCTCAACAGTGATCACCCCAGACTCACCACTACCCCGTCCCTCCAGTGATTGCCTTAGACTCACCACTGCCCCGTCCCTCCACAGTGATCACTCCCAGACTCACCACAGCCCAGTCCCTCCACAGCGATCACCATCGGACAGACCACTGCCCCGTCCCTCCAGTGATCGCCTTAGATTGACCACTGCCCCGTCCCTCCACAGTGATCACCCCCAGACTCACCACTGCCCCGTCCCTCCACAGTGATCACCCGCAGACTCACCACTGCCCCGTCCCTCCAGTGATCGACTTAGACTCACCACAGCCCAGTCCCTCCACAGTGATCACCACCAGACTGACAACTGCCCCGTCCCTCCAGGATTCGACTAAGATTGACCACTGCCCTGTCCCTCCACTGTGATCACCCCCAGACTCACCACTGCCCCGTACCTCCACAGTGATCACCCACAGACTCACCACTGCCCCATCCCTCCAGTGATCGACTTAGATTCACCACTGCCCCGTCCCTCCAAAGTGATCACCCCCAGACCCACCAATGCCCCGTCCCTCCAGTGATGACCTTAGATTGACCACTGCCCCGTCCCTCCACAATGATCACCCCTAGACTCACCACTGCCCCGTCCCTCCACAGTGATCACCCCCAGACTCACAACTGCCCTGTCCCTCCAGTGATCGCCTTAGATTCACCACTGCCCAGTCCCTCCACAGTGATCACCCCCAGACTCACCACTGCTCCGTCCCTCCACAGTGATCACCCCCAGACTCACCTCTGCCCCGTCCCTCCAGTGATCGCCTTAGATTGACCACTGCCCCGTCCCTCCACAGTGATCACCCCCAGACTCACCACTGCCCCGTCCCTCCACAGTGATCACCCCCAGACTCACCACTGCCCCGTCCCTCCAATGATCGCCTTAGATTCACCACTGCCCCGTCCCTCCACAGTGATCACCCCCAGAATCACCACTGCCCTGTCCCTCCAGTGATCGGCTTAGATTCACCACTGCCCCTCCCCCAACAGTGATCACCCCCAGACTCACCACTGCCCCGTCCCTCCAGTGATCGCCTTAGATTCACCACTGCCCCGTCCCTCCACAGTGATCACCCCTAGAATCACCACTGCCCCGTCCCTCCAGTGATCGGCTTAGATTCACCACTGCCCCGCCCCCAACTGTGATCACCCCCAGATTCACCGCTGCCCCGTCCCTCCAGTGATCGCCTTAGATTCACCACTGCCCCGTCCCTCCACAGTGATCACCCTCAGACTCACCACTGCCCCATCCCTCCACAGTGATCACTCCCAGACTCTCCACTGCCCCGTCCCTCCAGTGATAGCCTTAGATTTACCACTGCCCCGTCCCTCAACAGTGATCACCCCAGACTCACCACTACCCTGTCCATCCAGTGATCGCCTTAGACTCACCACTGCCCCGTCCCTCCACAGTGATCACTCCCAGACTCTCCACAGCCCCGTCCCTCCAGTGATCGACTTAGATTGACCACTGCCCCGTCCCTCCACAATGATCACCCCCAGACTCACCACAGCCCCGTCCCTACACAGTGGTCACCCCCAGACTCACAACTGCCCCGTCTCCCCAGTGATCGCCTTAGATTCACCACTGCCCCGTCCCTCCACAGTGATCACCCCCAGACTCACCACTGCCCCTTCCCTCCACAGTGATCACCCCAAGACTCACCACTGCCCCGTCCCTCCACGGTGATCACCCCCAGACTCACCTCTGCCCCGTCTCTCCGGTGATCGCCTTAGATTCACCACTGCCCCGTCCCTCCACAGTGATCACCCCCAGACTCACCACTGCCCCGTCCCTCCACAGTGATCACCCCAAGTCTCACCACTGCCCCGTCCCTCCAGTGATCGCCTTAGATTCACCAATGCCCCGTCCCTCCACAGTGATCACCCCCAGAATCACCACTGCCCTGTCACTCCAGTGATCGGCTTAGATTCACCACTGCCCCTCCCCCAACAGTGATCACCCCCAGACTCACCACTGCCCCGTCCCTCCAGTGATCGCCTTAGATTCACCACTGCCCCGTCCCTCCACAGTGATCACCCCTAGAATCACCACTGCCCCGTCCCTCCAGTGATCGGCTTAGATTCACCACTGCCCCGTCCCTCCACAGTGATCACCCTGACTCACCACTGCCCCATCCCTCCACAGTGATCACTCCCAGACTCTCCACTGCCCCGTCCCTCCAGTGATAGCCTTAGATTTACCACTGCCCCGTCCCTCAACAGTGATCACACCAGACTCACCACTACCCCGTCCCTCCAGTGATCGCCTTAGACTCACCACTGCCCCATCGCTCCACAGTGATCACTCCCAGACTCTCCACTGCCCCGTCCCTCCAGTGATCGCCTTAGATTGACCACTGCCCCGTCCCTCCACAGTGATCACCCCCAACTCACCACTGCCCCGTCCCTCCACAGTGATCACCCGCAGACTCACCACTGCCCCATCCCTCCAGTGATCGACTTAGACTCACCACAGCCCGGTCCCTCCACAGTGATCACCACCAGACTGACCACTGCCACGTCCCTCCAGTGATCGCCTTAGATTGACCACTGCCCCATCCCTCCACAGTGATCACCCCCAGACTCACCACTGCCCCGACCCTCCACAGTGATCACCCGCAGACTCACCACTGCCCCATCCCTCCAGCGATCGACTTAGATTCGGCACTGCCCCGTCCCCCCACAGTGATCACCACCAGACTGACCACTGCCCTGTCCCTCCAGTGATCACCTTAGATTGACCACTGCCCCGTCCCTCCACAGTGATCACCCCCAGACTCACCACTGCCCCGTCCCTCCACAGTGATCACCCGCAGACTCACAACTGCCCCGTCTCTCCAGTGATCACCCCCAGACTCACCACTGCCCCATCCCTCCACAGTGATCACCCCCAGACTCACCACAGCCCCGTCCCTCCACAGTGATCACCCCCAGAATCACCACTTCCCCGTTCCTCCAGTGATCGCCTTAGATTCACCACTGCCCCGCCCCCAACAGTGATCACCCCCAGACTCACCACTGCCCCGTTCCTCCAGTGATCGCCTTAGACTCACCACTGCCCTGTCCCTCCACAGTGATCACTCCCAGACTCTCCACTGCCCTGTCCCTCCAGTGATCGCCTTAGATTCACCACTGCCCCGTCCCTCCACAGTGATCACCCCCAGACTCACCACTGCCCCGCCCCTCCACAGTGATCACCCCCAGACTCTCCACTGCCCCGTCCCTCCAGTGATCGCCTTAGATTCGGCAGTGCCCCGTCCCCCCACAGTGATCACCACCAGACTGACCACTGCCCTGTCCCTCCAGTGATCACCTTAGATTGACCACTGCCCCGTCCCTCCACAGTGATCACCCCCAGACTCACCACTGCCCCGTCCCTCCACAGTGATCACCCGCAGACACACAACTGCCCCGTCTCTCCAGTGATCGACTTAGATTCACCACTGCCCCGTCCCTCCAAAGTGATCACCCCCAGACTCACCACTGCTCCGTCCCTCCAGTGATCGCCTTCGATTGACCACTGCCCCATCCCTCCACAGTGATCACCCCCAGACTCACCACAGCCCCGTCCCTCCACAGTGACCACCCCCAGACTCACAACTGCCCCGTCCCTCCAGTGATCACTTAGATTCACCACTGCCCAGTCCCTCCACAGTGATCACCCCCAGACTCACCACTGCCCCGTCCCTCCACAGTGATCACCCCCAGACTTACCACTGCCCCGTCCCTCCAGTGATCGCCTTAGATGATCACTGCCCTGTCACTCCACAGTGATCACCCCCAGACTCACCACTGCCCCGTCCCTCCGCAGTGATCACCCCCAGGCTCACCACTGCCCCATCCCTCCGGTGATCACCTTAGATTCACCACTGCCCCGTCCCTCCACAGTGATCACCCCCAGAATCACCACTGCCCCGTCCCTCCAGTGATTGCCTTAGATTCACCACTGCCCCGCCCCCAACCGTGATCACCCCCAGACTCACTACTGCCCCGTCCCTCCAGTGATTGCCTTAGATTCACCAATGCCCCGTCCCTCCACAGTGATCACCCCCAGAATCACCACTGCCCTGTCACTCCAGTGATCGGCTTAGATTCACCACTGCCCCTCTCCCAACAGTGATCACCCCCAGACTCACCACTGCCCCGTCCCTCCAGTGATCGCCTTAGATTCACCACTGCCCCGTCCCTCCACAGTGATCACCCTGACTCACCACTGCCCCATCCCTCCACAGTGATCACTCCCAGACACTCCACTGCCCCGTCCCTCCAGTGATAGCCTTAGATTTACCACTGCCCCGTCCCTCAACAGTGATCACCCCAGACTCACCACTACCCCGTCCCTCCAGTGATTGCCTTAGACTCACCACTGCCCCATCGCTCCACAGTGATCACTCCCAGACTCTCCACTGCCCCGTCCCTCCAGTGATCGCCTTAGATTGACCACTGCCCCGTCCCTCCACAGTGATCACCACCAACTCACCACTGCCCCGTCCCTCCACAGTGATCACCCGCAGACTCACCACTGCCCCATCCCTCCAGTGATCGACTTAGACTCACCACAGCCCGGTCCCTCCACAGTGATCACCACCAGACTGACCACTGCCACGTCCCTCCAGTGATCGCCTTAGATTGACCACTGCCCCATCCCTCCACAGTGATCACCCCCAGACTCACCACTGCCCCGACCCTCCACAGTGATCACCCGCAGACTCACCACTGCCCCATCCCTCCAGCGATCGACTTAGATTCACCACTGCCCCATCCCTCCAAAGTGATCACCCCCAGACTCACCACTGCCCCGTCCCTCCACAGTGATCACCCGCAGACACACAACTGCCCCGTCTCTCCAGTGATCGACTTAGATTCACCACTGCCCCGTCCCTCCAAAGTGATCACCCCCAGACTCACCACTGCTCCGTCCCTCCAGTGATCGCCTTCGATTGACCACTGCCCCATCCCTCCACAGTGATCACCCCCAGACTCACCACAGCCCCGTCCCTCCACAGTGACCACCCCCAGACTCACAACTGCCCCGTCCCTCCAGTGATCACTTAGATTCACCACTGCCCAGTCCCTCCACAGTGATCACCCCCAGACTCACCACTGCCCCGTCCCTCCACAGTGATCACCCCCAGACTTACCACTGCCCCGTCCCTCCAGTGATCGCCTTAGATGATCACTGCCCTGTCACTCCACAGTGATCACCCCCAGACTCACCACTGCCCCGTCCCTCCGCAGTGATCACCCCCAGGCTCACCACTGCCCC
Organism: Narcine bancroftii; assembly: GCF_036971445.1. Classification (NCBI taxonomy): domain Eukaryota; kingdom Metazoa; phylum Chordata; class Chondrichthyes; order Torpediniformes; family Narcinidae; genus Narcine; species Narcine bancroftii. Next base: position 35,979,546 of record NC_091481.1, read on the forward strand.
ATCCCTCCGGTGATCACCTTAGATTCACCACTGCCCCGTCCCTCCACAGTGATCACCCCCAGAATCACCACTGCCCCGTCCCTCCAGTGATTGCCTTAGATTCACCACTGCCCCGCCCCCAACCGTGATCACCCCCAGACTCACTACTGCCCCGTCCCTCCAGTGATTGCCTTAGATTCACCAATGCCCCGTCCCTCCACAGTGATCACCCCCAGAATCACCACTGCCCTGTCACTCCAGTGATCGGCTTAGATTCACCACTGCCCCTCCCCCAACAGTGATCACCCCCAGACTCACCACTGCCCCGTCCCTCCAGTGATCGCCTTAGATTCACCACTGCCCCGTCCCTCCACAGTGATCACCCTGACTCACCACTGCCCCATCCCTCCACAGTGATCACTCCCAGACACTCCACTGCCCCGTCCCTCCAGTGATAGCCTTAGATTTACCACTGCCCCGTCCCTCAACAGTGATCACCCCAGACTCACCACTACCCCGTCCCTCCAGTGATTGCCTTAGACTCACCACTGCCCCATCGCTCCACAGTGATCACTCCCAGACTCTCCACTGCCCCGTCCCTCCAGTGATCGCCTTAGATTGACCACTGCCCCGTCCCTCCACAGTGATCACCACCAACTCACCACTGCCCCGTCCCTCCACAGTGATCACCCGCAGACTCACCACTGCCCCATCCCTCCAGTGATCGACTTAGACTCACCACAGCCCGGTCCCTCCACAGTGATCACCACCAGACTGACCACTGCCACGTCCCTCCAGTGATCGCCTTAGATTGACCACTGCCCCATCCCTCCACAGTGATCACCCCCAGACTCACCACTGCCCCGACCCTCCACAGTGATCACCCGCAGACTCACCACTGCCCCATCCCTCCAGCGATCGACTTAGATTCACCACTGCCCCATCCCTCCAAAGTGATCACCCCCAGACTCACCACTGCCCTGTCCCTCCAGTGATTGCCTTAGATTGACCACTGCCCCGTCCCTCCACAGTGATTACCCCCAGACTCACCACAGCCCCGTCCCTCCACAGTGATCACCCCCAGTCTCACAACTGCCCCGTCCCTCCAGTGATCGCCTTAGATTCACCACTGCCCAGTCCCTCCACAGTGTTCACCCCCAGACTCACCACTTCCCCGTTCCTCCAGTGATCGCCTTAGATTCACCACTGCCCCGCCCCCAACAGTGATCACCCCCAGACTCACCACTGCCCCGTTCCTCCAATGATCGCCTTAGACTCACCACTGCCCTGTCCCTCCACAGTGATCACTCCCAGACTCTCCACTGCCCTGTCCCTCCAGTGATCGCCTTAGATTCACCACTGCCCCGTCCCTCCACAGTGATCACCCCCAGACTCACCACTGCCCCGCCCCTCCACAGTGATCACCCCCAGACTCTCCACTGCCCCGTCCCTCCAGTGATCGCCTTAGATTCGGCACTGCCCCGTCCCCCCACAGTGATCACCACCAGACTGACCACTGCCGTGTCCCTCCAGTGATCACCTTAGATTGACCACTGCCCCGTCCCTCCACAGTGATCACCCCCAGACTCACCACTGCCCCGTCCCTCCACAGTGATCACCCGCAGACTCACAACTGCCCCGTCTCTCCAGTGATCGACTTAGATTCACCACTGCCCCGTCCCTCCAAAGTGATCACCCCCAGACTCACCACTGCTCCGTCCCTCCAGTGATCGCCTTAGATTGACCACTGCCCCATCCCTCCACAGTGATCACCCCCAGACTCACCACAGCCCCGTCCCTCCACAGTGATCACCCCCAGACTCACAACTGCCCCGTCCCTCCAGTGATCACTTAGATTCACCACTGCCCAGTCCCTCCACAGTGATCACCCCCAGACTCACCACTGCCCCGTCCCTCCACAGTGATCACCCCCAGACTTACCACTGCCCCGTCCCTCCAGTGATCGCCTTAGATGATCACTGCCCTGTCACTCCACAGTGATCACCCCCAGAGTCACCACTGCCCCGTCCCTCCGCAGTGATCACCCCCAGGCTCACCACTGCCCCATCCCTCCGGTGATCACCTTAGATTCACCACTGCCCCGTCCCTCCACAGTGATCACCCCCAGAATCACCACTGCCCCGTCCCTCCAGTGATTGCCTTAGATTCACCACTGCCCCGCCCCCAACCGTGATCACCCCCAGACTCACTACAGCCCCGTCCCTCCAGTGATTGCCTTAGATTGACCAATGCCCCGTCCCTCCACAGTGGTCACCCCAGACTCACCACTGCCCCATCCCTCCAGTGATCGCCTTAGATTCACCACTGCCACATACCTCCACAGTGATCACCCCCAGACTCACCACTGCCCCGTCCCTCCACAGTGATCACCCCCAGACTCACCTCTACCCCGTCCCTTCAGTGATCGCCTTAGATTCACCACTGCCCCATCCCTCCAGCGATCGACTTAGATTCACCACTGCCCCATCCCTCCAAAGTGATCACCCCCAGACTCACCACTGCCCTGTCCCTCCAGTGATTGCCTTAGATTGACCACTGCCCCGTCCCTCCACAGTGATTACCCCCAGACTCACCACAGCCCCGTCCCTCCACAGTGATCACCCCCAGACTCACAACTGCCCCGTCCCTCCAGTGATCGCCTTAGATTCACCACTGCCCAGTCCCTCCACAGTGATCACCCCCAGACTCACCACTGCCCCGTTCCTCCAGTGATCGCCTTAGACTCACCACTGCCCTGTCCCTCCACAGTGATCACTCCCAGACTCTCCACTGCCCTGTCCCTCCAGTGATCGCCTTAGATTCACCACTGCCCCGTCCCTCCACAGTGATCACCCCCAGACTCACCACTGCCCCGCCTCTCCACAGTGATCACCCCCAGACTCTCCACTGCCCCGTCCCTCCAGTGATCGCCTTAGATTCGGCACTGCCCCGTCCCCCCACAGTGATCACCACCAGACTGACCACTGCCCTGTCCCTCCAGTGATCACCTTAGATTGACCACTGCCCCGTCCCTCCACAGTGATCACCCCCAGACTCAACACTGCCCCGTCCCTCCACAGTGATCACCCGCAGACTCACAACTGCCCCGTCTCTCCAGTGATCGACTTAGATTCAGCACTGCCCCGTCCCTCCAAAGTGATCCCCCCCAGACTCACCACTGCTCCGTCCCTCCAGTGATCGCCTTAGATTGACCACTGCCCCATCCCTCCACATTGATCACCCCCAGACTCACCACAGCCCCGTCCCTCCACAGTGATCACCCCCAAACTCACAACTGCCCCGTCCCTCCAGTGATCACTTAGATTCACCACTGCCCAGTCCCTCCACAGTGATCACCCCCAGACTCACCACTGCCCCGTCCCTCCACAGTGATCACCCCCAGACTTACCACTGCCCCGTCCCTCCAGTGATCGCCTTAGATGGTCACTGCCCTGTCACTCCACAGTGATCACCCCCAAACTCACCACTGCCCCGTCCCTCCGCAGTGATCACCCCCAGGCTCACCACTGCCCCGTCCCTCCGCAGTGATCACCCCCAGACTCACTACTGCCCCGTCCCTCCAGTGATTGCCTTAGATTGACCAATGCCCCGTCCCTCCACAGTGATCACCCCAGACTCACCACTGCCCCATACCTCCAGTGATCGCCTTAGATTCACCACTGCCCCATCCCTCCACAGTGATCACCCCCAGACTCACCACTGCCCCGTCCCTCCACAGTGATCACCCCCAGACTCACCTCTACCCCGTCCCTCCAGTGATCGCCTTAGATTCACCACTGCCCCGTCCCTCCAGTGATCGCCTTAGATTCACCACTGCCCCGTCCCTCCACAGTGATCACCCCCAGACTTACCACTGCCCCGTCCCTCCACAGTGATCACCCCCAGACTCACCACTGCCCCATCCCTCCAGTGATTGCCTTAGAATCACCACTGCCCCGTCCCTCCACAGTGATCACCCCCAGACTCACAACTGCCCCGTCCCTCCAGTGATCGCCTTAGATTCACCACTGCCTCGTCCCTCCAGTGATCACCTTAGATTGACCACTGCCCCGTCCCTCCACAGTGATCACCCCCAGACTCACCACTGCCCCGTCCCTCCACAGTGATCACCCCCAGACTTACCACTGACCCATCCCTCCAGTGATCGCCTTAGATTCACCACTGCCCCGTCCCTCCACAGTGATCACCCCCATACTCACCTCTGCCCCGTCCCTCCAGTGATCGCCTTAGATTCACCACTGCCCCGCCCCCAACAGTGATCACCCCCAGACTCACCACTGCCCCGTCCCTCCAGTGATCGCCTTAGACTCACCACTGCCCTGTCCCTCCACAGTGATCACTCCCAGACTCTCCACTGCCTTAGATTCACCACTGCCCCGTCCCTCCACAGTGATCACCCCCATACTCACCACTGCCCCGTCCCTCCAGTGATCGCCTTAGATTCACCACTGCCCCGTCCCTCCACAGTGATCATCCCCAGACTTATAGCTGTCCCATCTCCCTAATGATCCCACCAAAAACATATAGATGGAGGTTAAACTTCATGCTACTTAAAAGGCAGGAATTTAGAGGGTTTATTGAACGCCAAATTAAAAAGTATTTTGAAATAAATATGGAATCAGTGTAAGACAAATTTATATCATGGGACGCAATGAAAGCCTTCATTAGAGGGCAGATAATAAGTTATGTTCTTTCGCTTGGCTTCGCGGACGAAGATTTATGGAGGTGGTAAAAAGTCCACGTCAGCTGCAGGCTCGTTTGTGGCTGACAAGTCCGATGCGGGACAGGCAGACACGATTGCAGCGGTTGCAAGGGAAAATTGGTTGGTTGGGGTTGGGTGTTGGGTTTTTCCTCCTTTGCCTTTTGTCAGTGAGGTGGGCTCTGTGGTCTTCTTCAAAGGAGGTTGCTGTCCGCCAAACTGTGAGGCGCCAAGATGCACGGTTTGAGGCGTTATCAGCCCACTGGCGGTGGTCAATGTGGCAGGCACCAAGAGATTTCTTTAGGCAGTCCTTGTACCTTTTCTTTGGTGCACCTCTGTCACGGTGGCCAGTGGAGAGCTCGCCATATAACACGATCTTGGGAAGGCGATGGTCCTCCATTCTGGAGACGTGACCCATCCAGCGCAGCTGGATCTTCAGCAGCGTGGACTCGATGCTGTCGACCTCTGCCATCTCGAGTACTTCGACGTTAGGGGTGTAAGCGCTCCAATGGATGTTGAGGATGGAGCGGAGACAACGCTGGTGGAAGCGTAACAAGATGAAAAAGGACTACAATCAGGAAATAGAACAGTTGGAAAGGGAGATAGTAAGTACAGAAAAGGAACTAGCAAAAAGGGATGATATAACAAAAAGAAGAGAATTGGTGGACAAAAAAATAAAATACAAAACATTACAAATGTACTAGGTGGAGAAGAACATAATGAAAATAAAGCAAATGTATTACGAACTAGGAGAAAAAACACACAAAATATTAGCCTGGCAACTTAAAAGAGAACAAGCTAAAAGAACTGCATTGGCATCAAGGAACAGGGACAAACAAATTACATATAATCCAATAGAGATTAATGAGAACTTTAAAGAATTTTATGAACAATTATACCAAACTGAGAATGAGGGGAAAGATGATAAAATTGAAGAGTGTCCTGGGTAAACTTGTACCTCTCACTTTGTTCGTTTTAGATTGGTTATAGTGTTTGAGCTACCGAAAGAAAACAGACACACACGCCAAGAGCACTTCAGTTTATACAAATCTTTATTACTAAATATAAAGCTGATTTCAAGCTACAATATGCAAGCCCTTCCCAATTATACTTATCAATGCCTGGACTGGTCCCAACTGCCGAAGCGAGGCAACGACCGCACACTTGTAGTTGGTTGTCAGGGCGCCGGTAGCAGCTTCTCCACCTCCCCCGACCGGGACATTGGTTGGACTCTAGAAGTTCTTCTTCTTGCTGAGAGATGTTCCCACCCCTCAGAGAGTCTGAAACTTCAGCAGCGGGACCATGACTTATATTACCCAAAAATTGTTTACTCATAGCCCATCACTCTGAATAAATGGTTTACTTATCTTTAAGATCTCCTGACAGTGTGCGACCAACAAAAGACAACTGCATCTCTGGGCTTCATGGTGTAAATTAGATTATGTCTACTGATTCATACGCATCTCTGGGCCCCATCGTGGAATTTAGATTATGTATACATTATTCTCAAAGTAGGTTACTGATACTCAGCCTTGCATAAGCAAAAGTATGGTCTAAATTCTCCATTACAAAGAGTTTTTAAGCAAATTGAACTGCTGAAATTGCAAGGAGGAACAAAACAAACTGATAAAACCATTTGAAATTATTTATTCAAAGTATTACAGAGGTTCAGTCTATATATTAAAAAAGCTGCCGGACAATAAAATGCCTGGCGAGGATGGAGTCCCAATAGAATTCTATAAAACATTTAAAGAGTTATTAATTCCTCCTCTCCTGGAAGTAATGATAGAAGAAACAGAAAACTTGCCAGATTTATGTAAGACAGCAATAATTACAGTAATACCAAAGACGGGGAAGGATCCACTAACACCAGCAGCATATAGACCAATATCTCTTCTTAATTCAGAATATAAGATAATAGCAAAATTATTAGCAAACAGATTGGCCGATTGCGTACCAAAAATAGTAAAACAAGATCAAATTGGATTTATTAAGAAAAGATGAACAGCGGATAATGTCTGTAAATTTTATTAATTTAATTCATGCAGTTCAAGGAAATAAGATGCCAACAGTAGCTGTTGCTTCAGATGCAGAAAAAGCCTTTGACAGAGTAGAATGAAATTATTTATTCAAAGTATTACAGAGGTTCAGTCTACCAGAAAAATATATTAATTGGATTAAAGCATAATATAATGGACCATTGTCGAAGGTAACAGTAAATGGATATGTATTGAACCAATTTAAATTAAGTAGGTCAACTAGGCAGGGATGTCCATTATCTCCCTCACTGTTTGCTTTAGCAATAGAACCATTGGCAGAACTGATAAGAACAGAAAATAAAATAAAAGGGATAAAAATAAAGGAGAAAGAGTATAAAATCAGTTTATTTGCAGATGACATCATAGTATGCTTAACAGAACCAGAAATATCAATAAAAGAATTACATAAGAAATTGAAGGAGTATGGAGAAATATCGGGGTACAAGATCAATGCAAATAAAAGTGAAGTGATGCCAATGAGTAATGCAGATTATACAGAATTTTAAAAAGAATCACCATTTAAATGGCAAAACTTAAGCCACCTGTACAAATTAAATTATCAGCCACTAATAAAGAAATTGCAGGAAGACTTAGAACATTGGAAAGAATTACCGCTAACGTTGATAGGGAGGGTAAATTGCATTAAAATGAATGTCTTCCCAAGGATACAATACTTATTTCAATCGTTGCCAATTCCTTTAACAGAGAAATTCTTTAATGAACTGACGTTGGTGGTGGGAAGATATTGGAATCCATCATTAAAGAGAAATAGCAGAACACTTAGGAAGGAATAATAGAATTGGTGCTAGTCAGCATGGGTTCCTTAAAAGAAAATCTTGCTTGACTAATCTGGAATTTTTCGAGGACGTAACAAGGAGGATGGACTCGGGAGAGCCAGTGGATGTGGTGTACTTGGACTTTCAGAAAGCCTTCGATAAAGTCCCACACAGGAGGTTAGTTTGCAAAATGAAGGAGCATGGTATCGGGGGTAGGGTGCTGTCATGGATAGATAATTAGTTGAGAAATAGGAAACAAAGGGTTGGGATAAATGGGTCATTTTCTGGATGGCAGGATGTGATGAGTGGCATTCCATGGGGATTGATGTTGGGCCCTCAGTTGTTTATCATTTATGTAAATTATTTGGATGAGGGGATAATTACATATGAAAATTTGCAGATGACATTAAACTGGGTGGTAGTGTAAAGAGCGAGGAGGATGGGGACTTGGAGAATTTAGGGGAGTGGGCAGAAAGATGGCAGATAAAGTTTAATCTGAGTTAATGCGAGGTTGTCCATTTTGGAGGCAGAAACCAGAGAGCAGAATATTATTTAAATGGAGTCAAGCTGGGGAGTGGGGTAATGCAAAGGGATCTGGGCGTACTTGTTCACCAGTCATTGAAAACTAGCATGCACATTCAGCAAGCTGTGAAGATGGCGAACGGTATGTTGGCTTTCATAAAGAGGGGATTGGATTATGGGAGTAGAGAAGCCCTCCTACAGTTGTACAGGGCCCTCATGAGACCTCACCTGGAGTATTGTGTCCAGTTCTGGTCCCCATATTTAAGAAAGGACATGCTTGCTCTAGAGAGAGTGCAGCACAGGTTTACAAGGTTAGTTCCCGGGATGGCAGGATTGTCATATGCGGATAGGTTAGAAAGACTTGGACTATATGCGATGGAGTTTAGAAGGATGAGGGGAGACATGATTGAGGTATTTAGGATTATCAAAAGGCTTGACAGGGTGAAATCAGAGCACGTGTTCCCAATGATGGTTGAGACTAGGACGAGAGGGCATAGTTTAAGAATACAGGGAAGGCCATTTAAGACAGAAATTAGGAGAATTTTTTTTTACCTAGAGAGTTGTGGGTCTGTGGAATGCATTGCCAAAGAGGGTAGTGGGGCCAGATTCGCTGGATAGATTTAAGAGAGAGTTGGATAAGGCTCTTGTGGGCAGGGGAGTTAAGGGTTATGGGATAAGGCAGGGAATGGTTACTGCCGGAGAATGATCAGCCATGATCTAATAAATGGCGGTGCTGGCTTGACGGGCCAATTGGCCTACTCCAGCACCTATTGTCTATTCTATAACTAAAGAGAATAATAAGGAAATTCTTGTGGAAAGGGGGAAACCGAGGATAGCATTAGATAAATTAGCAGAGATATACAACCAAGGTGGTTTGCAGTTACAAAACTTTAAAAATTATTATAGAGCAGCACAATTAAGATACTTATCAGATTTTTACCAGACAAAGGAAAAACCAGACTGGGCTAAGATAGAGCTAGATAAAATAGGGGAGAAGGTACCGGAACATATACTTTATAAGTGGGATGAAAAGCTGGTACAATATAAAAGCTCACCAGTACTGCATCTTTGGCTTGGCTTCGCGGATGAAGATTTATGGAGGGGGTAAATGTCCACGTCAGCTGCAGGCTCGTTTGTGGCTGACAAGTCCGATGCGGGACAGGCAGACACGGTTGCAGCGGTTGCAGGGGAAAATTGGTTGGTTGGGGTTGGGTGTTGGGTTTTTCCTCCTTTGTCTTTTGTCAGTGAGGTGGGCTCTGCGGTCTTCTTCAAAGGAGGTTGCTGCCCACCGAACTGTGAGGCACCAAGATGTAAGGTTTGAGGCGATATCAGCCCACTGGCGGTGGTCAATGTGGCAGGCACCAAGAGATTTCTTTAGGCAGTCCTTGTACCTCTTCTTTGGTGCACCTCTGTCACGTTGGCCAGTGGAGAGCTCGCCATATAACACGATCTTGGGAAGGCAATGGTCCTCCATTCTGGAGACGTAACCCACCCAGCGCAGCTGGATCTTCAGCAGCGTGGACTCGATGCTGTCGGCCTCTGCCATCTCGAGTACTTCGATGTTAGGGATGAAGTCGCTCCAATGAATGTTGAGGATGGAGCGGAGACAATGCTGGTGGAAGCGTTCTAGGAGCCGTAGGTGATGCCGGTAGAGGACCCATGATTCGGAGCCGAACAGGAGTGTGGGTATGACAACGGCTCTGTATACGCTTATCTTTGTGAGGTTTTTCAGTTGGTTGTTTTTCCAGACTCTTTTGTGTAGTCTTCCAAAGGCGCTATTTGCCTTGGCAAGTCTGTTGTCTATCTCGTTGTCGATCCTTGCATCTGATGAAATGGTGCAGCCGAGGTAGGTAAACTGGTTGACCGTTTTGAGTTTTGTGTCCCAATGGAGATGTGGGGGTGCTGGTAGTCATGGTGGGGAGCTGGCTGATGGAGGACCTCAGTTTTCTTCAGGCTGACTTCCAGGCCAAACATTTTGGCAGTTTCCGCAAAGCAGGACGTCAAGCGCTGAAGAGCTGGCTCTGAATGGGCAACTAAAGCGACATCGTCTGCAAAGAGTAGTTCACGGACAAGTTTCTCTTGTGTCTTGGTGTGAGCTTGCAGGCGCCTCAGATTGAAGAGACTGCTTACTCAATATATGGAAGAAGATTCACTAAGAAAGGAAAAAAACAAATGACCAAATACCAAAATTATTATTGACGCAAAATCCGCTAATCCCTTTTACAATAGATAACCTTTCCTTTAGAGAATGGGAGAGAAAAGGAATTAAAAGAATAGAAAATTGTTTTTTGGGAAATAATTTATTAACATTTGAACAAATGAAGTACAAATATGGAATAACTCATGTACAATATTTGCATACCATCAACTGAAAGCCTCCTTAAAGGATAAATTGGGAAACAGACAGATTACCAGAAGGAAGCAGCTTTGAATATGTAATTACAGACACAATGATAATTAAAAGATTTATAACGAACATGTACATCAAGCTGCAAGATAAGGAAAATGATGAAATAAGCTATAAACCCAAACAAAAGTGGGAAAAGTTATGTTCTAGAACTATGAAGAATACAATAAACACAAGGTTACAAATGATACAGTATAATTAGTTAGAGAGGTTATATATCACACCTAAAAAGTTAAAAAAAATGGGATCCAACATTATCAGATAGATGTTTTGGCTGTAAGAAGGAAATGGGAACAACAGTTTGGGCATGTGAGAAAGTGAAAAAGTTTTGGGATCTAAATCAGATATTAAATAAAATCACAAAAAAAACATACCAAAAAATCTAGAGATCTTTCTTCTAAGTAATATAAGGAATTAGGCCTCAAATTCGACAAAGCGCAAAAAAGATTTATTATGATAACCTTCACAGTAGCAAAAAAATGTATAATGTCAACTTGGAAAATGGAAGAGAGCTTGAGAATACAGCAATGGTACATGGAAATGAATAAATGTATTCCATTGGAAAAAATATCATATAATTAAAAAAATAAAGACACATTATTAAGACACAAATTTGGGAACCGTACATGGAACATAACAGAGAAGGCCTACCACGTACCTCCACAACCTAAAATGATAAGAAGACAAAAGGACTTGACCCAGTGTGTAAAAGTAGATGACACATTTTTCTTGTTTATTTTTCATTGTGTGATGACATTATTTAATGGGTTTATTCTATTGTATATGTTGAACATTTATTGGTTGGGGGGGGTGAGAAGGGGAGATGGAAGGAAGGGGGAGAAAAGGGAAAAAATGCCACTGTGTATATTTAAAAGAGAAACGTTTGTATATATTTTGGTTGATATGGTTCACAGTATGAAAAATCAAAACATTTTTTTTAAAAAATCCCATAAAATATAATTGCTCTGTGCTTAGTTCTTATTCAAACTCAAAAAAAACTATTTGATCTTTAATAAAGCTAACAAATTCTGGCTTTTTCAATAACATTGCATTAAATATCCAATGAAAAATTGACTGAATCCGGCCCAACACAAGAAATAAATAACAATGAATGATCAGGTACTATTCTACTCTTATATTCAGCCTGAGTAATATGAGCTTGCAAGTGCGCTGAAGCCAAAAAAAATCTATCCTTGAAAATGAATCATGACAAGAAGAATAAAATGATAAATCTTTCTCAGTCAGATTTAACCTCCTCAAATCTCTCATCAATGAAGCCATTTGGACAGCAGCCTTCGATTTTTTCAAAGTATTTGGAGATTTACCCAATAATGGATCTAGTAAACAATTAAAATCTCCCCCAAGCGAAATGTTTTCCTTGGCTTGACTCAATGTTAAAAAAGTTTCAGACATGAATTGTTCGTCATCAACATTTGCTGCATACACATTTAACAAAGACCATGGTCCCACAAACAATTTACAATTAATGATTAGAATTTGACCAGCTGATTCCACCAGTGACTCAAGTTCAAACGGTATCTTCTTGTGAATCAAAATCGTCACTCCACGTGCTTTAGAGTTGAAAGAAGATGAAGTTACACGACCGACCAGCCCACTCTCTCTTCAATTTTGAATGTTCTTTTTCAGTTAAGTGTGTTTCCTGCAAAAAAGCTACATCCACTTCCATTTTTATAATATAAGCCAAAACACATTTACATTTAATCAGATTATTTAAATCTTGAACATTAAAAGTTGCAAAATTCAAAGTAGACATTATTCTAACAATAAAAAAAACTTGTTGGGCGTGATGGCCTCTCCCCAGTTGGACTAATAAATATTCAAATTGAAGATTGAAGATTTTGTAAAAGCTTAAAAACTTTTTCTAAAGTTGTTTCAATATTACAAGAACATAATGGCTACTAATACAAAGAAGTCGAAAACACAATTTCAGAAGAAACCTTTATTCAAGAGTACAGAGGAATTAAGGCCTACCCACCAAGTGGAATCCACGGAGTCGATTGGTCCGACAGCCAAGCCTCAATGCACTCCAGCTCGCCTAAGTATTACCCTGGCACCCTCTTCGCAGTCGCAAGATGGTGCTGGGCTTCCAATTCTTTCTTCTCATCTTGAATAGCCGTTGGAATCTCCAGTGTCGGGCTCGACGCGTGCCAGGCATGCGTGGTGCGTCAAGGGTCCTACTTGAGGGAGGAGTCACGTGATAGAGTAGTGGCCGGTCAGGGAATTCCAGCCCTCTCCGGAAAAGTTGAAAAAAAATGCACAAAACACAAAGGTACAAGAGTAAAAATTAAAACAAAGTAAAAATAAAGGTGAGAAGAAAATGGCAGCGAAGAGAGAAAAGTCGAAAACAACGGGAAGAAGAGAAGATGAAAGAACGTCAGAAGAAGAAGGTGAAGGCCTTACCTGTCCGAGGAGGCCTGCCGCGGAGAGAGAAGCCCGCTCCCTCAGGTCAGTTGAAGTCCCGAGCTCGGGACTACAAAAATGGCTCGCGGAGCCGAGTAAAAGTGCGCAACTACGCATGCGCGAGGAGTCGCACATGCACGATGCGCATGAAAAAAAACACACTGATGGGAGGGGGGAACAGCTGCGGAGTCAATCTCCACAGCTGAGAGTGACAGCTGCAACACAGCAACAGGCGCAGAACATGGAAAATAACGACAACAAGAAAGAAGAGAGGAAAAAGAAAACAAGGAAACAACAGATGGCCAACCCAGAGGAAGAAGAAGAAGAAGAACATAGAGAAATGGAAGAAGAAGAGAAAGGCAGGACAATGGATATATCTTTTTTTAAAGAATATATGGAATCAGTGAAAGAATGGCAATTACAAGAATTTAATGAGATAAAAAGAAGAATTAAGAGTGCAGAAGAAAAAATGAATAAAATAGAAATGGTCATATCAGAGATAGGAAAAAGAGTGGATAATGTGGAAGAACGAGAAATAATCGTAGAAATGGAAGTAGAGGACTTAAAAGAGAAATTAGAAGAATCTAATAAAAAAGTTAAAGAGGCACATGAGCTATTAGCTCAGAAGATAGATATAATGGAAAACTATAATAGAAGAAATAATATAAAGATAGTGGGTCCTAATGAAGATGAAGAAGGCAAGAATATGAGAGAGTTTATAAAAGATTGGATCCCCAGGGTCCTAGGAAGTCCAGAATTACAGGAAGAAATGGAAATAGAGAGGGCACATAGAACATCAGCCCCAAAACCACAACCGCAGCAAAAACCAAGATCCATTTTAATAAAATTCTTAAGATATACAACAAGAGAAAATATATTGGAGAAAGCAATGAAGAAAATAAGAGAAGACAAAAAGCCACTGGAATACAAAGGTCAAAAAATTTTTTTTAATCCAGACATAAGTTTTGAACTCCTGAAGAAGAGGAAGGAGTTTAATACAGCAAAAACGATCTTATGGAAAAAAGGATATAAATTTATGTTAAAGTACCCAGCGGTACTTAAAATAGTTATTCCAGGGCAACAAAACAGACTATTCTCGGATCCAGAGGAAGCACAAAAATTTGCAAAACACTACAAAACAAGCAGAGAGATGAAGACATGTAATGAGAGTAAAAATGACCACGAGCTATATGTATGTGTGTATATGGGTATATATTAATATATATATATATAGATGTGTATGTATATATGTTTATACATGAGTGTATCTGTATTTAGAGGAAAATATATAGAGTATAGATAAGAATTAATAAGGGAATGAAAGGGAATAGAGGGAATAAGGAGGGAATTAAAAGAGTGACCTTTGTTAAATATGAAAATTGAAATCTTTTCCGGGGGGGGCTGGGTGGGGAGGTGTTATGGTCACTGCAAAATCAGTTGACGCTTGCGAGTGAATTCGCAAATCCAAATGAAGAGGGGAGATGTGGTTGCCCGACAAGGGATAAAGGGCAACTCAGGAGGGGGAGGGGAGAATGGGGTTAAAGAAGTTTTAAATAGGAGAATAAGAAAAATGTTTGATATTTTAGAAATGTTGTCTTATAAAGTGTTCAAAACAAGAAAGCAGAAATGGATAAGAAGGAAAGGTGATGATGGAGAAACAGAAAGGGAAGATAAACTAAGTATGAAATGGCTACGTTGAACTATATGACTTTAAATATTAACGGAATACATAACCAAATCAAAAGGAAGAAACTGCTAAATTTACTGAAAAAAGAAGAAATTGATATAGCATTTGTGCAAGAGACACAGTTAACTGAATTGGAACACAAGAAATTAAAGAGAGATTGGGTAGGACATGTAACAGCAGCGTCGTATAATTCAAAAGCAAGAGGAGTAGCTATATTAATTAGTAAAAATGTACCAATTAAAATACAAGAGGAAATAATAGATCCAGCAGGGAGATATGTAATGATAAAATGTCAGATATATTCGGAGTTTTGGCATCTACTCAATGTATATTCACCTAACGAAGAAGATCAAAAGTTTATGCAAGATATTTTTTTGAAGATAGCAGATACGCAAGGGAACATATTAATAGGAGGGGATTTCAACATTAATTTGGATTCAAATATGGATAAAACTGGGGAAAAAAATTAACAAATGCAAGCAATAAGATACCTAGGTATACAAATAAATAAAAATCTCGGCCATCTATATAAACTCAATTATTATCCACTAATGAAAAAATTACAGGGCGATTTAGAGCATTGGAAAGATTTACCACTAACACTAATAGGAAGGATAAACTGTATTAAAATGAACATTTTCCCAAGGATAATATACCTATTTCAGGCATTGCCAATACACTTGACAGAAAAATTCTTCAAGGAGTTAAAGAAAATAATAAGGAAATTTTTATGGAAAGGGGGGGAAACCGAGGATAGCACTAGATAAATTAACAGAATGGTATAAACAAGGAGGCTTACAACTGCCAAACTTTAAAAATTATTATAGAGCCGCACAATTAAAATACCTATCAGATTTTTATCAAACAAGGGAAAAGCCAGATTGGACTAGATTAGAACTAGATAAAATAGGGGAAAAGATACCTGAACATATATTATATAAATGGGATGAAAAATTGGTACAACATAGGAATTCTCCAGTATTACATCATCTGCTCAATATTTGGAAGAAGATTCATGTAGAAAGGAATAAAACAAATTACCAATTACCAAAACTAATACTGACACAAAATCAGTTACTCCCTTTTACGATAGATAACCTTTCCTTTAGAGAATGGGAGAAAAAAGGGATCAAAAGAATAGAAAATTGTTTTTCAGGAAATAGATTCTTATCCTTTGAACAAATGAAAGATAAATACAATATAACTCAAGATACAGCGCTGGCATATTACCAATTGAGATCCTACTTGAAGGACAAATTAGGAAGCAGTCTGAGGTTATCAGAGGGAAGTAACTTTGAATATGTGATTACAGATACAATGATAATCAAAAGATTTATAACAAATATGTATATTAAACTGCAAGAAAAGGAGAATGAGGAAACAAATGGTAAAACTAAACAAAAATGGGAACAAGATTTAAATATAAAGATAAAGAAGGAAACATGGGAGAAATTATGCTCTGGAACTATGAGAAATACAATAAATACGAGGTTACATATGATACAATATAACTGGATACACAGGCTATACATTACACCTCAAAAGTTAAATAAATGGGACCCAACAGTATCTGACAGATGTTTTCGTTGTAAAAAAGAAATGGGAACATCAATTCATGCAATCTGGACATGTGAGAAAGTAGAAAAATTTTGGGAAGATCTAAATCAGATATTAAATAAAATAACAGAAAACAATATACCAAAGAATCCAGAGATCTTCCTCCTAAGTAACATAAAAAACAAAGAATTTGGACTTGATTTGGATGGTGCACAAAAAAGATTTGTTAAGATAGCTCTAGCCTTAGCAAAAAAATGTATTATGTCAACCTGGAAATTGGAAGATAATTTGAGAATACAACAATGGTATATAGAAATGAATAAATGTATTCCATTAGAAAAAAATAACATAATTTAAGAAATAATATTGAAATATTTGAACAAATATGGGAGCCATACATGAAACATAATAGAGAAAACCTACTGGGGACATCTACCACCTAAATTAACGAAAGGAGAAGGAAATGAAAAGAATTGACTCAGTGGAATTTCTTGTTTATTTTTATTGAATGACAACATTGTTTGACTGGTTTAATGTATTTTAAACCAGTACTTTTGTACTTTAAATGAATGGGGTAGGGAGGGTGGGATGGGAGGAGCGGGGGAGAAAATGACACTGTATATATTTGAAAAGGAAATTGTATGTATCTTGGTCAATGTGGTCTATGGTGTGAAAAATAAAAAATTTAAAAAAAAGGGTCCTACTTGAGATGGTCTGGGCTGTCAGCGAGGCCGGCTGACAACGGGCTGAAGATTTCGGCCCTGTGTCGGTTGACATGCTAACAAGGAGTAAGGCCTTTAAATCGACTGTAGGTTTGAAAGAACAAGAAGAAAAGGCTTTTCCACAGATGGAAGGTATGGAAGAAGAAATGTTGCTTACTGCTGAATTGAAGAAGGTAGGCCCCAAAAAGAGACAATTGAATCTACTTCTGATGCTGTTTTTACAATTCTTGAAAGTATAGATCAACAAATGGTAATATGTCAACATAAATGTCTACTCAGATGGATCATGGATTTATGAAGATGACTGTTAAAATGAACAATATTTGTGATGAGGTTTCTTCTGTTAAGAAAGATATTTCTATTGCTAAAGCTGATGTCAATAGATGCTTAAATATACAGTTCAAGATAACTTTAAGAAAATTGAAGGTGCTTTTCAGGATTATAGAGAATAAGTGGAATGAAATAGAGAGAAAATAGAAAAAGTGGAAGATTCTTTTCTTGGATGGGAAATTCAGAAGAAAGATTTATTGAAGAAGATTGACTCTGGAAAACCAAAGCCATCAGAATAATGTTAAGATAGTGGGAATTCCAGAAGGTATTGAAGGTTCAGATCCAGTAAAAAAATTTTTAAAATGATCCCTGACGCATTAGATGTTGAATTTTTTCCAGATGATTTGGAACTAGATAGAGCACATAGGGCTTTAAGAAGTAAACCATATCCTGGTCAACCACCTTGAGCAGTTTTGATTCGCTGTTTGAAATATTAAGACAAGGAGACAATTTTGCGAGTTGCGGTGCAAAATGCACGTAGATATCAGTCTCTATTGATGGTGCAAGGTAATAAGGTCTTTTTTTAAAATACTGATTTAAGTTAGATTATTAAAGGACGTAAAGAATTTAATTCTGCGAATTAAACATTTTCTGAGAAAGGGATATAAATTTTCTTTTCGATATCCAGCTGTGTTGAAGATTTTTTATGGCAATTTCTAATCACAATTTTTTGAGAATGATCACGATGCTTTAATTTTTTGCTAATTCTTTGCCCAACAGGGCCACTGAAGGGCACTCTTCACCTAGGAGGTAGATGTCAGATAAGAAGAATGAGAATGGGAAGGCAGATATGTCAAAGAGATTGATTGATATTGATATTGAACAAGCTTTGGGACTGAATTCATTGGGATTATGATTTGATTCAGATTTATGATTTTGTAAGTCCGACTGTTGGTGGGGGGGGTGGGGGGGGAGGGATGACACTGAAGCTTTTGGAAGTCATCTGCCACCTGTGGTTTTTTTTCCACACCCAGTTAATTGGGGAGTTATTACTCTTTTGTAGTTTTGGGGTATATATATATTTTTCTTGTACTTGTGTAATCATTTTCTGTTTGTTGAAGGGGGGTCTTTTTTGTAGTTTATCAATTTCGGGGTTTTTTTGCAAGGGAAGCTTTACTTTATTGAGAGGGTTTTTTTCTTATTGTAAAAAAAGAAAGTGACTACATTTGACTTGGGGAAGGCGACATCTCTGATCGTTGCGGTTCGTTCCACGGCAGGTCACATCATCCTTAGGCAATCACGCCACACCGGGCGGGACCGTTCCAGGAGGCGGGACCGTTCCAGGAGGCGGGACCGTTCCAGGAGGCGGGACCGTTCCAGGAGGCGGGACCGTTCCAGGAGGCGGGACCGTTCCAGGAGGCGGGACCGTTCCAGGAGGCGGGACCGTTCCAGGAGGCGGGACCGTTCCAGGAGGCGGGACCGTTCCAGGAGGCGGGACCGTTCCAGGAGGCGGGACCGTTCCAGGAGGCGGGACCGTTCCAGGAGGCGGGACCGTTCCAGGAGGCGGGACCGTTCCAGGAGGCGGGACCGTTCCAGGAGGCGGGACCGTTCCAGGAGGCGGGACCGTTCCAGGAGGCGGGACCGTTCCAGGAGGCGGGACCGTTCCAGGAGGCGGGACCGTTCCAGGAGGCGGGACCGTTCCAGGAGGCGGGACCCCTGGGCCGGGGAGGGGAGAGGGGAACCGGAGCGGAGCGATGGAGGCGAAGCAGCGCCGCGTCCTGCGGAGACTGCGGACGGAGCTGGCGGCTGAGCTGAGGGTGGATGAGCTGGTGCAGCACCTGTACCAGGAGCGGGTGGTGAACCAGGCCTTCCTGGAGGAGCTGGAGGCCGAGCCGGTCGGCGCCCGCAGGACCCTGAAGCTGCTCGATCACTTGCCGAGCCGCGGGCCTCGGGCCTTCGCCGCCTTCGCTGAGTCGCTGAGGGCCGACTTCCCGTGGCTCTGCCGCCGGCTGGAGGAGGAGGAGGAGGCGGGGGAGGAGGAACTGGAACCGCCGGCAGGTGAGCGTCCAGGACGGCCGCGTAGGCCCGGTGTGTCCCACTCTTCTATCGCCGCGTTCCCCCTCTCCCCCCTGCACCTCAAAGGACCCCCCCCCCTCCCCCTTCAACCCCTCCCCCCCTTCAACCCCTCCCCCTCCTCTCCCGCATTCCCTCGTTCCCCTACTCCTCCTCCCTCCATACCAGCCCCCAGGCCCCCCTACTCCTCCCTCCCCAGCACCCCCTCCAAACTCCCCCCCCCCCCCCAGGCCCCTCTCTCCCAACCCCCTCCCCAGGCCCCTCTCTCCCAACCCCCCCCCCCCAGGCCCCTCCAACCCCCTCCCCAGGCCCCTCTCTCCCAACCCCCTCCCCAGGCCCCTCTCTCCCAACCCCCCCCCCCCAGGCCCCTCTCTCCAACCCCCCCCCTGGCCCCTCTCTCCCAACCCCCCCCAGGCCCCTCTCTCCCAACCCCCCCCGGCCCCTCTCTCCCAACCCCCCCCCAGGCCCCTCTCTCCCAACCCCCCCCGGCCCCTCTCTCCCAACCCCCCCCCAGGCCCCTCTCTCCCAACCCCCCCCAGGCCCCTCTCTCCCAACCCCCCCCAGGCCCCTCTCTCCCAACCCCCCCCAGGCCCCCTCTCTCCCAACCCCCCCCAGGCCCCTCTCTCCCAACCCCCCCCAGGCCCCTCTCTCCCAACCCCCCCCAGGCCCCTCTCTCCAACCCCCCCCCAGGCCCCTCTCTCCCAACCCCCCCCAGGCCCCTCTCTCCCAACCCCCCCCAGGCCCCTCTCTCCCAACCCCCCCCAGGCCCCTCTCTCCCAACCCCCCCCAGGCCCCTCTCTCCCAACCCCCCCCAGGCCCCTCTCTCCCAACCCCCCCCAGGCCCCTCTCTCCCAACCCCCCCAGGCCCCTCTCTCCCAACCCCCCCCAGGCCCCTCTCTCCCAACCCCCCCCAGGCCCCTCTCTCCCAACCCCCCCCAGGCCCCTCTCTCCCAACCCCCCCCAGGCCCCTCTCTCCCAACCCCCCCAGGCCCCTCTCTCCCAACCCCCCCCCAGGCCCCTCTCTCTCCCAACCCCCCCCAGGCCCCTCTCTCCCAACCCCCCCCAGGCCCCCTCACTCCCAACCAGTACTGCATCTTTGGCTTGGCTTCGCGGACGAAGATTTATGGAGGGGGTAAAAGTCCACGTCAGCTGCAGGCTCGTTTGTGGCTGACAAGTCCGATGCGGGACAGGCAGACACGTTGCAGCGGCTGCAGGGGGAAAATTGGTTGGTTGGGGTTGGGTGTTGGGTTTTTCCTCCTTTGCCTTTTGTCAGTGAGGTGGGGCTCCTGCGGTCTTCTTCAAAGGAGGTTGCTGCCCGCCAAACTGTGAGGCGCCAAGATGCACGGTTTGAGGCGATATCAGCCCACTGGCGGTGGTCAATGTGGCAGGCACCAAGAGATTTCTTTAGGCAGTCCTTGTACCTTTTCTTTGGTGCACCTCTGTCACGGTGGCCAGTGGAGAGCTCGCCATATAACACGATCTTGGGAAGGCGATGGTCCCTCCATTCTGGAGACGTGACCACCCAGCGCAGCAGGATCTTCAGCAGCGTGACTCGATGCTGTCGACCTCTGCCATCTCGAATACTTCGAAGTTAGGGATGAAAGCGCTCCAATGGATGTTGAAGATGGAGCGGAGACAACGCTGGTGGAAGCGTTCTAGGAGCCGTAGGTGATGCCGGTAGAGGACCCATGATTCGGAGCCGAACAGGAGTGTGGGTATGTCAACGGCTCTGTAATACGCTTATCTTTGTGAGGTTTTTCAGTTGGTTGTTTTTCAGACTCTTTTGTGTAGTCTTCCAAAGGCGCTATTTGCCTTGGCGAGTCTGTTGTCTATCTCATTGTCGATCCTTGCATCTGATGAAATGGTGCAGCCGAGATAGGTAAACTGGTTGACCGTTTTGAGTTTTGTGTGCCCTATGGAGATGTGGGGGGCTGGTAGTCATGGTGGGGAGCTAGCTGATGGAGGACCTCAGTTTTCTTCAGGCTGACTTCCAGGCCAAACATTTTGGCAGTTTCCGCAAAGCAGGACGTCAAGCGCTGAAGAGCTGGCTCTGAATGGGCAACTAAAGCGGCATCGTCTGCAAAGAGTAGTTCACGGACAAGTTTCTCTTGTGTCTTGGTGTGAGCTTGCAGGTGCCTCAGATTGAAGAGACTGCCATCCGTGCTTGTTTCTTCTCTGGACATGACGGCTTTGTAAGGTGAGCCTGGTGGGCAGCTCGCTTCTTTGCCAGCAGCTCCTGGATTTCCTGGCTGTTTTCGCCAAACCAGTTCTTGTTTTTCCTGGAGGAGAAGCCCAGTACCTCTTCAGTGGATTGCAGTATGGTAGTCTTCAACTGATCCCAGAGGGTTTCAGGGGACGGGTCCGTGAGGTGGGTTGCATCGTGTCGAGCTTTGCTTTGTGGTTTGCCTGGAGTTTCCTCTCGCTTCGTCTGACTGCAGGTTTCCACATTGAACCTCTTTCTGGGGGCTTTACTGTTCCTGGGCTTTGGCTTGAAGTGAAGGTTGAGCTTGCAGCGAACCAGCCGGTGGTCAGTGTGGCATTCCGCGCTGGGCATGACCCTGGTTGTGGAGCACATCTCGTTTGTCACTTTCTCGCACCAGGATGTAGTCCAGGAGGTGCCAGTGTTTGGATCGGGGATGCATCAGGTAGTCTTAAGGCTGTCCCTCTGCTGAAAAAGGGTGTTTGTAATGACAAGCCGCTGTTCTGCGCAGAGCTCCAACAGGAGGCGCCCATTGTCGTTGCACTTGCCGACGCCATGCTCTGCCCAGGATTCCTGGCCAGGTTTCTGAGTCTTTGCCGACGCGAGCGTTGAAGTCGCCAAGGATGACAACCTTGTCGGCTGTAGGGGTGCGTTGGATGAGGTTGCGCAGGTCAGTGTAGAACTTGTCCTTTTCTGCTGGTTCCACCTGGAGGGTTGGAGCATAGACACTGATGAGGGTGATGCAACGCTTGTTTTGAAGGGGGAGTCGCATGGACATGATTCGGCTCCGAGTGGCCTGTCGGAAGGTTTTCGAGTTTGGAGGCAATGAAGTTCTTGACCATGAAGCCTACACCAGATAGGCGTCGTTCATCTAAAGGCTTGCCAGACCAGTAGAGTGTGTAGCCCGCGCCGCGTTCTTGGAGGCTGCCTACATCTGCCAGGCGGACTACACTGAGAGCGGCTCTGTCGATGTCAAGTCTGAGGAGTTCATGTGCAATGAGGGCAGACCGACGTTCAGTCGGTGGCTGTCAGCCTTGTCTAGCATGGTTCTGATGTTCCAGCATGCTAGCTTGAGTTTGTGAGCATCTTTTGAGGGGGAGGACGTGGAGGGGGAGGACGTGGAGGGGGAGGACGTGGAGGGGGAGGACGTGGAGGGGGAGGACGTGGCGGGGGAGGACGTGGCGGGGGAGGACGTGGCGGGGGAGGACGTGGCGGGGGAGGACGTGGCGGGGGAGGACGTGGCGGGGGAGGACGTGGAGGCGGGGAGACGTGGCGGGGGAGGACGTGGCGGGGAGGACGTGGCGGGGGGAGGACGTGGCGGGGGAGACGTGGCGGGGGAGGACGTGGCGGGGGGGGACGTGGCGGGGGGGGACGTGGCGGGGGGGGGACGTGGCGGGGGGGGACGTGGCGGGGGAGGACGTGGCGGGGGAGGACGTGGACCTGTCCTCGGGCCTGCGCAAAGGAGCTTTTAGGTGGAGTGCAGTGCGCGCAGTACTGGCCCCACCCTTTACACCCATGGTTCGTGTGCCGTGGCCGAGCAAGCTGGGACGTGGCAGCGAGGTCCTTGGGTAGTAGGTTTTATATCGGAGTGGCCTTCTCCTATGCAGGTTTCTTACCCGGGCTGGAGGGGTCTGCCTCCCCTCCTAGGTTGGTCCATACTGCCCTGACCGGGGCCGAGGCCGCCGCAGCTCTCCCTGTTCCCGGACTGGGGCCGCCGCCTCCAACTCTCTGCCCGGACCGGGGCCTCCGCCTGCCTCACTCGACCGAGGCCGGGGCCGCCGTCTACCCCTTGCTCCTGCCCGGATCGGGGCCGCCGCCGCCTACCCTCAGCCCGGACCGGGGCAGGGGCCGCCGCTGCCCTCTCTGTGCCCGGACTGGGGCCGCCGCCTCCCACTCTCTGCCCGGATCGGGGCCTCCGCCTGCCTCACTCGACCGAGGCCGGGGCCGCCGTCTCCCCCTTGCTCCTGCCTGGATCGGGGCTCTAACCAAGAGTTATTCTCCTTTCTATTACACAGAACACTTTTCCTCTCTTTTCTATTCTAACCCTTCACTTAATATCCACATCACAAGCCTCTCCAGTACATTTCCATCTCACTTCCTCCACCCCTGCCATTCATATTCCACCCTTATTTCTCCATCAAGCCTTCCAAACTCATTGTGTTGATGCTCTCCCATCTCTACCAGTCAGAGAATGGAAACAAATGAAATAATTGTGTACAAGAATGGAATGGCAATTGTCAAAGGTGATTTTGAAAGGTCAAAGCAATTTAGTTGAGGAAGCCTTGAGGAGCAATTCATAGGCTGCATTAATGATTTTTTGAACGGCATGCTACAAAACCTGCTGTCTTCGATTTGGTTATATATATTGAGACAGATAAAATGAATGATTTCAGAGTTGGGGATCCTCTTGAAAAGTATGGCTGAATTTCGAATACAGGTGCAGGGTGAGAAAGTAAGATCCAAACCAAGTGTGCACTGCTTGAACAAAGGAGATTATAGTGGGACGAGAGAGGAGTTGGCCGACATAGACTGGAAGTCTATGTGGTAGGACAGCTGAGAAAGAGTGGAAGACTTTCAAAGAGATTTTTAACAGTGGTCAACAAAAATATATTCCAGTTAGAAGTTAAACACGAAAGCCTACAGATGCCATGGTTGAAATAATTCTGGAGAAATTCAGCAGGTCAAACAGTGTACTTTACATAGCAAAGATGAAGATACAGAACTGACGTTTCAGACACGAGCCTTTCATCAAGGTGTGGAAAACAGTCGGCAGGCGTCCGAACAAAATGGTAGGTGGAGAGGAGCTTGGACCCAAAAGCAATAGCCAAAGGAGAAGGGAGAGAGGGCACAACTGCAAGCAGGGGGAAGGAGAGATGGCTCTGTGAAGAGGGTGGAAAGCTAAGGGAAAGAAGACAAGGGGAAAGGGAGAGTAGGTTAGTAGTAACCTGAGAAATCTCTGCCTTTCAAAGTGATCATTAATGATCTTCCTCAGAATAACTACCTGCCACTAAAGTTGAACTTGCAGGTCTCTACTTGCCCTGGTCCCTGTGTAACCAACTCTAGCCTTCCCTAGATATCTGGGCTGCTCCAAATCTGGCCCTCTGAGTTTCACTGCTCCCACCATTAACCACGAAGCCTTCAGCTGACTGAAGTTTCCTCTTGTAACTTCTCCCTCCCCCTCTTTTGGTCTGGTATTCTAATTCCCCTCTGTGGGTCTCTGATGTGCCATATTATGCAGGTATTTCATAACATTCTTATAAAGTGCCTTAGACATCTACCATGATAATGCTTTATTACGCTGTAAAAGCCTGCCCAAAGATGGTCCAACTACAAATGCCTTTTTTGTTAATATTACAGCTTTGATCATGTTCTCGGGAGATGCAGGAGATAATAACAGGGAACGATTGCTCATCGCACTGAGAGAACATTATTTATCTTGAAAATAGCAGTAGTCAGCAAATTGGTCATACTTAGGGAGATGGTTTTAAAATTAATTGACAATGCTGTAAATCATCCTCACCCAAAACATGTTATATAGTTGGAATAAAGAGAACACTTTATGTTCCACAGAATTTCACTCCACCTCAAAATAGTACTATTGAATAGAGGTTTCAGAGAAAGTGCTGGTTTTGATGTGGATCAGCAATTTGTAGCCAGTCAGATTGCAGTGGGCCCCTGGTCTGAAAGGGACGAGAAGTCAGAATCTGAATCAGGATTATTGTCCTGAACGTGTTATGAAATTTGTTGTTTTGCGGCAGCGTTACAGTGCAAACACCGGCACCACCTACGGCTCCTAGAACGCTTCCACCAGCGTTGTCTCGCTCCATCCCTCAACATCCATTGGAGCAGCTCACACCCCTACGTCGAGGTACTCGAGATGGCAGAGGTCGACAGCATCGAGTCCACGCTGCTGAAGATCCAGCTGCGCTGGATGGGTCACGTCTCCAGAATGGAGGACCATCGCCTTCCCAAGATCGTATTATATGGCGAGCTCTCCACTGGCCACCGTGACAGAGGTGCACCAAAGAAAAGGTACAAGGACTGCCTAAAGAAATCTCTTGGTGCCTGCCACATTGACCACCGCCAGTGGGCTGATAACGCCTCAAACCGTGCATCTTGGCGCCTCACAGTTTGGCGGGCAGCAGCCTCCTTTGAAGAAGACCGCAGAGCCCACCTCACTGACAAAAGGCAAAGGAGGAAAAACCCAACACCCAACCCCAACCAACCAATTTTCCCTTGCAACCGCTGCAATCGTGTCTGCCTGTCCCGCATCGGACTGGTCAGCCACAAACGAGCCTGCAGCTGACGTGGACTTTTTACCCCCTCCATAAATCTTCGTCCGCGAAGCCAAGCCAAAGAAAGAAAGAAAAAGACAGTGCAAACATTGCTACAAAATTACATTTTAGAATGAATAAATTAGTGCAAAAATAAGCGAAAGTGAGGTGGTGTCTGTGGTGTGAGGTGAAATCTGACGGCAGAGGGGCTAAATCTTTCCTTGTGCCGTTGGGTACACATCTTCCTGATGGTAACAGTGTCAAGACGGCATGGACTGGGTTGTGGGGGTCCTTGAGGAATGATGCCCATGAGTGGGGACTGGTGCTCATGATGTCGCTAGCCTCGTTCACAACTCCAATACAGCGTAATAAAGCTGATATTCATAAAGCATCTTTATCATGGTTAGGTGTCTAAGGCACTTTATAAGAATGTTATGAAATACCTGCATAATATGGCACATCAGAGACCCACAGAGGAGAATTAGAATACCAGACCAAAAGAGGGGGAGGGAGAAGTTACAAGTAAAAATTTTTTTCTTGTCCTGTGCATTGGCACCTCCATAGCAGACAGTAATGAAAGCAGTCAGAATGCTGTCCATGGTCCACCTGTAGAAATTTGCAAGAGTCTTGGGTGACGTACCAAATCTCCCCAAACTCCTCACAAAATATCGCTGCTGGTGAGGCTTCACGACTGCATCAACATGGAGGCCTCAGGACAGATCCTCACAAATGTTGACATCCAGGAATTTGAAGTTCTTTACCCTTTCCACAGCTGACCCTTTGATAAGGACTGGTTTGTGATCTCCTGAAGTCCGCAATCAGTTCCTTGGTTTTGTTAACGTTGAGTTCAATGTTTTTGTTGTGGCACCACCCAACTAGCAGATCTATGTCCCTCCTGTACGCTTCCTCGATGCAGTCAGTGATTCTGCTCATGACCCTAGTATCATTGGGGGATTTGTAGATGGAATTTGAATTGGGGTTGGCCTCGCAGTCATGGGTGTAGAGTGAGTAGAGCAGTGGGCTAAGTACATCTCCTTGAGGTGCGCCTGTATTGATTGTCAGTGAAGAGGAGATACAGTTTCTGATTCGTACTGACTGTGGTTTTCCGATGAGGAAGAAAAGGAACCAATTGCAGAGGCCCAGGTTTTGACCAGCACTGAGTTGAAGGCTGAACTGTAGTTGACGAAAAGAAGCCTGATGTACATGTTGCTGTTGTCTAGATTATCCAGAGCTAAGTGGAGAGCCAGTGAGATTGTGGAGTTATTGTGACAATAGGTAAATTGCACCTTTACGTAGGTGCGACCATGACCATCCTCTCAAAGCATTTCATCACAGTATATGTGAGTGGTGCTGTGTACAGTTTTTTTGCACTATCAAGAAGTGGTACAGGTACACAATCTTTTATCCGTACATCTAAAATCCGGAAAGCTCCAAAATCTGGCAAGTGGGGAGAGAGATGGCAGCGCGAGTTGGGCGGGCAAGGGGGAGAGACCAGCAGCACGAGTAGGGCGGGTGAAGGAGAGAGACCGGCAGCGCGAGTCAGATGGGGGAGGGGGGAAGATGGCAGCGCAACTGGAAGGGGATGCAGGTGGATACGGCAGCACAATTCAGGTGGGTTTAAATCTGGCTTTCCAAAATCCGGAAAAATGCAGAAATTTGGGACACACTGTCCCCTAAGAATTCTGGATAAAGGATTGTGTACCTGTAATTCTGTCTCACTGCAGAAAAAATACTCAGAATTTATTGTCATGAACAAGTCACGAAATTTGGTGTTTTATGGCAGCGTCGTAATGCAAATGTTCAAATTATGAACCAGCTTACAACAATTACATAAAAAAATAAAATTAGTAGAGCATGAAAAGTAAGGCAGTGTCTTTGGTCCATTGATTATTCAGGAATCTGATGGCAGCGGGGAAGAAGCTGTCCTTGTGCCGCTGAGTGCGTGTCTTTAGGCTCCTGTACCTTTTCCCCAATGGTAGCAGGGCATGGCCTGGGTGGTAGGGGTCTTTGAAGATAGAGGCTGCTTTTTTAAGACACCGCCTCAAATAGATATCCTCGATGGAGTGAAGTCTGGAGCTTGTGATGTTGCAGGCTGAGTTAACAACTCTCTGGAATTTTTCTTTGTCCTGAGATTTGGTGCCTCCATACCAAACAGTAATGAAATCAGCAAGAATGCTCTCCATGGTACATCTGTAGAAGTTTATGAGAGTCTTCTGTGACAGGCCGAATCTCCTCAAGCGTCTCACAAAGTTTAATTGCTGGTGAGCCTTCAACATAGAAGGTCCAGGACAGATGCTCGAAGATGTTTACACCCAGGAATTTGAAGTTCCTGACTATTACTGAGACGTTGATGAGGACTGGGACGTGATCCCCTGACTCCCTCATGGTCCACAATCATCTCCTTCAATTTGCTAGCATTGGGTGCAAGGTTATTGTGATTCCACTCAACAGCTGATCTATCTCCCTTCTGTACACTTCCTCATTGCCATTTGTGATTCTGCCGGCAACTGTGGTTGTATGTGATGTCATGTATGTACTCTGACAATAAATCTGAATCTGTGCTACCGGACAATCGACATTGAGGCAGTTCATTCTGCCCTTTTGAAGCAGGTAGGAACCTCCAGCTGCAGCTAGTCACAGGTTTTCAGTACCCTGCCCCCCGTTGTCAGGGCCTGTAGTCTTGTAAATGTTCACCGTCTTGAAGGATGTTCTGATGTTGGCCTCAGCAACAGATATCACAGGATCGTCAGCTTCTTCAGGATTTTCAGAATTAATGTAGAATTTTCCTACTGAAAGTGAGAATAAAAGGGGTTCAGCTCATCGCATAGTGAAGCATCACAGCCTTTTATGGCATCTGGCTTTGCCTTGTAGGATGTAATGGTTTACAATCCCTGTCATATCTGGCGAGTATTTGACTGTCTCCAGCTTCCCTTGGAATTGCCTCTTTGCTGCTATGATGGCCTTCCGTGGGTCTCACCTGGACGTGCTGTGGATATCTGGTTTACCATGCCATCGATCTTGCCCTCATCAGGTTCCGAATCCTCTGATTCATCTATGGTTTCTGGTTATGTATTACCTTGTAATGCCCAGATCAAGACTGATTTTGAATTAGATTCAGATTTCAGATTTATTGTCAGAGTACAGTGTTAGAAAAGACATTTCCTTCTGTAGAAAAAATAGTTTGACTTTTTCAGTTTTTAATCAAGTTGAACTGGAAACTTCCCATAAGGCCAGCTTAAATAAATCTTAACCAGACCAAGGAATTTGGTACTGATCCTGCCTATGATGTAAAGTAGTTTGATCTACTGCAGAATGTCGTGTTTCACTCCATCTGCTGGAGGGTTGGGGATATACAAGCACTCATTCTGAAGGCAGAGTGCTGGCAACACTGAGCTGGCCAGAGCATCTCTGTGAAGAGAGAGAGAGAGAGAGAGAGATGTGGTTCATGTTTCAGGTCGATGACCTTTAGCAGAATTGGGAAAGGTTGTAGATCATACATGCACAGAAGGGTGGAGCAGGCGAAGCGACTTTCTATGTTGGTTTGGAGACTGAGGCCGACTGAATGGCACAATTTGTGCTGGTTGAGTTTAGCGTGTTAATGTGGGGCGATGTAAGTAGGAGGAGGTGAGAGAACTGAAGAGGGAAAAATGCTGGAATTTCTGAGGTGCAAAACGTTGCGGTTGGTGAAATCTGGACCAAAAGAGAATGCGATAAGTTTTTTTGTGGGCAGGCAGCATCTGAAATTTAAAAAATCTTAAATTTAGATGCACAACCTGGTAACAGGCATTTCTGGCCTGTGAGCCCATGCCACCTAAATACACCCAATGAACCTACAACCCAACCCCCCCCCCCCCCCCGTACGTTTTGAAGGGTGGGGGGAAACTGGAGTGCTCAGAGGAAACCCACTTGGACACAGGGAAAACATACCAACACCTTACAGACAGTGCTGGATTGGAATCCAGATCGCTGACACTGTAATAACGATACCATCCCCTCTGCCGACTGTGTGGAGAGAGAAAAATTGAGTTGATAAAGATTTTCCAGAATTCCCCATTTCTGATCTACAGGGAAGGCTGGCTTTCTGAGGGAAGGTGGAATTCTGTTCCTCAAGCTTATTTTGGGCTCATTGAATCAAGAAAGGGAGTTCAAAGGTAGAGGATGAAAAATTAAAGTTTTGAAGAGTTGGAAGCTCAAGCGAGGAAAACTGTCAAATTTTCTCCAACATGAAAGAGACTACATTGTGAGCAGCAAATGATTTGGAAGTAGTTTCTCCTGGGAGCAGAGTTTAGCCCTGGGATGGTGGGAAGAGAAGCAGTAAATGCTTCGTGCTGGTACAAAGAATAAATCATTGATTCATAAAATAATTGAGGTATTTTTTATGATATCACAGAATTGTAAATGTATTTTATATTAAATTTTAAATGTAGACATACAGCATGGTAAGGGCCAACAAGTCTGCGCCACCCAATTGGCCTACAGCCTCCAGTACATTTTGAAGGGTGGGAGGAAACCAGCACACTCTGAGGAATCCCACGCAGACATGGGGAGAATGTACAAGCTCTTTAGAGACAACGCTGGATTTGAACCCAGGTCGCTGGTGCTGTAACAGTGTGGCGCTAACTGTGCCATTAAGCGCAGAAAGGACTTGGAGCACAAAATTCAACTGTAGAACTCCATCAAAAATGGCAACTCTGCCTAATCCCACCTCCAGCATTTGAGTTGTGTCTGCATGAATATAATATGTAATATTCGTGAATGTTATAAAAACAAGGGATTTAAATGGGATGTTTTTGTGACAGGTTACGGGTCTGAAAGTGACCTGAGAGTTGTCTTGCCATTTTGTAATCATCTCTGCCTACCTCCAGAATTGACATTGAGCACTCTTTCCTTTTTTAGGATAACTTTTTGAAATTGAGCTGGACTGTAACTGGCCATGTGAGCCAGTCTCACTTTAATACAGCTGCCCCAAGTGAAGGGACTACAGTTAGGGTGGTGGTATGTGGTTTGGGAGAAGTTATTGCTACATGACAATATCTCCATTCTAAATTTGGATTGAGTAATTTACTTGGGCATAGCTGAAACAAATGCAGAGAGGGGAATTTTAAAACTGCAGTCACGATTTGCGTAGAGAGCTAAGGAAATGTTTTTTAAAAATTATCCATGGATTTTTTTTTAATTTAATTTTTTATTTTTCACACCATAAATCACATTAACCATGATACACACTTTTTCCTTTTCACACATATAAGTGTCATTTTCATCCCCCCCCCCTCCCTCCTCCCATCCCACCCTCCCTACCTCCCCCCTCCCGTCCATTTAAGGTATAAAATCTAGGATATATTAAACCAGTCAGACAATGTTGTCATTCAATAAAAATACACCAGAAATTCCACTGAGTCCATTCTTTTCATTTCCTTTTCCTTCCGTTAACTTAGGTAGTGATTGTCCCCAGTAGGTTTTCGCTATTGTGTTTAATGTAAGGCTCCCATATTTGTTTGAATATTTCAATATTATTTCTTAAACTATATGTTATTTTTTCTAATGGAATACATTTATTCATTTCTATATACCATTGTTGTATTTTCAAATTATCTTCCAATCTCCAGGTTGACATAATACATTTTTTTGCTACGGCTAGAACTATCTTAACAAATCTTTTTTTGTGCATCCTCCAAATCAATTCCAAATTCTTTGTTTTTTATGTTACTTCGGAGGAAGATCTCTGGATTCTTTGGTATATTGTTTTCTGTTATTTTATTTAATATCTAATTTAGATCTTCCCAAAATTTTTCTACTTTCTCACATGTCCAGATTGCATGAATTGTTGTTCCCATTTCTTTTTTACATCGAAAACATCTATCAGATACTGTTGGGTCCCATTTATTTAACTTTTGAGGTGTAATGTATAGCCTGTGTATCCAATTATATTGTATCATACGTAACCTCGTATTTATTGTATTTCTCATCGTTCCAGAGCATAACTTCTCCCATGTTTCCTTTTTTATCTTTATATTTAAATCTTGTTCCCATTTTTGTTTAGTTTTACCATTTGTTTCCTCATTCCCCTTTTCTTGCAGTTTAATATACATATTTGTTATAAATCTTTTGATTATCATTGTATCTGTAATCACATATTCAAAGTTACTTCCCTCTGGCAAACTTAAAACTGCTTCCTAATTTATCCTTCAAGTAGGATCTCAATTGGTAATATGCCAGCGCTGTATCTTGAGTTATATTGTATTTATCTTTCATTTGTTCAAAGGATAAGAATCTATTTCCTGAAAAACAATTTTCTATTCTTTTAATCCCTTTTTTCTCCCCTTCTCTAAAGGAAAGGTTATCTATTGTAAAAGGGAGTAACTTGTTTTGCGTCAATATTAGTTTTGGTAATTGATAATTTGTTTTATTTCTTTCTACATGAATCTTCTTCCAAATATTGAGTAGATGATGTAATACTGGAGAACTTCTATGTTGTACCAATTTTTCATCCCATTTATATAATATGTGTTCAGGTATCTTTTCCCCTATTTTATCTAATTCTAATCTAGTCCAATCTGGCTTTTCCCTTGTTTGATAAAAATCTGATAGGTATCTTAATTGTGCGGCTCTATAATAATTTTTAAAGTTTGGCAGTTGTAAGCCTCCTTGTTTATACCATTCTGTTAATTTATCTAGTGCTATCCTCGGTTTCCCCCCTTTCCATAAAAATTTCCTTATTATTTTCTTTAACTCCTTGAAGAATTTCTCTGTCAGTTGTATTGGCAATGCCTGAAATAGGTATAATATCCTTGGAAAAATGTTCTTTTTAATACAGTTTATCCTTCCTATTAGTGTTAGTGGTAAATCTTTCCAATGCTCTAAATCGTCCTGTAATTTTTTCATTAGTGGATAATAATTGAGTTTATATAGTTGGCCGAGATTTTTGTTTATTTGTACACCTAGGTATCTTATTGCTTGCATTTGCCATCTAAATGGTGATTCCTTCTTAAATTTTGAGAAATCCGCATTATTCATAGGCATTGCTTCACTTTTATTTACGTTGATCTTGTAACCCGACACTTCTCCATATTCCTTCAATTTCTTATATAATTCTTTTATTGATAGTTCTGGTTCTGTTAAGTATACTATAACATCATCCGCAAATAAACTGATTTTATATTCCTTGTCTTTTATTTTTATCCCTTTTATATTACTTTCTGTTCTTATCAATTCTGCTAGTGGTTCTATAGCTAACGCAAACAATAAAGGTGAGAGTGGGTATCCCTGCCGTGTTGACCTGCTTAAGTTAAATTGCTTTGATACATGTCCATTTACTGTCACTTTCGCTAATGGTCCCTTATATAATGCTTTAATCCAATTAATATACTTCTCCGGTAAACTGAATTTTTGCAATACTTTGAACAAATAATTCCATTCTACTCTGTCAAAGGCCTTCTCTGCGTCTAAAGCAACTGCTACTGTTGGTGCTTTATTCCCTTCTACTGCATGAATTAAGTTAATAAATTTACAAATATTGTCTGTTGTGTGCTTTTTTTTGATAAATCCAATTTGGTCTAGATTTACCATTTTCGGTACATATTCTGCTAATCTGTTTGCTAATAGTTTAGCTATTATCTTATAATCTGTGTTAAGTAAAGATATTGGTCTATATGACACTGGTGTGAGTGGATCTTTCCCTTGCTTTAGTATTACTGTAATTATTGCTGTTTTACATGAATCTGGTAAGCTTTGTATTTTATCAATCTGGTTGATTACTTCCAGGAGGGGCGGAATTAATAAGTCTTTAAATGTTTTATAGAATTCTATTGGGAATCCATCCTCTCCTGGTGTCTTATTATTTGGTAATTTTTTTATTATCTCTTGTATTTCTACTATTCCAAATGGCTCTGTTAATTTATTTTGTTCCTCTATTTGTAGTTTTGGTAGTTCAATTTTAGTCAGAAATTCATCTATTTTCCCTTCTTTCCCTTCGTTTTCAGTTCAGTATAATTGTTCATAGAATTCTCTAAAGTTTTCCTTAATTTCTTTTGGATTATATGTAATTTGTTTGTCTTTTTTCCTTGATGCCAATACCATTTTCTTAGCTTGTTCTGTCTTAAGCTGCCATGCTAGGATTTTGTGCGTTTTTTCACCTAGTTCATAATATTTCTGTTTTGTCTTCATTATATTCTACTCCACCTTATATGTTTGTAGTGTTTCATTTTATTTTTTTATCGGCCAATTCTCTTCTTTTAGTTATATCTTCCTTCATTACTAATTATTTTTCTATATTTACTATTTCCCTTTCCAACTGCTCTGTTTCCTGATTATAGTCCTTCTTCATCTTGGTTACATAACTTATTATTTGCCCTCTAATGAATGCTTTCATTGCATCCCATAGTATAAACTTATCTTTCACTGATTTCGTATTTATTACAAAATACATTTTAATTTGTTTTTCAATAAATTCTCTAAAATCCTGCCTTTTAAGTAACATGGGGTTTAATCTCCAGCTATACATTCTTGGAGGGATGTCCTCTAACTTTACTGTCAATATTAAGGGTGAATGGTCCAATAGTATTCTAGCTTTATATTCTGTTTTTTTTTACTCTATCTTGCATACGAGCTGATAACAAAAATAGGTTTATTCTTGAGTATGTTTTATGTCTAGCCGAGTAATATGAATATTCCTTTTCCTTTGGGTGTTGTTTCCTCCATATATCCAAAAGTTGCATTTCTTCCATCGATTTAATTATAAATTTGGTTACTTTGTTCTTTCTGTTAATTTTTTTCCCAGTTTTGTCCATATTTGAATCCAAATTCAGGTTGAAATCCCCTCCTATTAATATGTTCCCTTGCGTATCTGCTATCTTCAAAAAGATATCTTGCATAAACTTTTGATCTTCTTCGTTAGGTGAATATACATTGAGTAGATTCCAAAACTCCGAATATATCTGACATTTTATCATTACATATCTCCCTGCTGGATCTATTATTTCCTCTTCTATTTTAAATGGCACATTTTTACTAATTAATATAGCTACTCCTCTTGCTTTTGAATTATACGATGCTGCTGTTACGTGTCCTACCCAATCTCTCTTTAATTTCTTGTGCTCCAATTCAGTTAAATGTGTTTCTTGCACAAATGCTATATCAATTTTTTTCTTTTTTCAGTAAATTTAGCAGTTTCTTCCTTTTAATTTGGTTATGTATTCCATTAATATTTAAAGTCATATAGTTCAACGTAGCCATTTTATACTTTGTTTATCTTCCCTTTCCGTTTTTCCATCATTACCTTTCCTTCTTATCCATTTCTGTTTTCTTGTTTTGAACCCTTTATAAGACAACATTTCTAAAACATCAAACATTTTCCTTATTCTCCTATTTAAAACTTGTTTAGCCCCAATCCCCCCTTCCCCTCCTGAGTTTTCCTTTATCTCTTGTCGGACAACCACATCTCCCCTCTCCATTTGGATTTGCCCCCCCCAGAAAAGATTTCACTTTTCATATGTAACAAAGGTCACTCTTTTAATTCCCTCCTTATTCCCTCTATTCCATTTCCTTCCCTTATTAATTCTTGTCTATACTATCTATATTTTCCTCTAAATACGGATACCTTCATGTATGCACATTATACATATACACACATATACCTCTTTACCCACATACATATGAATCGTGGTCATTTTTACTCTTATTACATGTCTTCATCTCTGTTTGTTTTGTAGTTGTTCTTCAAATTTCCTTGCTTCCTCTGGATCTGAGAATAGTTTTTTTCCATAAGATCGTTTTCGATGTATTGAACTCCTTCCTCTTCTTCAGGAGTTCAAAACTTATGTCTTTTTAGTTCGCAGTCTTTTGTATTCTCGTTACACGTCTTCATCTCTCAGTCTATTTTGTAATTGTTCTGCAAATTTTCGTGCTTTCTCTGGATCCGAGAATAGTCTGTTTTGCTGTCCTGGAATAAATATTTTCAATACCGCTGGATGCTTTAGTATAAATTTATACCCTTCCATAAAATAGCCTTTGCTATATTGAACTCCTTCCTCTTCTTCAGGAGTTCAAAACTTATATCTGGATAAATGAAGATTTTTTGCCCTTTGTACTCCAGTGGCTTGTTGCCCTCCCTTACTTTTTCCATTTTTTTCTCCAGTACCTTTTCTCTTGTAGTATATCTTAGGAATTTTACTAAAATAGATCTTGGCTTTTGTTGTGGTTGTGGTTTAAAGGCCAATGCTCTATGTGCCCTTTCTATTTCCATTTCTTGCTGTAGTTCTGGACATCCTAGGATCCTAGGGATCCAATCTTTTATAAACTCTCTCATATTCTTGCCTTCTTCATCTTCCTTAAGGCCCACTATCTTTATGTTATTTCTTCTGTTATAATTTCCATTATATCTATTTTCTGAGCTAACAGTTCTTGTGTCTCTTTAACTTTTTTATTAGATTCCTCTAATTTCTTTTTTAAGTCCTCTACCTCCATTTCTACTGCTGCTTCTCGTTCTTCCACCTTGTACATTCTTTTTCCCATTTCTGATAAGGTCATATCTATTTTATTCATTTTCTCTTCTGTATTGTTTATTCTTCTTCTTAAATCATTAAATTCTTGCGCTTGCCATTCTTTAAATGACTCCATGTATTCTTTAATAAGAGAAAGTATATCCTTTGTCTTGCTTTTCCCTTCTTCTATTTCACTGTACTCTTCCTCTTCTTCTTCCTCTGGGTTGGCCATCTGTTGTTTCTTTGTGTCCTTTTCTTCTCTTCTTTCTTGTTTTTGTTGTCTTCTATATTCTCCTCTTGCTGCAGCTGTTCTGCAGCTGTCATTGCCGGCTGTGGAGATCGACTCCCCAGCTGGTCACCCCTCCCGTCGGTGTGTTTTTTTTCATGCGCGGTTGTGCACTTTTACTCGGCTCAGCGAGCCATTTTTGTAGTCTACTTTCTACCGACCTGAGGGAGCAGGTTTCTCTCTCCACCGCGGGCCTTTTCGAACAGGTAAGGCCTTCTCCTTCATCTTCTGTTGTCTTCTCTTCCTCTCTTCTTACCGTTGGTTTCGATTTTTCTTTTTTCGTCGCCATCTTCTTTCCACCTTTATACTTACTTTACTTTAATTTTTATTTTTGTGCCTTTGTGTTTTCCTTTGTTTTTTCCGACTTTTCTGGAGAGGGCTGGAGTTCACCGTCCGGCCACTACTCCATCATGTGACTCCTCAAAATTATCCATGGATTGAAGAGGAGTAGGACTATTCACAGATGGCATAGCACCCAATCTCATAGTCTTACCTCATTACAACTCCCAGATGTATATGTAGGGGTGTGTGTGTATTGCTTCTGACAGGCGTAACCAGTGGTTGGAGCACGGAATCCATAATTTTGAAGGCGCGTGAGCTTCCTGGCACCATGTCATGTGTTGGCAGCTCTTCAGAATCATTTTCTCTGGTGCTTGTGATGTTGCAGGCTGAGTTAACAACTCTCTGGAATTTTTCTTTGTCCTGAGATTTGGTGCCTCCATACCAGACAGTAATGCAATCAGCCAGAATGCTCTCCACGGTACATCTGTAGAAGTTTATGAGAGTTTCTGTGCCAATGGCACAGAATCAGTGCTGCCCAATTACAACTAATTATCCTATACCCTGGTATAGTGGGGAGGAAACAGGAGCCCCGGGAAAACCCATGCAGACATGGGTAGAACGTACCAACTCCTTACAGACAGCATGGGAATCGAAGCCCGGACCTGATCACTGGTTCTGTAAGGGCGTTGCTCTAACCACTACGCCAGCCATGTCATGATCTGGAATGTTCAAATGACTAGAAAAGACGAATGAGTCCATCTTAATTACAACTAGGAAAAATGATCACATCTGCCTCACTTGAGAGCTGAGAACTTTGGAACTGTCATCAAATAGGGTTTTTACACTGCAAGCACGTAACGGCACAATCAATGAAATTTGCTGCTACCTGGGCAGTCTATAAAGGAAAGGGCTGGAATTTTTAGTCAATTCCTGCACTGCAATTTACTCTGCAGGACCCCTACCACTTTTCGGGGGAAATCTGCAGTCTAAATCACACCACAAATCTCACCTCATTAATCTGGCATCCAGCTGATGACTCACGCCACGTTGCTCCACATAAAGACACTGGGACTAACATGCACAGGAACTTAAAAAGTCTAAAGTCAAAAAAAGGCAGTGGAATCAGTGTGGGGACTGATACAGTGCAGTTGGGAAACCTGAAAATTTGAAGTACAGTACGGATTCGAACCTTTGTAACTTTGAAAAATTATAACTTGGGGACTATATGAATACATCTGGGCTGTCCAGGTGTTTCAGAGCTTTATGTGAACCAATGAGATGCTATCTGCTGTAGATCTGTTACTACGATAGGTGAATTAGAATTGATCCATGTTGCTGCTTAGACAGGTTCAGTGTAATTGAAGTGTTTAAGGATTTGATAGGATACATGGAACTAATTACTCTGGTGAGAAAGTGTAGAAGAAGGCATGTATAATCTTAGAATTAGAGTCAGCCCTTTGACAGTGATGTCAGGAGGCAGATAAATCATTAAGGAAATCTGGCACATCCTCTCAAACTGGTGAAGTTGAGAGTTGATTGAAAATGTCAATGCTGGAATTGAAATCTATTAAAGAATCAAGGTAGGTAAATGGAGTTCAGTCATAGTCTTTACTGAATGGTTGAGCTGCCTCAAACATGGGCTTCTCATATTCTGGAGAGATCCAATATTTTGGTATTTCTTCAGCTGACCTGTAGGATGTCAATTGAGCTAACATGCCAAGTCCAATCAGTGTAGTGTTGTGATGTTTTCCTCTCATACTAAAAATCTGTCTGCATATGATGCTTTCATTTTGAAGTTGCACTGGAAAGCTACAATGTCAATTGTTACCTCTTTTTCTGCCTTCCAGATGAAGTACCATTAACCATTTCGGACCAGGTCTTGAATGGAGTGCCCACTGACAAACAATTAAATCGGCTCTCCAGCCAACTGGGACTAGAGTGGGAGAGAGCAGTGGTGGATCTTGGACTGAAGACTTCAGACATCTATAGATGCAAAATGAACCACCAATACAATGTGCAGGCACAGATCCTGGCCGCATTTGTCCTGTGGAAACAAAGGTCAGGAAAACGTGCCACTGTGCAGAACCTGTGCAATAGTCTCATTTCAGCAGATGTTGATCCCACAGTGATAAACAATGTATTCCAGTAAAAAAAATTGCCTGGGTTTGGCTTACTGGCCAAAAGCTCATCTTCTCACCTGCCTGCATTTACCTGAGCTAGAAGTGAAAGGCTAGTCAGCTGATCACGTGTTTGGGAGACATTTGACAAGATAGCAGTGTCCCAGCCAGTGTAATTGTTTGGCCTCACCTCTGATATTCAGGAACATTTAAAAGCATAACCTTGCTGTATGGTTTGTGGCCAAACCTGCTTAACATAAGAGCCAAACTTCAGAGGTTTGAGAGCTGCAACAATCACACGATCGTAAGCCATGCTCACCGAATCCATCATTGTGAGTAGTGACTCGTACGATTCCTCTTTCAGTCAACATTGTCTAGGATGACCAGCAATGCCCCAAATCTGGCACTGACCAGTTGATGCTGTTAAAAGCAAATCACAACATTTAATAACAAATGATCATTTCAAGGTTTAAATTTTATTCAGATAGTTTAAAATAAACCACTGTCCGCTTCTGCAAGCCGACAACGGCAGGACCCCGCGGAGAAACGCTGAGACCTCGCAAGTAGCTAATAGTGCATGCGTGCAGTAGCGTCGGAGCCGGCGGGAAGGTGGCAGGGGTGTTGAGACTGTCATCAAGGTGGGATGACCCTATTTTAAGGTAAACATTTTCAGTTTCACAAATCGTCCTACACAATGGCATATATGGTATTGCACATTATATATCAAAGAGCCGCAGTTTGGCCATACCTGCTTTATATGATATATCATTAAAATATTTAAAGAAAATAGAATGAGGAAGGTAAAATCCTCAGTGTAATGCTGGCCTTTCCCATGCTCTGCCAGTGGATTCCCATTGAATTTGCATGAAGCCGTAACCTGGAAATGGAAAATTGTCAGTAGTCCCCTTCTGGAACCTTTGGGTATTGCTGACCTCGAGGTCAACAAGCCCTGATCACTTTGCACAAACTGTATCCTTTGGGAACTAGATCAAGATCAAAATACAAAGTCTTCTATGTACCTGTGCTAGACAGAGCAACTCTGTCTAAGCAAAATAAACAGGCAAGGGGGCAATGCACAAATGTGCTGGAGAAACTCAGCAGGTTACACAGCATCCAGAGGAAATAAAAGGCAATCAAGGTTTTGGGCCTGGGCTTGTCTGGTATGAAAGGGTGGTTTCTTCACATTGTAATGCTGTTTTAAGCACTTGTGTTTTGAAATTGTATTCCTCTACCGGCATCACCTACGGCTCCTAGAACGCTTCCACCAGCGTTGTCTCCTCTCCATCCTCAACATTCATTGGAGCGCTTTCATCCGTAACGTCGAAGTACTTGAGATGGCAGAGGTCGACAGCATCGAGTCCACGCTGCTGAAGATCCAGCTGCGCTGGATGGGTCACGTCTCCAGAATGGAGGACCATCGCCTTCCCAAGATCGTGTTATATGGCGAGCTCTCCACTGGCCACCGTGACAGAGGTGCACCAAAGAAAAGGTACAAGGACTGCCTAAAGAAATCTCTTGGTGCCTGCCACATTGACCACCGCCAGTGGGCTGATATCGCCTCAAACCGTGCATCTTGGCGCCTCACAATTCGGCGGGCAGCAACCTCCTTTGAAGAAGACCGCAGAGCCCACCTCACTGACAAAAGGCAAAGGAGGAAAAACCCAACACCCAACCCCAACCAACCAATTTTCCCCTGCAGCCGCTGCAACCGTGTCTGCCTGTCCCGCATCGGACTTGTCAGCCACAAACGAGCCTGCAGCTAACGTGGACATTTACCCCTCCATAAATCTTCTCCGCGAAGCCAAGCCAAAGAAATAGAAATAGACAATGATATATTTTGTTCAACGTGGAAGCGTTGCACAAATTCATGAGCTATGTCGATTAAGAGTTTTAAGCACAACCTCCCACTAAACCATTTCTTATTCTTGCTCATTATATACAGTAAAACCTCGTTAGAACGCAGTAGTTGGGGTCCAAGATTTCATACCTCATTAAGCCGAGTTGCAGAATAGATACAGGAGTGGCCGGCGCGGGACGTCAGGGCTGCCCCTGCCCCAACATCCTGCGGTGGCTGCCCTGCCCCGAAATCCTCCGCCGGGGAGCAGGGGTAGTGAGGAGGGTGGCTGTCGGGCGCGGGGAGTTAGGTTGCTGGCTGATTGTCATCAGCCTGTCCCTTAGCAGATTGGGATCCACAGACACCCGTGCTCTAAGCAATCCCGCAGATTAACGAATCACATTCGTACGAGGTTTCAGTGGACTATGTATATTAGATCATCGGTAACATTTGATGGCAAATGGGAAATAGACATAAAAGCAAGAACAGAATTTATGAGAAATGAGAAACATCCTAAAGAATAAGAAAATTGCAATTGACATTTGCCTTAGAACTCTCAGCTGCTACATTTTTCCTATATTGATGTACAGCTGCGAGTCACAGCTGCAAGTTGTGGATCATCACAAATGAAATGGAAAAAAAATCAATGCAGCTTAGATGTTTCTCAGAAGAAAGCTGACAGGATAACAAAGGAAGAAGTTCTACAGAGAACAAAAACAAAATGTACATTACTTAAAGGAATCAGAAAACAGCAATCAAAATTCTTTGGAAACATCATGCGAAGAGATGCATTAGAACATTCAGTTACAACTGGAACGGTGGAAGGAAGAAGAAGGAGAGGCAGACAGAATGAAAATGATCGATGGATTAACATCGTGGTTAGAGACAGGAGGCAACAACTACAACTCAGAGTGTAGAGACTGTGATGGATGGAGAGACATGATCGCCCACACTGAACGCCAAGGCACCTAAATCAACCATATACTATGTTCCTTTTCATGTATAACTAGTGTTTATATCTAAAATAGCCTATCATAGGGAAAAAAAATCTGACCTGTCCCAATGACTACTTGTTCTGAGTGTCCAAGCATGGAAGAAAATGAAATGCAGTGTGCTGAGTGGAAAGGGATTGTTTGGGGAAGTGAGGAGAGATATTTGTGTATTTGAATAATCTGCAGTCAGGAACTTCAGGAACACAATGAGAGCCAAATAGCTTTGATTCTTTGCCAGGGGTCTAACAAAAGACTGCTTCTCAGTGGTGAAAGGGTACAGTGGAATCTGAATCCTTTCACTGTTGTCTGGTTTGTCTAACTCTGATTTTATGATCTCTCACTCTCACATGCAGAGTCCTCTAATTTGTACAAATTTCATAGAAGGGAAAATATTTACTCTGAAAATGGACATGAGACATCTGTCTTAATTTAACAGCTGCAAATACAGTCAGGAGTTGGGAAAGCGACATATAAGAAGATGGTGTGTGTGTGTGAACTGGCAGGTTTGTCAGTCGCTCTACTTAAACCACAGCTGAGAAATGAATTGTGCTTGAGGTAGTAGAAAGCCAGTTCACAAGCCTTGCCCTAACTGGCAGTGCAAAAAAAATAGTTTCTACAGCAAATGGCCTCTTGAATGTTTCTAGGGAGAGGGCTGACAGACTCAGCTGCTTTCTTGGAAGTCAATACAAGGCAGGCATTTAGACTCCAGGCATGTTAATGGCACAATCAAGAAATTTTGCCGCTACATGGGCAAGAGAAATGTGCAGGAATTTTGAGCCAATTCCTGCACCGTGATTTATCCTGCAGAGACGTATAAAATTATGAGGGGAATAGACAGAGTAAATGCTGGTAGGCTTTTTCCACTGAGGGTAGGTGAGAAACAAACCAGAGGACATGCGTTCAGTGAAAGGGGAAAAGCTTAGGGGGATCTTCATCACACAGAGAGTGATGTGAGTGTGCGGCGAGCTGCCTACTGATGAGGTGAATGTGGGCTCAAATTTAATACTTAAGAATTTGGACAGCTACATGGATAGGAGTGGTATGGAGGGCTATGGGCTAGGTGCAGGTCATTGGGACTAGGCAGAAAAATGGTTTGGCATAGACTAGAAGGGCCAAAGGGGCTGTAATGTTGTATGATTCTAAATAATAAAGAAACTTTATCTGTCAGTGTGTAAATCAAATGTTTACAATAAATGGCAGCCAAAGGAAGAGTGAAATTGTAAACCTTTTCTGTAATTGGAATGTAAAACCTTTCACTATAGGTGATTTTTGAATGTCAGCATCCAGTCCCAAGCCAACATCCCTCTGATTGAGCCCTTATCTTGTTACTCTCCGATGGCTCCATTGGACAGACCATGTCACCATTTCTCCACCTGTTGCCTAAGATCAAGAGAGCTGATCATGAGGAGCTGTAGCTGTGGCATCAGGAAGGCTGAGGAAAGAAGAGGAGTGTACCTGAGAGGACCATTGGAGCAGAAGAGATGCAGGGATGGATTCATGCTGATTGAGAAATCTTCAGCGGCAGGTCCACTTCTGCCAGTCTCACAAGGATGGCCATGGCAACAAACCTCGAGAGGACAAAGAATCCAGAATCCTGCACCGTCAGATTGACGGTCAAGGACATGAGCGTTGTCTCTGGACCTCTTTGTCAGGAAAGTGTTGATGGAATGCTGCAGATTTGATATGAACGACATCTTCTGTTTCCAGGATGTTGTGGAGAACAGTTACTCTGATGTGATCCTCAAGACCCCTACAGAATGGCAGAGGATGCTCCAGGATTTCCAAGAGAAGGGGAACATGTCTCTACTCATTATTCAAGTTGCAGCCACTCTTCACCCAATGCAGAAGTAACGAATGATAATAGTGCACCTGTTCAACCCACATCTGCTATTAGTGGACGTGCTCACCTTCCTGGGCCTTGCGTCGAGGGAACTGGGACCTGCATGGACTTCAAAGACATGTTTGGAATCTGGATCAGCAAAGAGCAAGTGGTGAAACTGAGGGAGGACAGCAAAGGAGCCATCATCCACACCCCTTTCCCCCCCCCCCGAGGGAACTGTGGGTACCTGGTCTAGGCCAGACAGCAGAGAGTGTGCAGGAATTTAACAAACGTGAACATGTGGCAGCCCAAAGCAGCATGGTCATCTGCAAAAGCTGCATGAAGAAAGACCAAGGACTGTACGGGGATAACAACTGCTGCAACTTGTGTGTGGAAGCT
This sequence comes from Narcine bancroftii, assembly GCF_036971445.1. Lineage (NCBI taxonomy): Eukaryota > Metazoa > Chordata > Chondrichthyes > Torpediniformes > Narcinidae > Narcine > Narcine bancroftii. The sequence goes on from NC_091481.1 coordinate 36,023,400, forward strand.
GTAGAACCTGCTCACATTGGGTGGCCATCTACACACAGGTAATACGAGGGCAAATGGCCAGCATCACCACCCCCCCAGCAAAGCCAACATCCTTGCAACCTCGACGACTGCTACACCACCATGAAGAATGTTTACTGAACCATACCATGACCACACTTTGGCAAGTCTGCTCACCTGGCTGTATTTCTACTCCTGGTGTACAAGCAGAGACTGAGGACCACAGCACGTAGTGAAGACTGTGAAAGTGTGATCAAAGGAGGCAGAGGAGCGTCTGCAGGACTGCTTTGAATCGGTGGACTAGAATATATTCAAGAACTCCTCCATAGACTTGAATGAACATGCAATGATGGCATTGACTTCATCAAGACCTGCGTGGACGAGTGTGTGCCCATGCGCATATACTGGGTATTCCCCAACCAGAAGCCCTGGATGAATCAGAATTTGCAACTCGCTGAGGGCAAGAGCAAGGGTGTTAAGACCGGGGATCTAGATCTCTACAAGAAGACCAGGTATGACCTGCGGAAGGCCATCTCTGAATCTAAGTGGCAATTCTAGAAGCTAGAGACAGATACAGGCCAGCTATGCAGGGAGAGGAGACCGTTATAGCCTACAAAACGAGGGTGAACATTATAGATGGCTGTGATGCTTCATTACTCGACGAGCTGAACACCTTCTGTGGCCTCTTGGAGAAGAAGAACCAAACCGTGTCCTCTAGAATCCCTGAAAAGGCTGAGGACCCTGTGATATCTAGTCTCTGAAGGCGACATCAGAACATCATTCAAGAGGGTGATTCCTCGCAAGGTGTCAGGCCCTGACGGCGTACCTGGCAGGGTACTGAAAATCTGCACCAATCAACTAGCTGGAGTGTTCACAGACATTTTCAATCTCTCATTGCTGCAGTCAGAGGTTCCCACCTGCTTCAAAAGGGCATCAATCATCCCGGTGACCAAGAAGAGTAATGTGAGCTGCCTCATCGATTATCACCCAGGAGCACTTCTACTGTGATGAAATGCTTTGAAAGGCTAGTCAAAGCCAGAATTACCACATACCTAAGCAAAGATCTGGATCCTCTGTAATTCACAATCGCTTCACAACAGATACAATATCACTGGCTCTCCACTCAGCTCTGGATCACCTTGAAAACAGCTGCTCTTCATAGACTATAGGTCGGCCTTCAATACCATTATTCCCTCAGTGCTGGTCAAGAAGCTACAAACTCTAGGCCTCTGAATCCCCCTCTGCAACTGGATCCTTGACTTTCTCATTGGAAGACCACAGTCAGTACGAATTGGAAACAACTTCTCATCACTGATTATCCACACAGCCACATCCCAAGGATTCGTGCTTAATCCACTGCTTTACTTGCTATAGACCCATGACTGTGTGGCCAGGCACAATTCCAATGTCATCTACAAGTTTGCAGATGACATCACAGTTGTCGGCAGAATCACAAACGGTAATGAAGAAGTGTATAGGAGAGAAATGGATCATTGAATAGTGTCACACCAACAACTTTGCACTCAATGTTAGCAAAACCAAGAAGACGATTGTGGACTTTAGGAGGAAGTCCGGGGAACACGACCCAGTCCTCATCGAGGGCTTAGTAGCGGAGAGGGTCAAGAAGGTCAAATTCCTGGGTGTCACCATCTCCCAGGATCTGTCCTGGAGCCCCCATGTTGATGCAATCACAAAGATGGCTCGCCAGTGGGTGTATTTTATCTGAGGAGATTTGGTCTGTGACCGAAGACGAAAACCTCTACAGGAGAGTATTCTAACCGGTTGCATCACTGCCTGGTATGGAGGCACCAACTCTCAGGACAAGAATAAACTCTAGAGGGTTGTTAACTCGGCCTGTGACATCACAGGCACCAGACTTCTCTCCATCGAAGATATCTACATATGGTGGAGTCTTAAAAAAGCAGCCTCTATCCTCAAAGACCCCCATCACCCAGGCCATGCCCTCTTCACTCTGCTTCCAACGGGAAGAAAGTATAGGAGCTTTAAGCCGAGCACTCGGTGGCACAAGGACAGCCTTATCCCCACTGGCATCAGATTCCTGAATGATCAACGAACTAAAGTCACCGCCTCAGTTTTTGTGCAGTACTATTTTAATTATATATTTATTGTCCAGATGGTTTATAATATGAATGTTTGCTCTATGATGCTGACACAAAACCCCAAATTTTCTGACTTATTCATGACAGTAAATCCTGATTCTGATAAAGATAGATGGAGGGGAAAAGAGTATTGAGAACGCAGGGAGTCTGAGGAAGGACGGGTAGGTTGGGAGAATGGTCATGGAAATAGCAGATGGAATACAAAATGGGGAAGTGCACGGTCATGCTTTTCAGTTGAAGGAATAAAGGCATGGACTATTTTGTAAATGGGGAGAGAATGCAGAAAGCTGAGATCTAATGGACTTGGGAAGTTGAGTTTGGAGTAAGGAGGGCAAATACACCACAGCATTCATTTTGTGAGGACTAGAATTTTAAAAAAAGCAAGGATGTAATGTAAGACTTTATAAGGCAATGGTAAGACTACATTTGGAGTTTTGAGCCCCATTATCTAAGGAAAGATGTGCAGGTATTGGAGCAGGTCTAGAGGAGGTTTACGAGAATAAACCATGGGCATCCGGATGCTGTGTTCTTCCATCCCCATAAAGAAGGTCTCGAGGCTCTCCACTTCTTCCTTAATAATCAATCCCCTAACCAGTCCCCCTCCACCATCACTCTTCTCCACTTGCCAGAACTTGCACACACCCTCAATGAGTGAGGGCGCATGGATATCGTAGCAGTTGGCGCAACGCTTTTACAGCGCCAGCAGCCCAGGTTCGAATCCTGCGCCATCTGTAATGAATTTGTCCGTCCTCCCCGTGTCTGCGTAGGTTTCCTTTGGGTGTTCCGGCCTCTCCATACCGTTCAAAATATACACCTTCTGTAGGTCATATGGTGTAATTAGGTGGCAGGTATCCTTGGGCTGGAAGGGTCTGTTACCAGCTGGATACCTAAATTTAAAAAGAATTTAGAATTTAAAAATGCAAAAGCATTTAAATAACTTTGACTCATCCCGCAATGTCCAAGTCAAAGGTGTAGCCAAGGGTACCTGTGTGGCTCCCATTTATGTCTGACTTTTTGTTGGATGTCAATAGCAATCTGTTGCAAGGCTTACCTAGGCAAGGCTCTTCAACTCTTTCTCCATTACACTGGTGCTATCTCCTGCACCCATGATGAGTTCATCACCTTTATCCACATTTCTGCCAACTTCCACCCTGACCTCAAATTTACTCGGTCCATCTCTGGCAACTTTCTCGATCTCTCTGTCTCCATTTTGGGAGACAAACTATCTACAAACATCTTTTATAAACCCACCAACTCCCACCTTATCTAAACCCTTTCCAACCCTGTCTCCTGTTAGAATTCTACTCCTTTCTCTCAATTCCTCTGCCACTTCTGCTCCCAGGAGGAGGTCTTCCATTTCAGGACATATGAGATGTCTTTCATAAAACGTGACTTCCCCTCCACTGCTATAAACTCGGCCTTTGCTCGCATCTCCTCTATTTTCGGGTCATCTGCCTTTCCCCTCCTAGATGCAATAAGGAAAAAGTTCCCTTCACCCCACCACCCTTTCCATCCAACGTATTTTTCTTCAGAATTTTTGGCACCTATAATGGGATCCGACCACCAGATTCACATTCTCCTCCCCTCGCTACTTTCCAATGGGATTTCTCCTTCTGTGACTCCCTCATTTTTTCAACCCTTCCTATCAATTGTCCCCTTGGTACCTACCCCTGTGACCACAAGAAGTGCTACATGCGCCCATACCTCCTCCCTCACCACAATTCAGGGCCCCCAGTTAGTCTTTCCAAGTGAAACCACACTTCACTTGTGAATCTGCAGGGGTCATCTTCTGCATCCAGTGCTCCCGATGCAGCCTCCTCTGCATCGGAGAGACTAGACGAGGACTGGGAGATCATTGAGCACCATGGCTCTGTCTGCAGCCACACCAAGGACCTCCCAGTAACCAACCACTTTACTTCCTCACACTGTTGAAACACGGACATGTCGGTCCATGGCTTCATGTACTGCCAAGCTGAGGTGATCAGTGAACTGGAGATACAACATCTTATATTCTCGGCAGTCTCCAACCATGCGGCATGAAGATTGACCTCCAATTTCCATTACCTCCCCCTCCCGGTCTTTTTCCCTCATCCCTCTGTTGCCCTTCCTACAACTCCCCATCCCGTTCCTTTCCTTTTTTTTATCAGAGAGCTTAGCCCTCTCCCTTCTCCATCCTTTAATTCTCTTCTCCCCTCCTATTTGCATCCACCTATTAGCCTCTGCTCTTCTCCCTTCTCCTGTGCCCACCTTTTAATTCAGGCGTCTGCCTGATTTTCGACATTCCTAATGGAGAACTCAGGCCTGAAACATTGCCTGCCTTTTCACTTCCTTTGGATGTTCCATGACCTGCTGAGTATCTCCAGTCCCTTTGTGTCCTGCATTAGGCACCGGCATCTGCAGATTTTTTGGTTTATCCGCTGAAGGAACTCAGTGGATTGAGCAGCGTGTGTGGGAGAAAAAGAATAGTCAAAATGTTTTGGGTCAGTAATTTCAGGATGGAGCCCTTCATTAAGAAGGTTCTGACACAATTATCCTTCTCTTATGGACGCCGAGTTCCTTCAGCAGATTGCTTTTTTGTTCCAGATTCCAGCATCTGCAGCCTTTTGTGTGTCTTCAGTGGGAATTTGTTGGAGAGGAAACACTGTCAATAAATTTTTTTAAAAAAGGTTTGCTTCTGAAAACAAATTGGTGATTGCAATAGAAACCTTCAAGCTGAACACAAAGATAATTTCAAATTTGCTGTATCGCGTAGAAAGTTGGGGAAATATTGAATGAACTTTTATTGAATTTAGCATGTTTAGTTGTATCATGATGTGTTAGTTCAACTGACCAAAAAATGATTTGCCGCTGATTTTCGTTTGTACTCAGCATCTGATGCCTCTAGTGTCAGTGATCAACAATTAGTCAGTCAGCATTGATGGATCCAGTTGCCCTGATACCGCTTTTCCATGGTCGTGATGTCCTGGTGTAACTTTCCCCCAGGTTCGTCACTGACTGCACGAAGATCAGCAGGGAAAAAGTCCAAGTGCGAATGCAGAAAATTAATTTTCAATGACGTGTTGCCCTTCATGGTTTTATATGCTTGAAGTAGACTTAAAATATGACAGGAAATGATAAAAAAAACCCAGGTTATATCTAAAAAATGGTACATGATAGGAAAATTTTGTAATTTTTCATCTTTAGCTGCCAAAAATCCATAGAGTACACCTAAAAGTGTTGAGAAAGCAAATTCTTCATTGTCTGGTGTAAATTGATGAAGCAGCCTTGCTTAACTCCACCTGCAGTGGGTTTGTGTTTGAGTAGATTTGCTGGTGAAAAGGAGCAGTGATAGGTCATTTGGCCCATCTAGTCCGCCCTGCCATTCCACCACAGTGATTTACAATTCTTTTCAACCCCATTCTCCTGTTTTCTCCTCGTAACCTGGTTCCCTCCCTGATCAAGAATGCCATCCACGGCAACGAATTCCACAAACGATCATAACTTACATCATGCAGCAGATGTAAAATAGGCATGCATTTCTGAAGAATGCCAAATCAGAAAAGAATTATTCATAATAAAGGTCTGTGCAAGGTTATAAACAGTGATGAACAGCAGGTGGTGCAGCTCCCTAAGTTTTAATTGGATTTTCCACAGTGAAGATATAGTACGTGCCTGAAATGTTAGTAATATGTCTTTACCTCCTATGGACACTGACACCTGCTGAGTTCCTCCAGCATTTCTATGTTTTTCCTGCAATCACAGTGCTTGCAGACTTTCTTGTTTCGAAACATGTACAATGTCTAAGGCACTGATGAAGCACCAACAGCGTCTCTGTAAAAATCTAGATCTGTTGGCAGGCTCATTGTACTCTCAAGGCCAGCATTGATGCTCTCCTGTCACCAATGTCCCATACCAAGCACTCTGCTTCGAGCTCCATCCAGAAGGACAGAGAAAACGTTTCAAAGATGTTATGAAAAAGGACTTTTCGTGTCATTCAAACTGCTGAAGAAGAAATATGACTTGTCCAATGAGACCTGTTTTTTGTTACCTTCAGTTACAATCCTTTCTTAGGGCCAATTAGGCCCTGAAATGACTCTACCAGGGCTCACTGAAAAGAAGGAACTACTCCATGAAGGAAATGTATATGTTTATTTCTAGAATGTACTTTTTGATGAGTGAGAGCCCAAAGCCAGGATGAGATGGGAATCAGACTTCAGGCACAACAATTGACGAACAACTCTGGTCAGATCTGTGTCAGGGACGTTTATTGGCTACTATCAATACCAGGTATAGATTGGTCCATTATAATTTTCTCCATTAACTGTACCTCACCCCACAGAAATTACACCAGTATAAACCTGAATCAACAGAGATGTGTTGTTTTTTTACATTCTACCTGGTTTGACCTCTGTCACACCCTAACCAAGATCACGAGAGTTCCCTTCCCAGTAGTCCCAGAGGTTCGTCTTCTGTGGAACTTTACCATGGTTGGTAGATCACTAACTAATTCTCAAATTAACTTCACAGAAATTGCCTTATGTGTGGCCAGGAAGTGCATAGAAGTCTGACTCCCATCTTCTCATGGGTGGGTAGTCTTCAGAGATTAATAAGTTCCTAAAAAATCTGGCAGCCTTATTTAGAGTGTATAGATACCTCACTGGCACCATTATAGGGTTACGGTCGCTACTGTCTACTCAGTAGACCTGTAAAGGTTTTAATACTGTGGTGTAATGATAGTGATGGTGGTTACAAGGCAACTAGCAATGCTTTACTGATTGATTATACTTGGATGACACAGAGAAGGAGACACTCAGTATGCAGAGCTGTAATGGAGACTTGCAGCCTCATGTGCTGTTCTTATCAACTTTAAAGTAAAGAACTTTTTCCTTCATCCATGTGTTGTCTGAAGAACTCACACATATAAATACAAGATGAAATGTGGGATTATCGTGTCTCCACGTGTTTCAGTGTTCGCACTGGCAAGATGTTTTTTTTTGTGTTTCATTTTCTTCGTTTTTTTCTCGATTTAATAGGACTTGTTTCGAGGAGAGGGGTTTGGTATGATTGTTGATTGTTAAATACATTTAAAATGACAAATAAAATATTACAAAAAAAGTTTCAAAGTTTTCCTGGGGGGGGCGGTGGGGAATGTTGCATCCTCACTGACCTAAAGGAACCTCGGCAACTCATGGCAACTCAAAGTAGAAAAGGGGCACTTGAGAACAAGCTGAGCACTTCCAGCCTCTATGAGGGGAGCGGGCAAGGCAACAAACATAAACATCAGCATCCCAACCACAACCTGCCCTGTCAAGCACCTCCTGTCTCACAAGGGGCAGGGCCTGGTCCCTGCACTGGATTCTTTGTAACCTTTTAACCCACAGAACTGAAGTGAATGAAATTTGTCTTAAAACCAGTGACATTGCCTAATGTCAACAGCATGGTCAGCGCAATGATGTTACAGTCCGGGTTTGTACGTTCTCCCTGTGTCTCCATGGGCTTTCTCTGGGTGCTCCAGTTTCTTCCCACCCTCAAATAAGTACTGGGATTGTAGGTTGCATTTGTAATCTGCATTTGTGGGGCACAGGCTCATGGCCCGCCTGTTACTGTGCTGTGCATTTAAATTTAAACTTTTATATTGCTGAACTGTCCAAATGGGAGCCTCAGAAGTTTGCGGAAGTTTGGTACGACACCAGAAACTTTGGCAAATTTCTACAGAGGTGTGGTGGAAAGTGACTGTATCTTGGCCTGGTATGGGGAGACAATAACCCTGAGCATAAAGCCCCCCAAAAAGTAGTGCACACAGCCCAGGACATCACAGGCAAAACCCTCCCCACCATCGAGAACATCTACAGGGAATGTTGCTGTTGGAGAGCAGCAGCAATCATCAAAGATGATCAACACTCGCTCTGTTCTCACTGCTGCAGGAAGGAGGTATCAGTGCCAAAAGATTCGCACCACCAGGTTCAGGAACAGCTGCTACCTCTCCACCATCAGACTCCTCAGCCACAAACTAATTTACTTGTGCACTTTATTTTTTTTGTTCTGTGTTGCAGTCAGTTTATTGACATTCGTTATCTGTTTACAGTTCTTAATTTGTTTACATGTTTACTCTGTGTACAGATTTGTTTTGGGTAATTCCTCCTGGCCTGCAGGAGAAAAGAATCGCAGGGTTGTATGTGATGTCGTATGTTCTCTGACAATAAATCTGAAATGTGAAATTCTATAGAAATTTCAAGTCCGTGAGCACAGCCAAATCATAATGGTCATTTTTTCACGTGCATGCATGTGCGCACATAGAAAACATTTGAAAACCTCTGTTTTAATCATATCTCATTGACTCGTTATGCAAATGGTTTCAGAACTCCAAAGGAAATGGGCCAATGACCATTTTTTTCAAGCAAAATATTTCACTAACTATTGGGTCCAGAGCAGTGATTCTCAACCTTCCCACTCATCTCCCACCTTAAGCAATCCCTTTTTAATCACAGAGCATAGGGATTACTTAAAGTGCGATGCGAGTGGAAAGAAAAAGATTGAGAACCACTCAATGGAAAGATCCGCAGGGCTTTGTGGATAGTGGGACTGACTGGATTGGTCTTTCACAGGCCCTGACCCTACCTGGACTGTTCCTATCAATCTGCATTGTATTTTACAAAACAGATGAGAATGTGGAACTTGCTACCACATGGCATAGGTGACAGAGGTGGTCTTGGTATGTTTGAGGGCAGTCATAATCCATGAATTAAGGGATGGAGAGGAATGGCACCTTGGTGGGAGGCAACCTGTATGGAGTATAAATCCTGACACTGACCTGTTCCATGCAATGACCTCACTGTGTTGTACATCCATGTAACTTACTGCAATTCTGTTTGGTAAAGGAGAAACCTATAGAAAGAGTATTATTGAAAGTATAAAAGTGTCGGGAGTGGAATAAAAAGCAAAATTCTGAAAGCTAAAAGCTGCCATCTAAAATCAATGAGAAAAATCATTGTTTGCTAGTACCAATGTGTATGGAGGAGAAGGAAATGGATTCTTAAGCATTTTGCAGCTGTTGTCTTCAAAGCAGGATGTTGGTGAGTTATGGGCTGGGGGGAGAAAATAGGTGAACCAAAGAGGGGCAGAGGTGCCAATATTCAAAGTTAAGAACAATTGTGAAATATTGGATGGAGAAGTCGGTTAAACTGAGAAATCCGTTTTGGAAAGAGGATTAATCACCAGAGCCAGATGAAATACATCCTTGGCTAACAAAAGAAGCAAGGGAGGATATCTGGGAGACTGCGATTGTAATTGTAATGCAGCCCTTCCTGGTAGAAGAGGTGGTGGAAAATTGGGATTTTCCAAAGGGTTCCCACGTTTAAAATGAGAAGATGGAGTCCTTCAGGGGTCCTCAACTTTTTTCTTCCCACTCATATCCCTCTTTGATTGGTAAGGGATTGCTTAAGGTGGGATGTGGGTGGAAAGAAAAAGTTTGAAATCCACTGTTTTACTCGTACCTCATTTATGTGCACGGTTTCAGAACTCCAAAGGAAATGGCCCAGTGACAATTTTCTCCAGCAAAATATTTCAGTAACAATTGGGTCCAGAGCAATGATTCTCAACCTTCCCACTCACCTTAAGCAATCCCTTACTCATCACAGAGCACCGATGGCATAGGGATCGCTTCAAGTGGGATGTGAGAGGGAAGAGAAAGGTGGAGAAGCCCTGTCTTCCTCAGCAGAGGGTCAAGATCCAATGGCAGAGATTCAGAGAGGAGTCGTTGGTCTGGCAGCAGGAACTCCTCACGTTGAAGGCTCCAGACTCAGTGCCGAGAGGTGGGACGGGGCAGGGTGATCCTCGCCTTCCAGCGCCCACAGGGTGCGCTTGTGGGTGCACAGCAGGAAATTCAAGCGGAAAAGGAAATAGTCCCACTGTCTTTGCAAGTTCTTGTCACACTCGACAGACAGCGAGTTTGAAGGGAGGAAGGCGGACAAGGTCTTGTGTCTGTTCAATCCGATGGCCATGCATCCCTCGAGGTGCCTTCGCCTTTGCCCCCTGCTCTTTGCTACTTTGCTGGCCTCGGACACGGACCCAAGCTACCGATTTGAGACCGACACCAATAACATCGCGATGAGCGTCAGCGGTGGCGGCAGGGTGTACGTGGCCACCGACAACTTCTTGTATCAGTTCAACCGGAGCCTGGCGCTGGAGATGTGGGCGAGGACAGGGCCGAGGGTGGACGGGCCTTGCGTGGAAAGGGATAAATGCTGCGTCCCCTGGGAGAAGACCACCAATGTAAACAGGATCCTGGCGGTGGAGGAGCACCAATTTCTTCTCACCTGCGGCACGGTGAGGATCGGCGCCTGCGAGGTGCGCCAGCTGAGCAACATCAGTCACTTCGAAGCGGACAAGACGGGCAGAGTGGCCGCGCAGGACCCCCGAGCTTCCACCGTGGCTTTCATCGTCGAGTTTGAGAAGAGGTCTTACATAGTGACGGCCGTCACGGGCACAGGCGAGGGCAGCAGGTTTATCCCAGAAAGCTGCAAGGGCAATACTAGTTACTACGGGATCTTGAAAACAGAGGTGTCTCCGAGGTCTCTGGAGCTGCCCGAGAACTTTCTGATCGTTGACACCGACGACGGTAAACCGAGCGTCCATTTCAATGATCTCGTCGAGTACCAATTCATACAAGGCTTCCACAAGGGCAATAATATCTACATTTCACTCACTACCAACACCTCCGGGCCACTGGTCCTCGTCGCTAACCTTCCTTCTCTAAAACCCTACGCTCTGGTCAATGTGTCCTGTCGACTGGCTGGGAACGGTGCTCTCCAGGTCTTGTCATCCGCCCTCCTCAGCACCTCCAAGCCCCAGTCCTTCCTGGCTATAGTTTTCTCTCGACCGAAACAGCCCCAGTACAATGCCCTCTGCGTCTACGACTTGGACAAAATCAAGGAGGTACGTTCTCTCCAACACATTACTTAACGCCAGCCTCGTAGCTCACATGCTGATTGAATATTTCCTCGGGGCCGGGGCGCGCCACCGTTTGTCAGATAAAGCGCTCGCTGCTCACTGGAATCTTGGGAACAAGCGAAATAACGTCTAAAAGAGTAAACTCTAGTTAGTCCAGACTTCGGGCTGCAGGAAATAAGTAGCTCACACCCAGAGACCGACAGTCATCGAGTACTCAGCCAGGGGCTCCTCTTGACCCCTTCCCCCCCCCCCCCCCCCCCCCACCCTCTCTCTGTGTCTGGCGTGTGCCATTCCTTGCCTGTCTATGTTTCATCCTTGCTTGTTTCACCAATCCCACGTGGGATCCCTGTCTCACTCTCTCCCTGCTTCTTTCCTGAATTTCAGCTCAAAATGCCATCCATCCTTCCCCCCCATTGACGTTGCTCGACAGCCAGGTGCCTCCAGATTGCATGCAATCTGTTATTGGGACTGCAGCATGTAGGGATTGAGTTGTAAGAAGAGGCTGGAGAGGCTTCTCCCCTCCCCTCCCACCACCACCCCCCCCCCCCCCCACCACCTTGGGGTGACCTCAGAGATCAGGTGAAGTACTATGTCCCAGGTTGAAGTAAAAACACAGAAACTCAGCTGGTCAGGGTCCTTTATATAGCACAGATAAAGACTTTTCAGGCTTGAGCCCTTCATCAAGGTGCGTCAAACAGTCACAGTCCTTCCAAAGGTAGGGGAGTCTACAACTGGAGAGCATCGATGAAAGTTTCACAGAGGGGAAAGATTCAAAGGGATCTGAGAGGCAACTTTCTTTCCACGCAAAAGCTATGAAAGAGGAAGCTAAAGAGGTGGCTATAACTGACACCTATAGGCTGAATGCAGGCAAATGAGATGGGTTGGACGTGCAAACTGGCTGGCGTGGGTGAGTTGGACCTGAAGGCTGTGTAGCTCTGTGATTCTAAGGGATTTAATATATTTAATTCAATGTGGAATAAGAAGCTCGTGCTGAAAATGACAACCACTAGGACAGAGTCAGTAATATTTGCTTCTTCATTTGTGGCGTTGTGAATTTCCTGAGATGTACTCTGCGAGAGAGGAAAGGGGAACTTCCAGTTCTAGATCTGACCAAGGCTGAGAAATTTGCAGGCTAGGATGGGACGAAATAAGGAAGTTTGGAACAGATACCAAGGGTAGCAATATAGCCGAAAACCTGGAGGAAGTGCGGGGGTGGGGGGGAATGAGAAACGGAGACGTGAGGGACATAGTGCATGAACAAATATTGACAGGGGAGAGACAAAGGGGAAACCCCCGATTGTCCATAAATTACAGAGTGAAAGAAAAGAGAAAGAAATGATGTTACTGGTGGACACTAAAATGGCAGTCTTAGTCTGGAGGCAGATGTGTAATTTCTGAAGGAATACTTTGTATTTGTCTTTCTGGAAAAGGGCAAATTGTAGCACGTGTAGCGGCAGGGCATGAAAGCGAGACAGACACAAGGTGAGTACAGTCGATACTGTTAGAAACAGAAGTACCTTCACAGAAATTGCTCCAGACAAAAATTGAGAACAAAGAACATTTATTATACAACAATGCAAAGTTGGCTGCTTCCCCTTACCCTGGGAATACACACATACACTGGGGCTCACCCAGTTTATTTCACTATAGAAGTACCCTCCCCCTTACATTCTTCTGCCCGGCATGAGGCAATCCTGTCTGCCTACGAGCTGTTTCTGTGAACTTGGAGGACCAGGGGATATCCTGTCGTGCCTATCATGTCTTTATTCACACCTTCCTGACTCTCAGGGCTGACTAACTTCTTACATGCAGAACTTGCTAATTCTGTCTAAGGCTAGAAGACCCTTATCTTATTCAGTCTAACATTCTAATATCTATTCTTATCCTATTCATACTGGCTTTATTCATTACACATATATCTATACTAGTCTCCTCATCTTCATATTTTATATCAGTGTTACTCATCTCTCACAATCCTCACTTTTCTTTTAGATCAGTGTTGCTCATCTCTCACAATACTGTGACAGATTATAGATATGTTTTTGGGAGATAAATTGGGGCAGGGCTTTTAGTGTAGGTCACCTACAAACACTTTAAAACATCTTATTTAAAATACTGGAGCTTTGCTGCTAGACATGTTGGAGAGTGCCCAAGAGATTTCACTAATGGATTGTTGTTTACAAAAGGCAACAGGTAAAAGAACTTGTCGGAGTCACAGATTTTCTGTAGGGGAACTTGCTGTTCTAAGAGGATCATGTGGTTTTGTAAGCAGAGAGAGTCAAATAGGCTTTCTCTCTGAGAGAGATCAGTTTTACAGCCAGCAGCAGCAACTGAAACTGGAACAGGACAAGCTGGCAAGCTTGTGGAAAACCCCATTTGGGTTGTGAGTGCTTAGTTCAGCCTGGTCAAAGCCCTTGTGGTTCATGCAAGAGGAGAGGACTGGCTGTCTAATGTTTCACTTGGTATAAGAGAAACAAAAAGGCACTCTGTGGTGACCTGAAAGAAAGAGAACCTTGAGGGGGCAAGTTTCTTTGGCAAGACATTGAAGTGGCTGATTTAAAAAGGAATCAGTTGTGGGTGTCAGTGTACATAAAACCGACAAGAACCTTCCTGAGTGGTATCCATTTACCTTTCAAGCACCAAAGCCTGGTGAACTTTATGAATGTTAAATACTGTGCACAGTATAAGAATTGCCTGCAACCAGTGAACTTGGAGGAATGAGAAGTGAGTTTGGACTGTGAATCAAAGAACCTTTCTGAACTTACACACACATTACATAGAATTAGAAAGTGGTTAAGTTAGGGTAGTTAAGTCAATAGAGATAAGTTAAAGTGTGACTCTATTTTCATGTTTAAAGATCATTAAGAGCAATTTTTGTTTAAGTAACCATTTGTCTTGATGAGTATCAATTGCTGCTGGGTTTCGGAGTTCTCTGGACTCTGGTTTTCTAACTTTATTGACGGTTTGCCCTGCCTTATATAGCCCGCTGGGCCTGGTGGTTTTTCCACTTCTGGCAAAAATGATGTCACTAGTTTGCCGGCTGTGGATAGGCTGGCGTTCCTGCTGGTGCTTGTTGTGGCCGGCAGCTTGTGAAGAAAGCCGATTCAGTCTGCATGGCCCTTGCAGGATTGCCACGTTCAGACCCCCCCGCCCCCCCACCAAACTGGTGATCTGGGCACTGTCCTTGGTTTTGGATGGTATGCCTTTGCAGCGTGTGGCTGGTGGGTTGATTGGCTGGCTAGTGTCTAAATGTGATGGTTCGAGGCAGTCAGTCATAAATACTTCCTCCTTACCGCCGATGTCCAGCATACATATAGCCCCATTATGCCTGACCACTTGGTGTGGCCCCTTGTATGGCTGCTGTAGCAGCCCCCAGTGTGGCCCTCTCTGCACAAAAACATATGTGCACTTTCTCAGGTCCCTGGGGATGAGCGTCTTGGGCTAGCCATGTGCTGAGGGTTGTGTTGGGGCCAGTGTGTCCAGTCATTCTCTCAGTCTCTCGAGGGCCTTTGCTAGTGTTTAGTCTGTTTTTCTGGTGGCGGCCAGGAATTCCCCAGAGATGACCAGTGGTGCTCCATTCACCATTTCAGATGCCGGGGTATTGAAGTCCTCCTTGGGTGTGGTGCGGATTCCCAGGAGGACCGTTGGTAATTGGTCAACCCAGTTTGGACCTTTGAGTTGGGCAATCAGCGCCTCTTTGAGGTGTCTGTGGAACCTCTCCACCAATCCTTTTGCTTGGGGATAATATGTTGTGGTGTGATGGAGTTGGGTTTCCAGGAGGCTGGCTAAAGCCACCCAGAGCCCTGAGATGAATTGTGCACCCCTGTCTGATGTCAGGTGCTCCGGGACTCCAAACCATGTATTTATTAGGGCTCTGGCATAGGCCTCCGTTGAGGTTTCCACCAGTGGGACTGCTTCCGGCCACCTTGTGAGATGGTCAACCATTGTCCACTATCGTCAACAGGTACCATGTCCCCTGTGACACCAGTAGGGGTCCCACAATGTCCATGTGCATGTGGCTGAATCACCATCATGCCGGTTCTAATGGCTGGGAGTGGGGGTGCTTTAACATGTGTCTGTACCTTTGATATGTACCAGTGCATGCAAGTTCTGGCCCATTGGCTGACCTACTTACAGAGGGCATGCCAGACAAAACTGCTGGCTACCATCTTGATGGTGGTCCTGATGGCTGGGTGCACTGGTTATCTCCATGCTGCCGGGACAATGAGGTGAGGGTTGCCTGTTGAAATGTCACAGAGGAGGGTCTGATTGCTGGGGCTGATGCAGAGAGAGATGTGCTCTATATCCATGGTAAACTCGGATATATAGGCCAGGTGCCTTTGCTTCCTGGCTGACCAAGGGTCCGACACTTTATTGAAGGCGAAGGTCAATGGTTTGTAATCCGTGAAGACCTGAATCACCTCCACTCCAGGAAATATCTAAAATGTTGGACCACTAAGAACAATGCCAGGAGTTGCAGTTGAAAGCAGTGTACTTGAGCATGGGAGGTGGGGGGGGGGGGGGGGAACTGGAATCCCTGATAAAGAAGGCCAGAGGTTGACATTGCCCCTGACTCATTGCTCAAGTACACCCCCGTCTGCTATGTTTGATACGTCCGCCATGAGGCCGGTGGGGTGTCTATCCTCGGATTCCCCAGGAGCATTGCGTTGGCCAGAGTATCTTTGGCCTTCTGGAAGGCTTCTGACACTTCCTCGTTCCGCTCAGCCTCTTTTTGCTTCCCTGCCATGAGTGAGAAAAATGGGCGAATGACATGGGCTGCCGCCGATATGAAGCAGTGGTAGAAATTAATCGTAAAGGAAAACTCCTGGAGACCTATCACCGAATGTGGCCTGGTGAAACATCTGACAGCCTCTACCTTTTAGGGCAGAGGTGTCGTCCCGTGTCTATTGATTCTGTGGCTCAGGAAGTTTATTGCCTCTCACCTGAACTGGCATTTGTCTGGGTTGATGGTCAGGCCCAACTCACTGAGGCAGGTGCATAGCTGCCTTATGTGGGCCGCATGTTCTTGGTGGGTACGGCTGGAATGCTGTCCAAGTAAATGAACGCAGTAAATTGATACCAGCCCACCACGTCCATCAATCTCTGGAACGTCAGAGCTGCGTTTTTAACCTGAAAAGTATCCTCAGGATCTCGAACAAACTGAAGGGTGTAATGATGGTGGTTTTAGCAATGTCCTCCAGGTGGACTGGAATTTGGTGATAGCCCTGAGGGGGAAGGTCTGGAAAGTCTTATTATGCACTAACTGCTGCCCTTTTACGTTCACCAACAAGCAATGAGCCCTGGGAAAGTCTGGCCCCAGTAGTGGTTGCGCTGCACTGCTGTCAGGGTGAACATCCACGTGAAGCGGCTGTTCCCAAAGCGAAGTGGGGTGGTGCGGGTGCCAAAGGTTTGGATGTTTGAATTGTTTGCTGCCCTCAAGGCTGGGTGTTGCGAGCTGAGGGTGGCAGGACACTGATCTCGGCCCCGGTGTTGACCAGGAACCGTTGCCCCCAATAAGGAATCCCATATATGGAGAAGGCTGTCTCATTGGGCGGCTGTGGCATTTCCCTGAAACATGCAGAAAGGGCAACATTGATGGGCCTCCAAACCCCACTGTTGGTGATAGAAACAGTACTGCTCAGTGGGGGAATCTGTCAGCCTGCTGGTTATCTGTGGCGATCTAGTCATCCGCTGCACACTAGGCCTTGCAACTTGGTCTACCATGATGCTTGAGTCTCTCTTTGCTCCCCGCAGGATGTCCGCTCAAGCCGCAACCTTCCTGGGATTGCTGAAGTCCTCCTCAGTGAGCAGCAGACAAATATCCTCCAGTAGTCACTCCAGGAAGATCTGCTCAAAGAGCAGGCAAGGCTTGTGGCTATCGGTTAACGCTAACATGAGAGTGGAAGGGTCCCTGTCCCCCAAACCGTCCATGTGCAGCAGTCGGGCTGCATGCTTGCTATTCAAGAGCCCAAAAGTGCAGGTTAATAGCTCTTTGGTGGCCTCATATTTGTTGTGCTTTGGAGGTTGCTGGAAATCAATGACCATGGTGGCTGTGTCCTGGTCAAGTGAGCTCACCACATAGTAATACCTTGTGGCGTCGACTGCGAGCTGTCAAATCTGGAACTGGGCCTCAGCCTGCTTGAACCGTACCAGTGGCTGCAAAGTCCAGAATGTCGGCAGTTTCAGTGAAACTGTGTGGAGTGTTGCTTGTTCCTCCATCACCGGGTCCAAAGTGCTGTTTGGACCAGTCACCAATGTAGCGTGTGCTACAGCAGACTGTGAAAGAAAGTCACTGACACGAGGTGAGTACGGGCAATACCGTTACGAACCCAAAGAACCCCAAAACCCAACAGCAATAGATATTCACCAAGGCAAGTAGTTACTTGTACAAAAATTGTTTTTATTTATCTTTAAACATGAAAACAGAATCAAACTTTAACTTATCTCTATTAACTTAACTAAACCCAACTTAACCCTCTTCTAATTCTTAGTGCACGTGTATGTGATGTGTGTGTAAATTTAAGAAAAGCTCTTTGGTTCACAGTTCAATCTCACTTCTCCTTCTTCCAAGTTCTCTGGTTGCAGGCAATTCTTATACTGTGCACAGAACTTAACATGTATAAAGTTCACCAGGCTTTGGTGCTTGAAAGATTAATGTTTACTGCTCAGGAAGATTCTCATAAGGTTTGCAGAGAGAAATTTGTTGTTCCAGGATTTCCACAACTGAGGTACCACCATTAGTCACCTCAATGATGAAACTTGCCTCATCAGGGTTCTCCAGATGATAACTTCTTTCTTTCAGGCTAACACTGAGTTCCTTTCTGTTCCACTTATTCCAAGAGAAACATCAATCAGATAGCACTTCCAGCCATCCGCTGCTCTGGAGTTTGTTTCAGTTCCAACCAGCTTCTTCTGCTTGTTTCAGCTGTCTCTCTCATCAACTACCAGAAAGCCCATGTGACTCTCTCACTTGCAAAACCCCTGACCTCCAGCAAACAATAGGAGTTAGTCTTCTTGGTCAAGCTGTTGTCTTTAGGTAAACAAAAACCCAGGAGTGACCTTTCTGTGCACTCTATCAAAACCCTTGCCAAGAGCTTTTTACAGCCAGAGCGTCTCCTGCTTTTTGCTTTAATGACGTCATTTCAATGAGCACCTACGTGAAATGTGCACAGCTTTCTCCATAGTTTTTGTAAATTCAGTGAATATGAATTCTTCAATGTTTTAAATAAGATCTGTTTTAAAGTGTGTGAATGTATGTAACCTACTCTAATTTTACTAATTTATCTCCTAAATATTCCATTACAATACTAATTTTATTGACAGTTCACCCTGCAATGACATCACCAGCTTTTCCCGCCAGTGCTCGCTGTTCCCTGGTGTGCTCATTAAGAAAGTCAATTTAGTGAACATGGCCCTTGCAGGATCGCCACATCGCCATCTTGCGCGTTGGAACGCCGTGGGTCGCCACAATGCCCTCCGTAAATTTTGGGACAAATATACTATTTTCCTTTATTTTCCCCTGTGCTCCACAGTTTAAAATTTGTAATCCAATAATTCTATGTGCTTAAAGTGCACATTTCAAATTTTATTCAAGATTATTTGTGCACATTTTGGTTTGACTATGTGGAAATTACAGCATTTTTTATACAGAGTTCCTTCAGTTCAGGGCACCCTAATGTTTGGCTTCACAGGTGTATGTGAGTACTCATTGGTGCAGGTGTAAGAGAGGTCAACTTGCTTCGAAGCTTTTGATCACCTTTGGAGTCTGTAGTTGCCATTTTTCAACTCGAGGACCAGGATTTGTGCCAATGAAAGTCAAAGAAGCCGTTATGAGACTGAAAAAGAAGAATAAAACAGGAAGAGGCATCAACAAAACCTTAGGATGACTAAAATCAACAGTTTAAAACATTATTAAGAAGAGTGTACTGGTGAGCTCTGTAATCGCAAAGGGACTGGTAGACAAAGGAAGTTGTCCACTGTTGAAAAAAAAATCCCCAAATGCCTTCCTGACAGATCAGAAACACTCTTCAGGAGGCAGGAGCGGATGTGTCAGTGTCACAGTGAATAAATCACCAGGCTCAGATAAAATATTTCTCAACCTCTTAAAGGATGGAAGGGAAACAAGGGTAGGGTTTGTTTATAATTTTTCAAGGGATGGAGTGAATGTTCATCCTTTGAGCTACAGAAAACATCTCAAATGCCAATGTATTGGACTTGGGTGCATTATTAACAGCAAACTGCACAGGCACGAAGGGTTGTGTATATCTGAGGATTACTTATTTCTGTGTTGCTGGAGGATGTCTGCTTAAAAATTGATTGCTTGTGGAAATGGAAAGGAAAGGTACTTGACAAAGCGTGCTTTTTTTCTGAGAATGAATCAGTTCAGTGGATCACATTTAATTATACCCAGACACGAAGTCATGGAACACAGAGCAGAAAGAGTGGGTGAAGCATAGCGAACAGTGACCCAATGAAGGGAATTGGTTAGACATAGAGTCAATAAGCCATACAACTTGTGGTCATGATAGTGGTTAGGGCCAAAGATACACATGTCACTGTAAGGAAGGGTTTGGGAAGTTAAATTTAGTTGGCTGCTGGAATCTCAAGTTTAAACCCACAAGTACACAGCATAGATGTTCAGCAAAGTGATCACGCGATCTGCGTTAGCATCGTCGGGCTGAGGCTCAATGCAAACTTGAGGCACAACACGTCATTTTCTCCTAGACAATGACATAAACATTAATTTCTCTAATTCTCTTCCCCCTTCTGATTCCACTGTTTCCACCTCTTGTTTACCTACTCCTACACTTGTACCTTTCACTAATGTTTCTTTCCCCACGTCTCTACCCCCATCTCTCCACCATTCACAAATTTCTGCCCTATACCCCTCCCCCAGCTTCCTTCCAATTTTATATATGTCATTTCACCTCTGGCATCCATCTCAACAAAGGGTTTAGACCCAAAATGTCAACTGACCATTTCTACTATCTGACCTGCTGAGTTCCTTCAGCAATTCTTGGTTTGCACCATACAGTTTAAAGCAGCCTGCTTGAGTGGAACACCAGTCACTATCTACAAAATACACTTCATTTTACTAATTCTGGCCACCCGGACAATATTGCCAACCTGTGCTACTAAGAAGATGGGCAGCGGCTACAAACCATTGTGATCTGGATATATATCATTGGTCTGGCATTATCAATGGGTCGAGGTTCTGGAGCTCAACCTGAAGGACTGCAGTGGTTTGAGTAGGCATCTTACTCCCAGCAGGGTGGCCAGGAATGGGCAAGAACTGCTGGCATTGAAACAAATTGGGAGGGTGGCTGAGAACACAAGGAGAAGTGTAATAAATTTGGCTTCTCTGAACCAGTAAAAAAAAACAGAAATGCTGGAAGAACTCAGCCAGTCGTTCAGCATCTGTGGAAAGGAAAAAAGTTAACATTTCTGGTTAAAGACAATTGGTCAGAACAAAGAGAGAAAAAAAAAGAGTTGAAGGTGTTCTTAAGTAGTACAGGAGGAGGGCAAGGACAATGGGAAGAACAATGGCCTGTAATGGGGGGAAATTATGTGACCACTGAATGGGCCCCTGAAATATTAACACTGTTTCTCTCTCTCCATTATTGCTGCCTGTTCTGGTCATTTTCTCCATGATTAAAATTTCAAACATCTGAAGTCTTACTCATTTGATCTAATTTAAAAAAAATTAGACACATAGCACAGTAACAGGCCATTCTGGCCCTTGAGTCCATACCACCCAAATATCCCAATTAACCTACAACCTCCATACATTTTTTGAAGGGTGGAAGGAAACCAGAGTCCCCAGAGGAAACCCAAGCAGACACAGGGAGAACATACAAACTCCTTACGGACAGTGCCAGATTCGAACTGTTACAGCATTGCACTACTGCCTTCTCGAGTTCCTGACTAAGACTTTCCCCACGGATACTGATGAACTTTCTTGTCTACATGTATTCACTAGATACCAATTGTTCAATCAGAGAATTGTTATCAATTTCAGATGTTACCAATTGAGTATGTTACCACAGTCTGTTGCTGGACTCCCAATTGAGTCAGACAGTAATCTACCATATCCACAACATTCAGCTGGGTAATGGGGCTCAGATCCCAGCAGTCACATCTGCTACAGCAGTGATTCTCAACCTTTCTTTTCCACTCACATCCCACTTTAAGTAATCCCTAGGCCATCGGTGCTCTGTGATTAGGAAGGGGTTGCTTAACATGGTATGTGAGTGGGAAGAGAAGGTTGAGAATCACTGCTCTGGACCCAATTGTTAGTGAAATATTTTGCTTGAGAAGAATTGTCATTGGCCCATTTCCTTTGGAGTTCTGAAACCGTGCACATAACGAGTCAATGAGGGACAATTAAAACCAATGGTTTTCAAACTTTTTCTTCCCATCCATATCCCACCTTAAGCATAAATAGACAAGGAGATATTAAACAATTGATTTTTTGACACTTCAGTTTTGTATCTGCATTTATTAATTTAAATCTAATTTTACAACTTGTTTTTTTTTGTTTCCTTTTTAGAGAAGAAACAACACATTGGATATTAAGCCACTGTTTAATTACCCTGGATTGCTCTCTGTGTCAGCTACATTGGTGCACAACTGGACTGTAGTGTTCCTTGGGACAGAAGATGGACAATTATTTAAGGTCAGGACCAAAATTTCCAGATGAACTACATTTGTCCAATCCTTCCTAAAGTTTCTCCATGTTGTTTTCATTGAACTTTTAAATTTAAAAAAAATTAGATTTACAGCACAGATACTTTGGCCCACGAGTCCGTGATGCCCAAACTGTATACATTATTTAACAATATGCTTGAATTTATTCACAGTCTTGATGAAGATTTTTGGGAGCCAATTTATAAATTGTATTGAGCAATAATTAGCTGACCTCATTGTCCAAACCTGCTGATCTGCTTTATCCAGCATCTGCTGCCCTAATGTTGTCAGTGAAGCAGCAATCGGCTGGGAGAGGGCTAGCACCAGAGAATAGAGCCTGCTGGTTTTGCCCCTCCAGTGAATAGTTAAAAGGGAAAGTCTTGCCAGTGCATCAGTTTGCTAGTGTTGTCATATCAGCAGAGCAATTTGAAGTAAAGGCTGTCGGGATTGACTGTAATACTCAGGGAAAAGCCTACAGTGGTGTTGTCTGCGGAAGGAATGCTTCTTTAGTGAAAATTGATGTGTTTGGGATTTTGTGATCCTTTCACTCATAAGGAATAAACTAAGAAGGCGGATGATTCTTTGCTCATCCTCTGCTGAGCAAAGGACCTCTCTCCTTATGTGCCATGCATTGATGACCTCTTGACCACTTCCTATGGACCTGATGTACTCTATGGATTGAGGGACACCTACCTTCTCTCGCAGACTTTCTCTTATCTAATCCTGAGTGGCTGCATTGGAAAATGTGCCTTGAATGCCAAATGGTCCTTCCTCCTTGGTGTGCTGCCAAGTTTTGGGTATAGACTGAATTTTATCTTGATTATGCCTGGGATTGTCTGATCTTGGAAGCTAAGCAGGCACAGAACTGGTCAGTACTTGTAGGGGAGACCGTCTAGGAACACTAGGTGCTGTAGGTTTCTGTGAGGGGGTGCTGGGCAAAGTGATGACTCTATCTACCTTACAGTAGGCAAAAGTTAAAGGATTTCATGTATATTATATTCTAAATGTAGTATCAGGTGACAATAATGGAACCTTTACCTTGACCTTTAGCCTGATTCCATCAGAAAACAGGCAGATCATGTTTGACATGTAGAACCATAAAACCTTAAACAATTGTAGCACAGAAACAGGCCATCTCGGCGCCTCTAGTCTATGCCAAGCTATTTGTTTTCCCAGTCCCACTGACCTGTTCCCAGCCCATAGCCCTCCATACCTCTCCCATCACGTACCTGTCCAATGTTAAAATTGAGCCTGCAGTTACCACTTCAGCTGGCAGCTCATTCCATAGTCCCACCACTCTCTCACCCTTAACCCATGTCCTCTGGTTTGTACCTCACCTACCCCCAGTGCAAAATGCCTACCTACATTTAATCTATCTATTTTAAATACCTCTATCAAATCTCCCCTCATTCTCTACATTCTGGGGAATAAGGTTCTAACCCAGTGGTTCTCAACCATTTTCTTTCCACTCACCTCCCACTTTAAGTAATCCCTAGGCCATCGGTGTTCTATGATTAGTAAGGGATTGCTCAAGGTGGTGTGTGAGTGGGAAGGGATGGTTGAGAATCACTGCTCCAGACCCAATTGCTACTGAAATATTTTGCTTGAGAAAAATTGTCATTTCCTTTGGAGTTATGAAACCGTGCACATAACGAGCCAATGAGGTACCAATTAAATCAGTGGTTTCAACCTTTTTCTAATTACCACACAATAACCAAAACACTCACAACAAAGGTATGAAATTTACATTTGGGGGATTATGTGTTTGTAATGTCGTGGCAGTCAGCACATAGGCTGCCTTCCTTTCTCCGTGGGCTTCCCTGGTTAGAATGGGATGTACTGTCTCTGCTCTCCCGCTAATTGGGGGGGGGTGGTGGATTAGGAGGATAGGGCAGGGTGGCAAGGCACAGCAATCCACACTACAGTTGTAGTTTAAGTAGAGCTGCCAGACCTTCGAAAAGGTGTTGTATTGTTTCCTTAGGTTGTAGGCAATTTTCTCCAGGAGAGCACAGCTCTGCCTTTCCGTGTTCCAATGTTCAATGCTCAGGCAGGAGTCAGACTTCCGGGTAACTGTTATGCACTTCCTGGCCACTGCCAATGTGATCATAACAAATTGAATTTGAAATTTGGACGGCTTCATCCATTATGTTTCCCAACAGGAACAGCTCTGGGTCCTATGGGAATTCTTTACCTATGATTTTTTTTTCCAGGGCTTGGCCCAGTTCCACCCAAAAGGGTCTCACCTTGGCACATGTCCAGGTTGCGTGCCAAAAGTCACATCTAAAACATTGGTCCGATAATTCAGGTTGAGATTTGTTCAATTTTTTGCGGCGTCAGGTATAACTGGTGTAGGAAATTGTATTGTGTCAGCCTGTACCGTGCATTAATGATTGCAGGTCGCGCTGATCCAACACAGCTCTGACCTGCAAATGTTATTGCCAAGTCTAACTCCCACCTCTGCCTGGTTTAGGCCCTTCCATTTGGAGCAAGAAAAACATTGCTGAAATGAACTTCTGTGTGCTCCCCCTTCGGATCTTGACCACTATGTCACTGCACGTTGGTAGGGCCATAGTTGGACCTAATCTGTCCTGTAGAAAAGATCTTATCTGAAGAGAGCAGTGAAACATCTTATTTGATAAATTATACTTTCTCCTAAATTGCTCAAGTGACATTAGCCGCCCCTACTTGTAACAGCCCTCTACACACCTGACACCATTATGACAAAATGGAAGCAAGGTTTAAAAAAATGCTTGTGTATTAGCACCATGTTCAATAAGATTGTGATCATCTTCAGAGTCCTCTATGCACCTGACGTCCATTAGAATCTTGTTATTCACCTTCAATGGTATTACTCTATTTGGAGTCAGGGGCATTTTTGGAGACAGCCCCACTTTGGTTCCTACATATTGATTAATTTTATTCCAAATGAGGATTATTTTTTTTAATATGGGGCTGCCTTTCTTTCCTGATAGAAACTTAGCATCCCATTTATAAATAAAGTCCTCTGCTACTTGTTTGCCTATCACATGCCGGTCGATTTGTGGCCAGGATGGTGCACCTTCCCCCTCGAAGAGGGAGGCAGTATATCTCGACTGGGCTGCTCAACAGTATTTTTTAAAGTCTGGCATTCGCAATCCGCCCAAACTAGAATCCCAGGTCAATTTTTCCATAGAGACCCTGGTCACCTTTCTATTCCATAGGAATCTCCTCTCTCCCACAGGTAAATATTTGAAGAATCCCCGGGGCAGCGGCATGGGCAGTGTCTGAAAGAGATAGTGGAGTCTTGGCAATACATTAATCTTAATACAGTTAACCCTGCCCACTAATATAATGGGCATGGACATCCATCTATTTAGATCCTCAAATTTTCCCAAGCAGAGGTGGGGGGGGGGGGGTGGTGTGTAATTTAACGTATAAATAATTCTAGTTATTAGCTATTCTAACTCCTCGATATTTGATTCCAATTTGCGGCCACTTTAGTTGACTATTTGCTTGATATTGGCTGTAACCCTCCTTTGTAAGTGGCATGTTTTTGCTTTTATCCCATTTGATAGTCTTCCAAAGTGGAGTGAAGCTTGGGCAATGAGTTTGCTGGGTCTGTCAGATATATCAAAACACCATTGGCAAACATACTCTTCCTGGCCTGTTCTGAAGCCTTTAATGTCTGGATCCTGGTGGATGGACTCGGCTAGTGGCTCCCTGGCTAGTACAAACAGTGCTGGAGATAGCGGGCACCCCTGCCTACTTGATCTTGTCAGTGGGAAGGCTGGAGAAATTTATCCACTGGTCACAACTTTATCCACCTATATCCAATTTATAAAAGTTGGCCCTAGCCTCAATTTTCCCAACACTTTAAATAAAAAGTCCCACTCCAACCTGTCAAATGCCTTTACTGCATCCAGGACCACAGCTAAGCCCCTCTTGACCCTGTTTTGTGCCAGATTCATGACACTCAACAATCTGCCAATGTTATCTGCCTTCTTTTCTGTACAAAGTCAGCTTCCCACTCCAACCTGTCAAATGCCTTTACTGCATCCAGGACCACAGCTAAGCCCCTCTTGACCCTGTTTTGTGCCAGATTCATGACACTCAACAATCTGCCAATGTTATCTGCCTTCTTTTCTGTACAAAGTCAGCTTGGTCTTAATTTATTAGCTTTGGCAAATGTTTTGCCAATCTATTTGCCAGTGCTTTAGCCAGTATTTTATAATGTGTGTAACAGAGAAATAGGTTTATGATAGGTTCATTAATTGATCCTTGTCTTTTTTAAGTATTGTCATAATGATTACTGTTGAAAAGGATTCTGAGAGGGTTTGGGTCTCCATTGCCTGGTCAATCACCTCCATGTAAAGAGGCATCAATAAATCTTTAATCTCTCAGGTGGAAACCCATCCTCCCCTAGAGACTTGTTAGTTTGCTTTACCTATCTCTTCCCCTGTAAAGGGAAAATCTAACCCTTCTTTTTCTTCTGGGTCTAAACCTAGCAGTTCTAATTTAGACAGGAACTCATTGATTTTATCAGACCCTCCTGTCAGTTCTGATTTATATAAGCCTTCATAAAATTTCTTGCAGATCTCATTAATCTCTTTTGGTTTATGCAAGATCTTGCCACTCACAGTTTGTATCGCATTGATTGTCCTTGAGGCCTGTTCCTTCCTCAGCCCACTTTGTGGGCTCTCTCTCCCAATTCATAGTATTTTTGTTTTGACCACCTTATGGCCTTTTCCATACTATACATTTGTAACATATTATACTTCAATTTTTTTACTTGTTAGAGCCCCGTAATGGTCCTCTGTATCTGATTTTGGAAGTCCTTTTCTAGGCGAGTAATCTCCTGTTCTAATTCATCGACCTCCATCATATGTTCTTTTTTTAACTGTTTTGGTATACCCAATTATCTGGCCTCTCAAGAACCCCTTGAGAGTATCCCATACAAGAAATTTATCCGGAGTAGAGACACAGTTGGTATTGTAGAACATATCTATCTGCACTCCTATAAAACTACAAAACTCGGGGATCTTCAACAGCAATGTATTAAGATGCCACCTTATCCTGCTTATCTGGCATTTCTATTATTAATAATAGAGGCGAATGGTCTGAGAAGAGCCTCACTGGGTACTCAGCCTCCATGATCCTACCCTTTACGTGGGCTGAAGCCAGGAACAAAATCTATTCTAGAATAGGAATCATGTTGTTTTGAATAGACGTGAAGCAAGGCTGCGTTCTCGCACCAACCCTCTTTTCAGTCTTCTTCAGCATGATGCTGAACCAAGCCATGAAAGACCTCAACAAGGAAGACGCTGTTTATATCTGGTACCGCACGGATGGCAGTCTCTTCAATCTGAGGCGCCTGCAAGCTCACACCAAGACACAAGAGAAACTTGTCCGTGAACTACTCTTTGCAGACGATGCCACTTTAGTTGCCCATTCAGAGCCAGCTCTTCAGCGCTTGACATCCTGTTTTGCGAAAACTGCCAAAATGTTTGGCCTGGAAGTCAGCCTAAAGAAAACTGAGGTCCTCCATCAGCCAGCTCCCCACCATAAATACCAGCCCCCCCACATCTCCATCAGGCACACAAAACTCAAAACGGTCAACCAGTTTACCTATCTCGGCTGCACCATTTCGTCAGATGCAAGGATCAACAACGAGATAGACAACAGATTCGCCAAGGCAAATAGCGCCTTTGGAAGACTACACAAAAGAGTCTGGAAAAACAACCAACTGAAAAACCTCATAAAGATAAGCATATACAGAGCCGTTGTCATACCCACACTCCTGTTCGGCTCCGAATCATGGGTCCTCTACTGGCATCACCTACGGCTCCTAGAATGCTTCCACCAGCGTTGTCTCCGCTCCATCCTCAACATTCATTGGAGCGATTCATCCCTAACATCGAAGTACTCGAGATGGCAGAGGTCGACAGCATCGAGTCCACGCTGCTGAAGATCCAGCTGTGCTGGGTGGGTCACGTCTCCAGAATGGAGGACCATCGCCTTCCCAAGATCGTGTTATATGGCGAGCTCTCCACTGGCCACCGTGACAGAGGTGCACCAAAGAAAAGGTACGAGGACTGCCTAAAGAAATCTCGGTGCCTGCTACATTGACCACCGCCAGTGGGCTGATATCGCCTCAAACCGTGCATCTTGGCGCCTCACAGTTCGGCGGGCAGCAACCTCCTTTGAAGAAGACCGCAGAGCCCACCTCACTGACAAAAGACAAAGGAGGAAAAACCCAACACCCAACCCCAACCTACCAATTTTCCCCTGCAACCGCTGCAACCGTGTCTGCCTGTCCCGCATCGGACTTGTCAGCCACAAACGAGCCTGCAGCTGATGTGGACATTTAACCCCTCCATAAATCTTCATCCGCGAAGCCAAGCCAAAGAAGAAAAGAGTCTCGCTTCATGGGATGCTTCCGCCTCCACGTCCATCAGATTTGGCTCCTTCATACAGCCAATTGTTGCCCTCGCTGCCTTTGTTTTAGTTAGTCAATTTATCTAAGACAGGGTCCAGACAAAAGTTAAAGTCCTCCAAACCAAAATGTTCTCCTTTCCCTCTGCCAATTTTAGGAAAGTATATTGTATAAATTTTTCGTTGTTGAAATTGGGGGCATAAACATTTACTAAGGTCCAGGATTCTGAGTAAATCTGGCAGTGTACCATTACAAATCTCCTTGTTTTATCTGTAGTCACATGTTACACTCTCATCGGAACAGTCTTACCTACCACCCCCCCACCTTGCCTTTGAGCCGAACAAGGACCCATCCATCTCCTCTTTAGTTTTTAGTGCCCCCGCTCCATTAGATGTGTTTCTTGGAGAAAGGCCAGATCTGCCCCCATTTTTTAAAATGTGTGCCAAGACTCTTTTCCATTTCACTCTCTCATTCAAACCATTAATGTTAAAGCTAACATCTTTTATACTCTTAGTTATTTCTCCCGGGACTCCCAGATCGGTGCCTCCACTGTACCTCCACCACCCCACATTCACCATCCATACAGCACTCACCCTCTCAGGCTCACCAGGTCCGCGACAAACCCTGTAAAAGCTAAACAAACACAAAGACAACCGAACCAAAAAAGAACAGGTAGGAAAAAAATCCAACAGGAAAAGAAAAGGGTAAAAATAACAACAATAACTCCTGGCATTGTCGCCATCCCTGACCCCTTGCCGTATTCCCTTGTCCCATTCCCCCCTCCTCCTTCTCCCCCTGGCGATTGCTGCTCTCCTGCCGCCGCCATATCCTCCCATTACTCGGCCCCTGTGATCCACAACTCTCTCTTCCACCTTCCTCCCCTACCCCCACCTCAGTGTTCTCTCAGATGTCTTTTCCCATTCCCATTTCACATTCATCATTTTTTAAACTGTGTTTGCGTCCAGATATTTAACTATTTCCAAAGTCTTAATTAGTCCTCATATTTGCTCTTTTTTTTCTTTTTTTCCTCCCCCCTCCCCCGGGTAATACAACTTTCAGGGTGGCCGGCTACCTCGAGATGCATTCGTACCCTTTTTGTTTTACCAGTCTTTTAATTAGCTCAAACTCTTTTCTTCACTTTAAAAGTGCTACACTAATATCAGGGTAGAAAAATATCATCCCCTTCTATTTCCATCGCCCCCCCCCCCCCTCTTTTCCTTGCTCCGGTTGCTGCTGCCCCCAGGATTTTCTCCCTATCTCTTGAGAGATGGATGGATTTGGACTCAAGGTCGCCCTGTTCTTCCACACTGTTACAATCCGACCATTATTCACCCTTCAGGTTTGACCTTCCAAAATGCATTACCTCACCCTTTTCTGGATTGAACTCCATCTGCCACTTTTCCACCAAACCCTGCATCTTGTCCATATCCTTTTGTGACCCATAACAATCTTCAACACCATCTATAACGCCTCTAACCTTCATGGCATCTGCAAACTGACTGACCCATCCTTCCACTTCTTCATCGAGGTCCTTTATAAACGTCAAGTTCTCCAACAACTGGTATCCCACACCTTATTTCAGCCTGTCGTTTTTGTGCCCTTGGGTGGGCCAGACTGAAGTGCAAATCTATGGATGGACATCTCACACTTTGGTCAAGTTTTCTGTGCTCAATGATGTCCCTTTTCCTTTTGTCCTCCCTTTCCTAATCCTGTCTTTGCCTGAGAGGTGCCTGAATTGGACAAAGCTGAGTTATTGTTACTGTCCATTGTTTCCAGTTGTTCTTGGTATTATCCAGTTCTCCAGAACCGAGGACCTCCAGGCATTACTGCTGAGCACCGAATGGATGGATCACCTTTTCAATCCTGTCTCTATACAAAGCAAATTCAAACACAAGAACACATCAGTTGTTAAACTAGATCCTACTGTTGACTGTGACTATATAATGCATATTCTCCCATGTCTGCATGGGATTTCCCCGGGGGCTCCGGTTTCCTCCCACTGTTCATAACCCACTGGGGGTTGTAGGCCAATTAGGTGTAATTGGATATATGTACTCATGGGCTGAAAGGGCCTGATAATGTGTTGTATGTTTAAATTTAATTATTTAAAATTTAAAAAAATAAGCCAACACTGGTGACACCTCCACCTCCACCATCTATTCAGAATGATGCACGAATGCTTAAAAATTTGGAATGCTTTACTTCCCCAGATAGTTTTCTTCCTAGGAAACAAATATTGACAGGGAGATCCTTGCAAAATATCAGTTGGGAAGTTGACATCATGACCTCTGGAGCCCAATTAATCTGTGCACATACATTGGCATGCCCAGCCCTTCTTTACAGCTGTGAAATCTAGGGTTTGCATCAAGAATAGTAAAGGGATCTTGACTAGGACTATCGGCACTGATTTGCTAAATCTTAGTAAATGAATGGGAAGACCACTATATGCAATACGTGCCAGCATCCAATGACGAGACACAAGAGGAGCGATGGTGGGGGACTTCGTAGGAACCTGCAGCAGGCACAGGGGAACACCATTACTTGCAATTAATCTTCTTGGCACTGGAAGTCAGAGCTCTGGGAGGTTCTTTGAAACTCATCTGCATGAGTAGCTACAGTGCACATTGTGGCCCTTGTACTCTGGTGGTGCAGGGGAGTGAATGGGGGGCTATTTGGCTATTTTCAAGTACATTGTTTTGTCCTGGATGGAGTTGAGCTTCATGAAAATCATTGGAGCTCCACACATCCAAGCGATGGAGAATTTAATTGACCAAAAATAGACGTTATTCACGATAAATAAGGAAAATTGTTTAAAGTCTCTTCTCCCCACCTCACTTTTACATTTCCAACACATTTAATTTATATTACCACCACTGTGGTACCTTGTTGTCATGTTGTTTTAGGGTCTTCCCCTCAGTCTCAGCCCCTCAGTGCCAGGTAACAGAAGGATGCTAGACTGTAGTCCTTCCCTTGCGTTGGCTGCACCATCCTCATTGTGTCCCTCAGCATGTAGTCCTGCAGCCTGGAATGTGCCAGTCGGCAGCATTCCCAACCGATATCGTGTGCTGAAAAACCAACAGGTTTCAGGCCGACCAAAGAGCATCTTTCACTGAGTTAATGTTCCAGCAGTTCAGGAAGCTTGTCTCTGCTTGCGTCCCTGGGAACAGTCTGTTGATTAGAGAGTCCGCTGCTGGTGGGGAAGAACCATGACAAGGGCCTTTGCATTCTTCTCCACAAACTCAGCGAATTTGCATTCTGCAAAGAAGTGGGCGACTGTCTGTACTCCATCTCGTTGCCATCTAGGGGACACATTGTGAGTGATGTACAGCAAGTAGCTGCTGGGAGGATCCCTTTCACTGCCTGCCAGGTCAAGTCCTGGTGCTTGTTTGTGAGCCCCGGTGAAGACCTGGACGGGCAGCTCAGGGAACCACCCTAGCATGTCCATCAATCCTTGGCTCTCAGTGTCTGCAGGATGTTCCGTGCTGACCACTGCCTGATGTCCTTGTGTTTGTCTGGAAAAGCACAAAAGGATAGGCAGTGTGGTAAAGTCCAGCTGACTGGGACATTGCACATTTTATTTTTGATTTTCCAAAGACTCATGCAAAACCAATAAACAAAGTATTACATTCTCTTGCCATGTAATATGATTTACAGAGTCCTTATTTCCCACTCATTACACCAGCCTGGCCTATCCTTCACAACACCTGGAACAGGTAGATCCTCAGCACGTGGCGGCACTTGGTTCCCTCGTACCTTGGTTCCACGCACAGCCTGATTAAGCCACACACGAAGGTGGTCACCAGGGTGAAAGGCCACAATGGGTACACCCTTGTTCCTGTTGCCTGGTAACTTGAACATGGCAACATTTCAGACCCCATCATTCTGGATCCCCATATGAACTGGAAGACTGCTCAGGTGACCACCAGAGTGGAGTGGTGAGGGATGGGCCACATCTGCACTATGTGCTGCAGTACTGGGAGAATCTTGCACCGGATGACTGGGTTCTTCCCTGTTATTGAGAGGAAATGCCGTGCCCACAGATTCTTTGCCATTCGCGGTGACCAACATTTGTTGCCCAGCTCTAAACCTAGATCCCCAGCACCTTCTGATCTGATTGAGAAAGGGATGGTGGACCGGTCGGGCCAGTAATGGAAGAGCCTTGCCTCGCTGTTCTGGTTTGTTTCAAGGGTGTTTAAAAGTGAAGTGGAGAGGAGATTGGTGGGTGTCTGCACTACAGATAGAGCCAATAACAAATAAAAAGGGTCATTCTCTGAAATGCATATATTTTAATGCAAGAAGCATAGTGAACAATGTAGATGAGCTTAGAGCATGGACAGATACTTGGGGTCATGATATTGTGGCAATTAGTGAGACCTGGCTACAAGAGGGGCAGGACTGGCAACTTAACGTTCCAGGATACATTTGTTTTAGATGTGATAGATCAGGGGGTAAAAAAGGGGGAGGAGTTGCTCTGCTTGTTAAGGAGGACATTACTGCTGTGAGGTGGCAAGATGGTCTGGAGGGATCGTCCAGTGAGGCTGTTTGGGTGGAATTAAGGGGTGAAGGAGACATGAGGGTGCTAATAGGGGTGTATTACAGACCACCAAATGGGTCAAGAAAACTAGAGGAACAAATGTGTAGAGAGATAATGTATATGTGTGAGAATTATAAGGTAGTGATCATGGGAGATTTTAACTTCCCTCACATTGATTGGGATACCCATACAGTTAGAGGGCTGGATGGGCTAGAGTTCGTTAAATGTGTTCAAGATTGTTTTCTGAATCAATTTAGTAGAAGAACCGACTTGGGACAGTGTAATACTGGATCTCCTGTTAGGGAACGAGCTAGGTCAGGTATCAGACATTAATGTTGGAGATCCAATTGGGTCTAGTGATCATAATTCTGTTAGCTTTAAGGTAGTTTTAGGGAAGAGCAAGGAGGGGCCTAAAGTTGAGGTTCTGGATTGGAGAAGAGCAAATTTCAAAGGAATAAGAAGGGATTTGGGGAGTATTGAGTGGGACAGGATATTTTCAGGTGAGGGTGTAAATGAAAAATGGAGGATATTCAAAAAAGAAATTTTGAGGGTACAGAGTAGTTATGTCCCAGTGAGGATCAAAGGAAAGGCTGGAAGTCATAGGGAGGCTTGGTTTTCGAGGAATATTGGAAATTTGGTTAGGAGAAAAAGGGAGGTGTACAGAGGTATAAAGAACAGGGAGCTGACAATTTGAAGGAGGACTACAAGGAGTGTAGAAATTAGAAAGGCCAAAAAAAGGCACGAAGAGGCTTTGGCAGACAAAGTAAAAATAAATCCAAAGGGTTTCTATAAGTACATTAAAAGTAAAAGATTAGTGAGGGATAAAATTGGACCCCTTGTAGATAGTGAGGGTAGGCTGAGTGAGAAGTCAGAGGAAATGGGGGAAATTTTGAATGATTTCTTTGCCTCAGTATTCACGGGAAAAAAAATATTGAACCAGTTGAGGTAAAGAAAAATAGTGGGGAAGTAATGAAGCATATAAGGATAACCGAGGAGGTAGTGATGGCTGTGTTGAAAATGATAAAGGTGGATAAATCTCCGGGACTGGACAAAATATTCCCAAGGACACTCAGGGAGACTAGTGGAAAGATAGTGGGGCCATTAACAGAGATATTTAGGATGTCACTGGCCACGGGGGTAGTGCCAAAGGATTGGAGGGTGGCGCATGTGGTTCCGTTGTTTATGAAAGGGTCTAAATGGAGGAAGTCACGTGATGGAGTAGTGGCCAGTCGGGGAACTGAAGCAGATGATACCCAGTCACTAATGGATGCCCAGGTTGGAGCTCTCAGGTTTATTCTGAGTTATTTGATTGTATTTGATGGAGGGGGTTCTCAATGTAATGATACTTTCACAAAGACAGTAATGTGGTCACTTCTCCTTAGTGCTTTGATAGATAGATGCCACCAGCACAGTAACATTGGTGACAATGAGGTCGTCGGTTTATCCCCCATCCAGGTTGAATCACTTCTTGGCACAGATCCAGTCTGGCGATTATGTTCTTGAGAATTTTGCCAGATTGGTGGTGATGGACATTGAAGTCCTTACCAAATTCCTTTTGTGTCCTTGCAACTTTGCGTGCTTCTTCCAAGTGTTGTTCAACACAGAGGAGCATTTATTTATCAGCTGCAGAAGGTCAGTAGATGGTAGTCGAGGGACTTCCTTGGTCCTGATTTACCTCACACTATGGAAATTCGTGGAGCCTGGGATGAAAGCTGTGCACTCCAATGTCTACTCTCTCACATCTCTACCACCATTTGAGGTCTATGCTAATTGACAAGGATGATGTCATGCAGGAATCTAACATGTTGTCGGTAAAATATGGTTATGTGAGTGTGACCATGTGTGACAAGTTTTATATATATAAATATGTTTTTTCAAAGAGAGAGGTTTAGCATTGGTTACCGCAAACAGAGTAGCACTTCACAAAACAGATCTCATTTAAAATGAAAGAGCTTTGCTGAAGTGAGACATTGAAGCACTAATGATTTTGCAAAGATAATAAAAAACTATTTTGGAAATGCTTTGCTAAGGAACTTCAAAAGCAGGTGCAAATGAAGCAGTCCATGCTCGAGACTGAGAGAGAGAGAGAGAGAGAGAGAGAAAGCTTGTAGAAAACCCCATTTCGAAGATGGGTTGCGAGTTCTGAGTTCAGCCTGGTGTGGTTCCTACAAGAGGAAGTGGCTGGCTAGAGTGTTTCACCTGAAATAAGGGAAACAAACAAGAGGAACTCCTGGAAGAAGAAGCTATCATTTGGAAAACCAATAATGGGACAAGTTTCTTCGACAAGACACTGAAGTGACTTCTGGAAGTAAATCAGTTTGTGTGTGTCCAACGAGCTGCAAATCTCTCTCTGAAACCAACAAGAACCTTTTTGAGTGGTAACCAATTACCTTTAAGCTCCAGAGCTTGGTGAAAATTCATAAATATTAAATTCTGTGCACTGTATAAGAATTTCCTGACACTGGTGAACTTGGAGGAGTTAGAAGTGAGATTGAACTGTGAATCACCATACATGTGCGCTAAGAATTAGAAGGGGGGTTAAGTTAGATTAAGAAAGTTAATAGTAATAAGTTAAAGTATGATCCTGTTTTTATGTTTAAAGAAAATTAAAAGCAACTTTTGTTTAAGTAACCATTTGTCTTGGTGAATTTCTATTGCTGCTGGGTTTTGGGGTCCTCTGGGCTTGTAACCCCATGTCAGGCTGTTGCTTGGTTGCTCGTTGAACAGCTACATCTACTCCCATCTCCCTGTGATTCTCCAGATGTTTGAGAAGAGAACTTTGTGCTATTGACTGGGTTTGGAATGATTTTGCCCTCTGTGTCCAGACAGTCTGTCTAGTTTTTTACTTTTACTGCTTCAGTGTAGTGGTTTGGGTACAATTGAATGACTTGCTGGATTTTTTGAGGCCATGTGAGAGTCAATTATATTGGAGGATCTCGAATCACATGTAGGCCAGCTGATTTACAGATTTCTTCCCCTGAGGGATATTTTAGACCAGATAGGTAATGATGATAACCTAGTGCAGTGGTTCTCAACCTTTTTCTTTCTATTCACACACCACTTTAAGTATTCCCTATGCCATAGGTGCTCTGTCATCAGTAAGGGATTGCTGATGGTGTCATCAGTAAGGGATGTGGGTGGAAAGAAAAAGGTTGAAAACCATTGTTTTAATCGTCCCTCATTGACTTGTTATGTGCATGGTTTCAGAACTCCAAAGGAATTGAGCCAATGACAATTTTTCTCAAGCAGAATATTTCAGTAACAATTCTCAACCTTCCCTTCCTACCCACATCCCACCTTAAGCAATCCCTGACTAATCACAGAGCACTGATGGCATAGGGATTACTTAAAGTGGGATGTGAGTGGAGAGAAAAAGGTTGAGAACCTCTGACCTAGTAGTTTTGGTGGTTACCATTACAAAGAACAGTTATTGTTGTGCTTCATTTCAGATTATGAACTAAATTTAAATGACCAGATTCCCAGATTGTTTTATTGCTGTGTAGTATGGAACATATAATATTACACGCAATTGCCTTCTGCCTGCTGTAAGTCAGACAAAGAGTCACGATTAACGTCACTGGCATCCCTTACAGTACAAAATAAATAAAAGCAAAGGAGAGTCCCTTCAGAGTCTCTGAGTATCCATGAATTCACCTCCATCTCTGTGGTCGCACAAACTCCTGTTCGAGCTTCAGATCCAAACCTCCGTCATGATCTGGAAGCCTCCTACTCCTGGGAGCCCTTCTTGACCTCAGCACCCTTTCGAATCCGGGCTCCGATACCTGGCTCCCATGAGCCAGTCTCCAGCAGCCCGCAGCCCATGCGGTTCCCCCGACCACAATTGTTGCCTGTAACCTGTTCGGGCCCTTCAGCCGCCAAGCCCCTCACTGGTCTGCTGTCGTAGTCTCCATCCTGAGGGTTACTTCCTTTGCTCCTTCCCAACGTGGGTGGTCTCCCTGTTGGTTGCAGTCTGCTGCTCCCCCTGAGATTCCAACCACTTGTGGCTGCTGCCAGCACAGGGGCCGCCATCTTGAGCACAGACCTCCGCGGTTGCAAGATTCTTCTTTAAAATGCCGTCAGCTCCTTTAACAGACCATTTAAAGCCTGTACATATTTGCTGGCATTAGGACCAGGGGAATTGGGCCATTCAGAGCAGCGCAGGGCTGTCGTTAACAGCAACTCTGGCAGCGCTGTCTTATTGAACATCTGTGGATCCACAGATGCCATGAGAGGATTGTTAGGCCAATACCTTAGCTACCATTGCTGTAATTTAACAGCAGAACCACTGTTTTATCCATGAGGTCTCTTAAGTGACCTGTTAAAAAACAAGCAAATGTCATGCTTGACAAAAAAAAAACATTAGCAGAAAGGATATAAAAGAGGCAGATGATTTTCCACTCTTCTGCCCTGATGGTGGCATCCTCGGTGACGGATTTGATTTGGAGCTCTATATCTTTTATTTTTCTAATACCTGCTACATGAATTCAACAGCACTCCGACCCCAAACTCTTCCAAATCCCATTGACAGCTGAAATCTTCTTCTTTATCTTGCACTAACTTATTCCAATACGTTTATAGAAGGATATCTGTTATCTCCACACCATTAATAAAAAACAGTGTTCCCTCAAACTGAAGCTATTCGTCAAATTCTCTTGTTTCTGCAGATCACAATCAGCTCATGACTTTACAACACCTTCAATTTAAACCTGTTAAAATATTTTCATAACCTCACTCGTTCTTACTTCTTTAATCCCTGGCTTTGGCCGCCAGTGCTTCCTAGCCTCAGACATTGCCTTTATGGTTAGTGTGGCGGTTAGCACAACGCCTTTACAGCGCCGCTCGGGACTGGGGTTCAAATCCCACACTGTCTCTTTGTAAGTTCTCTCTGTCTCTGCATGGGTTTTCCCTGGGGGGCTCCTGTTTCCATCCACCATTTGAAACGTACCGGGGGGGGGGGGGTAGGTTAACTGGGTGTAATTTGACATCATGGGCTCATGGGCCGAAATGGACTGTTACTGTGCTGTGTGTCAAAATGTAAATCAAAAATTTAAATTAAAAAAAACCATTCAAAGTTTTTCACAATCGTAGTGTCATATCCATACATTCTAATCAATGCAAATTGGTACATGGCTTCTCTAATTGTACTATTGCCACCACTGTGGCACCTTTCGTTACTCCCCCCCCCCCCTCCTCTTGTATGGGGGATTTCCCTGGGTCTCAGCTTCTTAGTGCCTGGAAATGGGAGGACTCTAGAGTGTAGTCCTTCCCCACAGCACCCTTGCGTTGACTGTGCCAAGCCTCAGTGCGTCTCTCAGCACGTACTCCTGCAGCCTGCAATGTGCTAGTCGGCAGCAAAAATAAGGGAATTAAATACACAAACATGTAAGTCAGGGACTATGTGCATGGTTTTCCAAATCACTCTCAAAGTTCCTGTGAGAGGCTAGGATTATATATGCATCCATTGTTATAGGGCTTCAGTTATTCCAAATGTTTAAACAATTCTCTTTAGTAAATTACTCTTTCAGTCGTGTTTGTCACCATGACTTGCTGCCCAAGTATATATAAATTTGTACTGATACGGTCCACTGAACAACCACTTTCTCAGGAAGAAACATGTTTGGTCAAATATTTCTCCCTTCTAGTTTCAAAAGTAATCAATCATAAAACAGACATCCTCCGGAAACAGAGAAGCATGTGATCCTCAGATGTACAGCCTATAATATTCATGCATCTTAGGATTAATAATGCACCCAACTACAATACATTGGCACTTGAGATGATTTCTGTAACACAAATGATGCACATTTACAATTGTTGAAAATATCAATAGATTGAGCGAAATATTGAAAAGACAAATCTCTGTGGATCCCGCTGGTATCTGCAGAGGAAAGCAGGCAGTTACAGTTCACAGAAGCAAGAATACACTGGAGGTCAGCACCTGTCCACATGTCTTCGAGCAACCCAAACCCCATCTCGCACTTCACCACATACTCACCATACAGACTAGGGGCAATTCCTAAATATACTGAGTTGAAGGAAGGCCACTTTAAGCAAAATCTGTTGGCTGCAAGAGAGGTAACCAGGATTGAGGGAAAACTTTGCACTGAGATCCTTAACTTTGCACCAGAATTTGGGACATCTTTCAAAGGTCTATGCACCTGACTGATGGTAGGGTGTTGGAGAGGTTGGTGCCTTCCAGTTCCTGGAAGTCCATGGATCAGGCACATCAAGGCAATGTGAAGAAGATCCACCAACACCTTTACATTCTACTGAATCTGAGGAGATTTGGCATGATGTCCAATATTCTTTCAAAATTCTACAGGTGGACTTTTACAGGTATTACTGGTTGGTAATTTGAGTGCCCAGGAATGCTGCAGGATGCAGTAAATCTATCATGAGCTCTGACATCCCATCCATCACAGTCGTCTATGCGAGGTCCTGGCTTAAAAGGCAGCCATTATTGTAAAGGAAACGCATCAACCTGGTCACAACCTCTTCTCACTGCTCCCATCAGACAGAAGGTACAGACACCTGAAGAGCAGCAGCTCTAGATTCAAGATCTTTTCTTCCAGTGGTGATCAGGCTCTTGATCCCTCTTTCACCCTAATCAGGAACCACAAAAAGACCTGTCTGCCCAATGGAAACACCAGCTTTTCCTTGCACTGGCTGAAATTGTAAACATTTCATTATCTATCTTTATGCTTATTATAGCTTTCCATACAAGAGCAGTTTAATGAATACTATTGTAGTTTACAATTTAAGGGTATGTGTACATTGGATGCGTGCATATCAATAAACTCATTATAAAGCTATCTGGTTTTGTTCCTCTGTTTTAGTTCATAAAAACAAGCTGGTTAAGCCCTTCAGGGAGGCGTGTGCATGAGGCTTAGTTTTCACTACCTGAAGCCTTGTCGCTGTTGTTGACACATTGAAAGCAGGTGTGTCCATGGGACTAGGCGTAAGGGAGGCCCTACATTGTCCATAGGGTTGTTTCAGTATGCAAGAAGACCATTGCATCAGTCGGACACAAGGTTAGTTTTTTTAAATAAGCGTCCATAGCAAGTGGAAAGGTTTGAACCCAAGTTGTTCTCAATCACAAATGTGCTGTTAGTTTGTGATTCTCTCATTGGGTCCTCTGAATGAAGCAATTTGAATACAAAAGTCATCTGAACAACATGTAACAAACTGGCATTGAAGATTAATGAAAATTGCTTGTGAAAACTCCCAGATGGGATAAATTTAACTGCTTATCCCACAGATGTGTTCAAGTCAAAATTTGATACTTCCATTAAACACTTCAGGGCTTATTTCCAGTAATCGTATTCTGACTGAAAGAAGCCAAAAGCCCTGAACAGAAAGGTCTGCAAAAGGTAGTGGACACAGGCCAATATATCCCAGGCAAACCCTTCCCACCATCAAGAACGTTGCCGTCGGAGGGCAGGACCAATCATCACCTAGGATGTGCTCTGTTCTCGCTGCTGCCATCAGGAAAGAGGTATCGGCGCCACAAGACTTGCCCCACCAGGATCAGGAACAGCTGCTACCCCTCCAGCATCAGACTCCTCAACGACAAACTCAATCAGGGACTCACTTAAGGATTCTTACTTTGCTCATTATTTATTGCTGAATATTTATTTGACTGTATTTGCACAGTCAGTTTGTTTACATCTCACTCTTTTGTATACATCTTTTTTCTTCCTGAGTAGATTTACATTTAACGAAAAGTAGAAATTCTGCCTGGCCCGCAGGAAAAAGGAATGTCAGGGTTGTATGTGATATCATGTATGTACTCTGACAATGAATGTGAGCTTTGAAATCTGCACCTAATTGGCCTTTTGTATTGTCCACACCCTCATAGAAAACTAATTTTGAGGCTCAGCTTGTTCCCATTGGCATTCCAGCTGTTCCATTCACTAAATCCTCCCAGAAGTGGGTATTCTTTGGTAGAAAAGTAGCTCATTGGGAAAAGTGAGGCTGTTGTCAATGCACGGAGAATGCAGAAGACATCAGCTAATTTGTTTACTGCCTCGCAGCCAAGAAGAAAATAAATGATTGTACAATCATTAAGTGTTATAGCACAATCAAACAGCCCTGCAGCCCCCCACATCCATGCCAATGTCCTGCCCGTTTATACTAATCCCATTCACAGCATTGAGTCTGCGTCCTTCTGTGCCTTGTCTAATCACGCACTTGGCAAAATATCTGTTGACCATTGCAATCCATCGCGTCCTTGAGCAGCAAGTTCCTGATAGTAACCAATCGCTGTGTAAAAGATCTTTGGAAGTTCATTTTCCTGGAAAATGCAGCATCAGTGAACGGGAAAACTGTGAGATGTGGCACAGTTAAATAAAAACAGACAGTGTAGAACAGAAGTACAGTCTGTATTTTCCATCTGATCCAATATTTGGAGGTTGCCACATAGACGGAGATTTGTTTCCAGAACAAAGGGATGCAGAGCTGCCGGAACTCACTGGAGCTCATCAGAGCTCAGCTCTGGCACCTCATGGGGCTTCTCCGGGTACCTCATGGGGATTCTCCAGGCACCTCATGGGGCTTCTCCAATCACCTCAGAGATTCTCCAGGCACCTCATGGAGCTTCTCCAGGTACTTCATGGGGCTTCTCCAGTCACCTGATGGGGCCTCTCCAGTTACCTCATGGGACTTCTCCATTCACCTCATGGAGATTCTCCAGTCACCTCATGGGGCTTTTCCAGTTACCTCATGGGGCTTCTCCAGTCACCTCATCGGGCCGCTCTCGTCACCTCATGGGGCCTCTCCAGTCACCTCATGGGACTCCTCCTGGCACCTCATGGGGCTTCTCCAGTTACCTCATGGGGCTTCTCCCATCACCTGATGGGGCCTCTCCAGTCACCACATGGGGCTGCTCCAGGCACCTCAAGGGGCTTCTCCAGTCCCCACATGGGACCGTGCTAGCACCTCCTTGTCACCATTTTTGGTGAGCTCCAGCACCTAAAAAATTAACTCTGAACCCCTGGTAGAACATCTACTTTGGCAGTGTCTTCACTAGCAGACGCTATAGAGACAGGATCTCTGAGGCTTTTTCTTCAGAGATTTGCTCTCTAGTGATGTCTGGCACAAAGCACTTGCTGCCAGCAGTACCGTCATGGAGACAAGAATACTAAGTAAATAGCCAGTGCCTGTTTTTACATAGGGCTCAATAGAAGTAGCTGTGTGATGATTGTGCTTTTAAACCAAGCCTGTGAATGCCACAGGGAGTTGTATGGTTTCTTTGGAAGCCACCCACTCTGAGTGGCCGTGTAAATGGTGTTACACTGAACACATGGCACCAGTGACACCTGTCCTTCTGTGACTGTCTGGGCTCCAATCTTCGTTGACATTTGCTGGGAGATGGCATTGGGGAAGTAATACCTCAGATGCACTGGTAAGGTCCCATCCGGAGTGCTGTGATGCAATATGAAGCAGATTCAATCACATTTTATTTTTCATAGCCCACTTGTATTCACGTAATGTGGAATAATCATTGGATTTCCAGGAATGGTGGTTAGTCAATTTGCAAAATCGCTTACACAGAATGCTGAAAATTGCTCTTTGGTGTTTGGTATATTATGAGCTCCTGTTTTAGTAAAATGGAGTTATAGAAGGAGGGACTGAATGGTCACAGCTAACATTTAACGTTTCCCACAGCACATCACAAGTCACAGCCCAGTGACGATTCGACACATTGGAAGAAGTGAGAGAAGGTTTGTCGCAGTCTGTTCCAGACTCGATACATTTGCAAAGACACTGTGATTTTGCAGGGGGGAACCATTCTGGCTGCTGAAGAGAAAACAACTTTTTGAAGCAGCTTTTATGGCCAACCATTTTTTGTGGAATTCAGGGCAAAGCACCCTCTGGGAATGGCTGGGCCTTTTCGGTGGAGTGACCTCTGCCAGGAGGGTCTTTTTGGGAAGAAAAGTGTTGCATTTTGATTGTGACTAACAGTGAAGTTACTTGAAGAGACCAGAGCCAGGGTCTTGGAAGCTTCGTGGAGGCCACCCAGTTTGAGTCTTGCCTACAAAAGGACCAGGAGTGTTGTGACCACAGCTTGTGTGGATGGACATTTCTTCAAAGACAACGCAAGGTGAATTCGTGAGTTGAAGAAACTTTCTGGATTGTGGCATGGACTATAATGATTTGAGTATCGCTCTCTCTCTCCCTCACACACACACACACACACACACACACACACACACACACACACACACACACACACACACACACACACACACACACACACACACACACACGATAGCTGGGGATGGATTTAGTGTTAAGGATAGTTTAAGACAGGAGTCTCAAGCTTGCGGCCCGCGGGCCAACTGCGGCCCTCGGGACGATAGTTTGTGGCCCCGCCTTAATATGAAAGTTTAATGTTAGTGCAGCCCGCGAGTTTGATATGATTGGCACTTTTCAGTGTTGTGTGCAGAGCTGAACGAACCTACCAATCACGGTGGGGTATATTGCTCTCGGGGGCGGGACATCGGCTGGGCTATTTGCGAATATAAGCATATTTGTGTGCATTTTCTATTTGTCATTATATGCACGCGGCACATGAGCAATTTCCGCAGCCGCTTCACGCGCTTCGGCGTCCAGTCTGAACCCGGAAGTTGTTGCTCAGCGGGACAGAAAAAGAAGCATGTGTGAGTGTCTCTACTTCCCGCTGTGCTCTAATGTATGAGTTTACTTAGTGAAAACCAAAAGAAAGGATAACATGGAAGACAGTCCTGTTTTACACCACTGCCATTGATGACCTGACTGACCCATACTTTTGAAGTGGAATAATTTGTCACTGGGAAATGCACCAATCAATCTGAGCTCATATGCCAGATCTCATAAACCAACAGTGAGAAAAATGAAGGGGGATTACCAGCTTTAGGTTTTATTAGTTAAGGACAAATATTGGCTCAGACTGTGGAAGTTATGACCATACAATGGTGTTTGCAGATTTGTTAACTCCATTATTTTTTATTGCAGCTGGTTCTTGATAAAAACATGAAAGTGATTCGTCCAAGTATTCTGATTGAACTGAAAGATGAATCTCCAATTCGCCACAGCATAATGTTTGATAAAATGGATTCAAATTACATCTACTTGTTAACTATGAGGATGGTAAGCCGATACTTTTTCAGTCTTCCACATTTCTGTCATGTATTTATTTAATTTCTGGGATGTGGAGTTGCTTGGCAAGGTTGATGCCAACTACAGTTG
This sequence comes from Narcine bancroftii, assembly GCF_036971445.1. Classification (NCBI taxonomy): domain Eukaryota; kingdom Metazoa; phylum Chordata; class Chondrichthyes; order Torpediniformes; family Narcinidae; genus Narcine; species Narcine bancroftii. Next base: position 36,067,306 of record NC_091481.1, read on the forward strand.
CCCTGAGGAAGTGGTTGTGGGTTGTGATCAACTACTGCTTGGCTCTTGGTGATGGGCTCAGTTACTTGCAGGACATTTGGAGGACAGGCCTGGAATCTTATGAACTCCAGTACAGGTAGTGGGACGTCATCGTTGATAAACTCAAGGTTTTACAACAAAAATAAAGGACCCAGGTTTTGTTTAATACATTTACATTCTCATCAGAACTAGGAAGTGGTGGGGGGGGGGGGGGGGTGGGGAAAGTGAAAGCAAATGGAGTTTAATACTGATCAGTGTGAGGTGCTACATTCACAAATCAACAAATGGTAGACAATTGAGGAGTGCAGTAGAATAAAGGGGTTTAGGAATTCTGGTACATAATTCCCTGAAAGTGGAGTCACATGTAGATAGGGTGGTGAAGAAAGCTTTTGGTATGTTGGCCTTCATGAATCAGAGTATTGAGTACAGGAGTTTGGATGTTGATACGCTCGATCAACAACTCCAAAGCTGTAGAGTGAGGAACGATAGGCTTTATTACCCTTTAGACATAGCTGGCCCGATTCCAAGTGCTCGACTGAGGAGAGGGAGAGGGAGGCAACCTGTATTCCAAAGGGAGGAATTACCAGGGAGCGAGTCACCAATGGGAGACAGGCCAACTCATTGACTCATTGGCCAAATTTGGAATATTGTGTGCAGATTTGGTCGCAAAATTACAGGAAGGATATCAACAAAATAGAGAGAGTGCAGAAAAGATGTACACGAATGTTCCCCGAGTTTCAGGGTTTGAGTTACAGGGAGAGGTTAATCAGGCTAGGACTTTATAGAAGATTGAGGGGTGATTTGATAGAGGTATTTAAAATTATGAGGGGGACAGAAAGAGTAAATGTGGACAGGCTTTTTCCATTGAGAGTGGGGGAGATTCAAACAAGAGGAGATGGATTGAGATTGAAGGGGGAAAAGTTTAGGGGAAACATAAGGGGCAATTTCTTCACTCAGAGTGTGATGGGAGTGTGGAATGAGCTTCCAGCCAAAGTGGAAGATGCAGGCTCGATTTTAATATTGGATTTTAAAGTTAGATAGGTATATGAGTAAGAGAGGTATGGAAGGTTATGGACTGGGTGCAGCTCAGTGGGACAAGGTGGGAGAAGGTGTTCAGCATGGGATAGAAGGGCCGAACTGGCCTGTTTCTGTACCGTAATTGTCACATGGTTATAAAGACTTTTCATTAAATGAATGATTTGGTGATGTCATGCACGCACCCTGAACTTTGAACTTTGGTTAGATCATCCACTCTCAAATCTTCAAGAATCTTGGAATTTTTAAAGGGACCTAATTGAGACAAAACCTGAATGAAGATGGTTGGGTGATTCCCAGATTTTCTTTGCTTTATTGAGAAAAGATGCCATTGTTTCTATTGTTAGTCTAGTTTTATTTGCTCTCTAATTAACTCTCTAGACATCAATTTCAGAATACCTCGTGTTTGCTGTAGAATTGTTCACGTAATCATTATATCTGCCCTGCCTCTGCCCATCATCCACTGCAGTGATATCTATTTCTGGGCGAGAGAAAATTTCCTTTCACTTTTTAACAACCTTCTCCTTGTGATCACTTTGACAGCTTTCAGAGCCATTGTGTGAAGTGTAGTGACAGGCCTTCCTCAACCAGTTCTCAAATCCCATTATCCTTGTTTGTATCATTTTGATATCACTTCTTTGAGAGGTTTGACGAACGGGACATTGTAATTTAAAGCTTTGAAAATGTATTTTCTGTGATCGAACCGTTGGCCCACCTGGAGGTCTGCCTTATGTTAGTTCGAATTTTTTTGGACGATTTGTCTTGACTCTACCTCAATAGTGCTTTTCTTTGAGAAAATAATGTTTCAAAGCTTCGGTTGTGGTAATTGCATCTTAAATATGTCTCTCAGCTGTTTAATCTGTTAGGTCTTCATATCTATAATCTCAGAACCAAGTGGTATTCATGTTTCCATTTTAGCCAATCTGGATCAATTTCTCCACAAATATTTGATACCAGCCTCAATTTAGTCATTGTCACAGCAGCCTGCAGAATTTCTATTTCCAAATTGAAACCAGAAGCAGCGATATTTCCTCTTTCATTACCTTGACATTTCCCACCAAATTGCATGCCATCCTGTTACATTTTCACAGCGATGAGGAGGTCCTGGGCAATGGCCTTCTTGCAGTTGTGCGGGAATCCCTCGGGGGCTTTTCCTCCACTCATTCGCAAGACATAGACAGTTACTTTGAAGTAAAAAGCTTTTAGATCAGAGAGCAGTAAATAACCAGCCAGACCAAGGCAAGATAAGAATTCCTTCCCTTGGAGGACGTTGCGAACCAGATGCATCAGCTCAGCGCGATCTCAAAGTAGCCAAGAATGACCGGCAAATGGGCCACTGTGATCTGAGGGGAAAAACACAACTCAAGAGAGGTGGGTTATCAAATTTCCAGGAGTTCGCTCTTTCATTTTATTCAGCTGGAAGTCAGAGCAAATGCAGAAGTGGAAATCCCCAGCTGATGTGTCATTGGGGAGTGAGCTTTATACTGAGGACAGAGGTCCATTTTAAAGTTTTAATCCACATGCGCGCATCTGTCATAAAACACAAAACAATTCTCAGGTGGAAAATATTTCTGACGGTGCTACAGTGTAGAATATTTTCAGATACAGACTTACTAGACGCAACAAGCAATGATATGTCTTCAAAATGACAAAATTACCATGATCCGTTTCCCTCTGAGAATGCATTTTATGAGTGTTCCAGAGAAGAAAATAGGTACTATAGGATGGTAAATGACAGAAGAAAAAAAGAAAGGAATACAGAAGGAATTAGTAGAATGGGAGGGTGAATGACAGGCCACCTACTTTGGCTTCAGGAATGAATAAACTTTATGAAGCAGCCCAGTTGAAATTTATTAGTAAACTGATGGATTTGGACCAGCCCCCGAGTTGGGCTAAAGTTGAGATGCCCTGTATTTCTGAAGTCAAGGTGTATCAATTTATTTTTCAATGGAATGTAAATTTTTAAAAAATTTTTTTATTTTTTACACAATGAACCATATTGACCAAAATACATATAGACATTTTTCTCCAACCAATTTTCCTCTGCAACCGCTGCAACCGTGTCTGCCTGTCCCGCATCGGACTTGTCAGCCACAAACAAGCCTGCAGCTGACGTGGACATTTACCCCCTCCATAAATCTTTGTCCGCAAAGCCAAGCCAAAGAAAAGAAATATACAGTGTCATTATCTCCCCTTTTTCCCTCCACCCTTCCCTCCCTCCCTCTCCCCCTTCCCATTTATTCAAAGTTCAATCTATAAGATACATTAAATCCATTAAACAATTTGTCACTTAATAAAATAAACACGAAATTTTTATCTTTTACTTTTATATACTGAGTCAGTTCATTTCGATGTCTTCTCCTTCTGTCAGTTTCGGTGGTGGAGGTTCATGGTAGGATTTCTCTATTGTATTTCATGTATGGTTCCCATATTTGTTCGAATATTGTGATGTTATTTCTTAAATTATATGTGATTTTTTTCTAATGGAATACATTTATTTATTTCTATGTACCATTGTTGTATTCTCAAGTTGTCTTCTAATTTCCAGGTTGACATAATACATTTTTTTGCTACAGCTAGGGCTATCATAATAAATCTTTTCTGTGCTCTATCCAAATCGAGTCCAAATTCTTTATTTCTTATATTACTTAGAAGGAAGATCTCTGGGTTTTTTGGTATATTGCTTTTTGTAATTTTATTTAATATCTGGTTTAGATCTTCCCAAAATTTTTCCACTTTCTCACATGTCCAAATTGCATGTATTGTTGTTCCCATTTCTTTTTTACAGCGAAAACATCTGTCTGATATTGTTGGGACCCATTTATTTAACTTTTGGAGTGTGATGTATAGCCTGTGTAACCAATTATATTGTATCATGCGTAACCTCGTGTTTATTGTATTTTTCATGGTTCCGGAGCATAGCTTTTCCGATGTTTCATTCTTTATCTTTATGTTTAGATCTTGTTCCCATTTTTGTTTAGGTTTACAGTTTGTTTCCTCGTTCTCCTTTTCTTGCAGTTTGATGTACATGTTTGTTATAAATTTTTAAATGATCATTGTGTCTGTAATCACATATTCAAAATTGCTTCCTTCTGGTAACCTCAGCCTGCTTCCCAATTTGTCCTTCAAGTAGGTTTTCAGTTGGTGGTATGCAAACCTTGTATCGTGAGTTATATTATATTTGTCCTTCATTTGTTCAAAAGATAATAATTTATTTCCCGAAAAACAATTTTCTATTCTTTTGATCCCTTTTCTCTCCCATTCTCTGAAGGAAAGGTTATTTATTGTGAAAGGGATTAGTTGATTTTGTGTCAATATTAATTTTGGTAGTTGATCATTTATTTTATTCCTTTCTACGTGAATCTTCTTCCAAATGTTGAGCAGATGATGTAATACTAGTGAATTCCTACGTTGCACCAATTTTTCATCCCACTTATAGAGTATATGCTCAGGTATCTTCTCCCCTATTTTATCTAGCTCTAATCAGGTCCAATCTGGTTTTTCCCTTGTTTGATAAAAATCTGATAGGTATCTTAATTGTGCTGCTCTATAATAATTCTTAAAGTTTGGTAGTTGTAAGCCTCCTTGTTTGTACCATTCTGTTAATTTATCAAGTGCTATCCTCGATTTCCCCCCTTTCCATAAGAATTTCCTTATTATTTTCTTTAGCTCCTTGAAGAATTTCTCTGTTAGGTGAATTGGTAATGATTGAAATAGGTATTGTATCCTTGGGAAGATGTTCATTTTAATACAGTTGATCCTTCCTATCAGTGTTAGTGGTAAGTCTTTCCAGTGCTCTAAGTCGTCTTGTAATTTTTTCATTAATGGCTGATAATTTAGTTTATATAGATGGCCGAGATTATTATTTAGTTCTATACCTAGGTATCGAATTGCATGTATTTGCCATCTAAATGGTGATTCTTCCTTAAACTTTGTGAAATCCGCATTATTCATTGGCTACATTCTATTTGCAGAATGTAAATTTGTTGAGGGAATATAATATGCCAATATTAAAACATTTATTAAAACTATGGATTAAAAAAAAAGATTTTAGGATCAAAAGGTAAATTGTCAATTTTAACTCCATTATATAATAATCAGCTTATTTCTTTTTCAATGTTTAATAATCATTTATAGAGTTGGGATTCTAAAGGTATAAAGATGTTACAGGATTGTTTTGTAGAAGGTCAGTTTCTTTCTTTTAATCAATTGAAAGAGCATTTTGATATTGCTGAAAATTCTTTATTTGTTTATTATCAACTTCGAGCTTCGGTGAAAAATATGTATGGTAGAAAGATGACTTTACCTGTATTGACGGAATTTGAGACTTTGATTTCTTCTATACCAAAAATGGGTTATATTTCTGTTATGTACCAAGTATTACAAGACAATATGGATAAGCCAGAATGGGAGAAGTCTAAGCTTAAATGGCAAAATGACTTAGCTTTTGATTTTCCTGAAGAATATTGGGCACATACGTGTCATGACAGTGTTACTAAATTGACGAATGTGTGGGATGGAATGGTTAATTATAATTTTCTACATCAGTTGTATTTAAACCCAGAGAAATTGAAAAAATATGGTTTTAGTCATTCGGACTCTTGTTTTAGATGTGGTGCATGTACTGGAACTTTTTTATATGCTGTTTGGTCTGGTCTTGTGTGCATGTACAACCATTCTGGGATGAAATTAAGTTAATTTTGGAAAAATTATGTAATTTTAAATTACCATTAGATCCATCTATTTTTTTTTTTAATGGGTTATATGATTCCTTTAAAGGGATTAGGGTTGGATAAATTTCAAATTGCATTTATATATTTAGCATTATCTGTAGCTTGAAAATGTGTAGCAAGTACATGGAAAGATAATATAGTGATTAATATAATGTGATAGCATAATGAATTGAAAGCTTGTATTGTTATGGAAAAAAATTACATATAATCTGCATGACAGTTTTTTTTTGTTAATAAGTGGTTACCATATTTGGAATATATGCATATTTTGATTTATTATATAGTTTTAATTTTTGTTTATATATTTTTAGCTCTCCTTAAGAGAGCTGGCTGATGGGGTGGGAGGGGGGGCAGGGATTTTATTTATTGTTTTGTTCTTTTCTTATTTTTTTTTCTTTCTTTTTGTTTTTTAATTTAAAAAATATGTATTTATATAAAATTCTCTTTATAACCATATACAGCACAGAACAGGCCAGTTTGGCCCTACTAGTCCATGCCGGAACAAACAAATCCCCACCCTCCTAGTCCCACTGACCAGCACCTGGTCCATACCCCTCCAATCCTCTCCCCTCCATGTAATTATCCAGTCTTTCCTTAAATGTAAATAATGTCCTTGCTTAAAAAAAATAACTTCAACCACCTCTGCCGGAAACTTATTCCACATCCCAACCACCCTTTGCATGAAGAAATTTCACCTCATGTTCCCCTTATAATGTTCCCCCTGCAATCTCAAACCATGGCCTCTGGTTTGAATATCCCCCATTCTTAATTGAAAAAGCCTTTCCACGTTGACTCTCTCTGTCCCTTTTAAAATCTTGAACACCTCCATCAAATCTCCCCTCAATCTTCTACGCTCCAGAGAAAAAAGCCCCAGGCTGCTCAACCTTTCTCTGTAACTCAAACCCTGACATCCTGTCAACATTCTCGTGAACCTTCTCTGCACTCTCTCTATTTTGTTTATATCCTTCCTATAATTCGGTGACCAAAACTGCAAACAGTATTCCAAACTTGGCCTTACCAATGCTTTGTACAATTTCATCATAACATCCCAACTCTTGAATTCAATACTCTGATTTATGAAGGCCAACATTCCAAATGCCTTCTTCACCACTCTATCTACCTGAGTATCAAGTTTGAGGAGTTATTTACCATAACTCCTAAATCCCTTTGTTGCTCTGCACTCCTCAATTGTCTACCATTCAATGTATATGACCTATTTAGATTTGCCTTTCCAAAATGCAACACTTCACACTTATCCGTATTAAATTCCATCAGCCATTTCTCAGCCCACTCATCTAGCTTTCCTATATCTCTTTTTAAGCTACGGTAATCTTCCTCACTGTCCACAACACCACCAATCTTTGTATCATCTGCAAACTTACGTATCCAATTCACCACCCCTTCTTCCAGATCGTTAATATATATAACAAACAATAGTGGACCCAGGACTGATCCCTGAGGAACTCCACTTGTCACAGGCCTCCAATTTGACAAACAATTTTCTACCACTACTCTCTGACACCATCCATCCAACCACTGCTGAATCCATTTCACTACTTCTTTATTTATACCTAATGCCTCCACCTTTTTTCCTAACCTCCTGTGGGGAACTTTGTCAAAAGCTTTACTATTAATGATTCTTCAAATAAATAAAGTTTAATTTTAAAAAAAGGAATGAATAAACCAAGGAAAGTTAACTACACACAAAAAAATCCGCCAAAAGGGATAAATAATTGTGTTGTAGTAGGTGATGCCGGTAGAGGACCCATGATTCAGAGCCGAACAGGAGCGTGGGTATGACAACGGCTCTATATACACTAATCTTTGTGAGGTTTTTCAGTTGGTTGTTTTTCCAGACTCTTTTGTGTAGTCTTCCAAAGGCGGCTCCTAGAACGCTTCCACCAGCGTTGTCTCCACTCCATCCTCAACATTCATTGGAGCCACTTCATCCCTAACATCGAAGTACTTGAGATGGCAGAGGCCGACAGCATCGAATCCACGCTGCTGAAGATCCAACTGCGCTGGGTAGGTCACGTCTCCAGAATGGAGGACCATCGCATTCCCAAGATTGTGTTATATGGCAAGCTCTCCACTGGCCTCCGTGACAGAGGTGCACCAAAGAAGAGGTACAAGGACTGCCTAAAGAAATCTCTTGGTGCCTGCCACATTGATCACCGCCAGTGGGCTGATATCGCCTCAAACCGAGCATCTTGGTGCCTCACAGTTCGGCGGGCAGCAACCTCCTTTGAAGAAGACCGCAGAGCGCACCTCACTGACAAAAGACAAAGGAGGAAAAACCCAACACCCAACCCCAACCCACCAATTTTCCCTTGCAACCGCTGCAACTGTGTCTGCCTGTCCCGCATCGGACTTGTCAGCCACAAACGAGCCTGCAGCTGACATGGACATTACCCCTCCATAAATCTTCGTCCGCGAAGCCAAGCCAAAGAAAAAGATGGGTTGAGCTCAGCGTGCAGACTAGTTTATTGCAGGCTGTTGGGCTGTACTTATACTCCCAGCCCAGACCTGGCTGAGAACTGCGCTGGAGGGCACTGACATCATCCGGGCGTCACGTGATCCCCCAGTGTGGGCTTCTGAGCCCCGTGCTGGGAGGAAGGGAACACCCCCAACGGCGCCAGTTTGGCCGGCTGCCCCGCCACGTGGCTTACAAGCGGGGCCAGTTCACCTGCCTAGTGGTGAGCCACCACCCAGCCACCTCCCACCCACCCCCCACCCCCAGACACTGGTGCCAATGTCCTTTTTCGCTGGGCGGCCTCATTTCTTGGGCTGTGCTGCGACCATGTGCTCAGTGGGATCGAGGTGCGCTGGCTTCAGCCTGTCCACGGTAAACAGCTCCCGCCTGGACCCAATGTCCAGCGTGAACGTGGAGCCGGAATGCTGTACAACCCTGTAGTCACCTTGTACGGACGCTGCAGAGGTGCCCTGCTGAATGAAAATGAACTCTGTGGAAAGCAGTTCGCCGGGATTGTGAGAAGGGCGGCTGCCTTGTCTGGGCGGCGGTGGGGGTTTGAACGAGTCCAAGCGTGCCCTGAGGTGAGGAAGTAGTTCGTGCGGTGACCGCTGGGGATTGTGAGGTGTGTTGATGAACTCACCAGGTAGTGTTAGCGGCGCACCATAGACCAGCTCAGCAGATGACTCCTGCAGATCATCCTTAGGAGTGGAGCGGATGCCCAGGAGCACCCAAGGCAGTTCGCCCACCCAGTCGGGACTGGTGAGGCGGGCCATGAGTGCCGACTTAAGATGGCGGTACAGTCCATTGACCTGCGGGTGGTAGGCCGTGGTGCGGTGTAGCTGGATCCCCAACCTGTTGGGGAGCTGTGCCCAGAGCGCAGATGTGAACTGGGCATCCCAATCTCTGGTGAGGTGACCCGGGATGCCGAACTATGCAACAGTGCTCAGGAACAGGAGTCAGTGGAGGAGTCTGGCATTGGGATCGCTTCAGGCCAGTGAGTGGTGTGGTCCACCATCGTAAACAGGTAACGGTTGTCCCGGGAAACGGGTAAGGGCCCGACGATGTCCACGTGAATGTGGCGAACTGTTCCCAAACGTATTCGAACTCCTGTACGGGTGCCCTGGTGTGCCTATGCACCTTGGATGCACCAGTGGGTGTATTTTCTGGCTCAGCCTGTGATCTGCTTCCGCAGCCCATGCCATATGAACTGTTCTGCCACCATCCGGACTGTGGACCTGATGGATGGATGTGAAAGGTCATGGATGTGACAGAAGATCTGCCTGTGCCACTGCTGGGGAACCACTGGTCGTGGAGTGCCCATGGAGATATCGCACAGGATGGTACCTTCACTACTTGGAGTCGGGAGGTCTCGGAACCACAGGCCCATGATGGCAGTCTTGAAGGCCCTCATCTCCTCATCAGACTTCTGGTCCCGGCCGAGCTGGTTGAAGTCGAGGCTGGGCATCAGCGTGCCGATGGCCGGTCACGAGAGTGCATTGGCAACCACATTGTCCTTCCTTCTCCCCCTTGTGCCGAATGTCGGTGGTAAATTCTGACACGAAGGAGAGGTGACGCTGCTGGCGGGCTGACCAGGGGTCTTTTGCCATCGTGAGCGCCTGTGTGAGGGGTTTGTGGTCAGTGAAGATGGTAAAAGTCCTCCCCTCTAAAAAATAGTGGAAATGCCGCACCACCAGGTACATGTCCAGTAACTCGTGGTCGAAGGCACTATACTTGCGTTCCGGCGGGCAGAATAGGCGGCTGAAGAATGCCAGCGGCTTCCAATGTCCATTCACCTGCTGCTGCAGGATGGCACCTACAGCCATTGCAGAGGCATCGACAGAGAATGCCATATGCAGGTCAGTGTGCGGGTGGGCGAGCATGGTGGCCTTCGTGAGGGTGTCCTTGGTGGCCTCGAATGTGGTGCAGCCTTCTGGGTTCAAAGCGAGCGTTTTGTGCTTGGCTGCGATGAGGGCGAATAGTGGCTGCATGATGCGCGCAGCTCCCGGGATGAAATGGTTGTAAAAATTGACCATACCCGCGAACTCCTGCAGCCCCTTGAGGCTGTCCGGGCATGAGAACTCTCTGATAGTGGCAACCTTTGCAGCGGCAGCCATGGCTCCTTCGGCCGTGATGGTATGGCCCAGGAACTGCAAGGACTCTTTCCTGAACTGGGAGTTGGCCAGGTTGATGGTAAGGCTGAAATCAGCCAGCCAGGAGAAAAGGGCACGTAGGTGGGCCTTATATTATGCCTGGTCCTTGCTGGCAACGAGGATGTTGTCCAAATAAATAAAGACAAAATCCAAGTTTATGCCCACAGTCCATGAGGTGCTGGAAGGTCTGAGCAGTATTCTTGAGTCCAAACAGCATGCGCACGAATTCAATCAAGCCAAAGGGGCTGATGATGGCCATCTTGGGTATGTCTTCAGGGTGCACTGGGATCTGGTGTTATCCACGCACCGTCAACCTTGGAGAAAACCTTTGCACCGTGTAGGTTGGCCGTAAAGTCTTGGATGTGAGGGATGGGCCCCTTTGGCCCTTCTATTCTGTTCTGAAAGATATTGTTTTGCGTCTTCCCACTGACCTGGCTAAATTTAAATTAAAGGACTGGGACAAAGACTGCTGAGGGCCTGATAACCAGTGGATGGTAACTAGACTGAAGGAAAAGGAAATGAGAAGCTCTGGTGTGGAAAGTGTCATCACTAAAATACTTATGGCAGGGAGATGAAGGGGTGAATAGTGGAAGATTATGCAGTCAGAGTTGCAAGGAAGTAATGGACACTTATTGCTAACCTATCAAGTGGTAGAATAGTGAAGGAAAGTAATGCAAGAGGCAGAGCTGGACTAAGTGAAAATGAGAGTAGGGTGGGAGGATAATGAAACATCTGAGTTCTGTGAAAGTGTACGGGCATCTGTGAAACTGAGAAAAGGAATGAGGAAAGTAGCTTGAGGATGCTGGAACAACGAACGCTCCGCAGAGGCATTACGTGAACCCACATGGGATTCAGAGACTGATTCTATAACATAAACCCACATGGAATCAGAGACTGACTCTATAAGGTGAACCACGTGGGATTCAGAGACTGACTCTAGAACGTGACCTCACGTGGGATTCAGAGGCTGATTCTAGAACGTGAACCCACGTATGATTCAGGGACTGACTCTAGAACATGAACCCACGTGGGATTCAGAGACTGGCTCTAGAACGTGAACCCACGTGGGATTCAGAGTCTGGCTCTAGAACGTGAACCCACGTGGGATTCAGAGACCGACTCTAGAACGTGAACCCACGTGGGATTCAGAGACTGACTCTAGAATGTGAACCCACATGAGATTCAGAGACTGACTCTAGAACGTGAACTCACATGGGATTCAGAGACCGACTCTAGAACGTGAACCCACGTGGGATTCAGAGACTGACTCTAGAACATGAACTCACGTGGGATTCAGAGACTGACTCTAGAACGTGAACCCATGTGGGATTCAGAGACTGACTCTAGAACGTGAACCCATGTGGGATTCAGAGGCTGATTATTTCCACATTTTCTGTTTTTATTTATCTAACATTGAGAGTAAATAGATTTTGGACAATAAATGATGACCTGGCAAATGATGTCCCACATCCTGAAATGACGTTTAAATGCTTCCAACATCTTCCCACCTACTGCCTCCTCCCAGCCCTTTATGTTCACATAAAATTCCATTTTGTACCCAAATGCTCTTTTACCATTTATTTGGTGTTTGAAAAAAAATGGAGAGATGAACTGTCTCCTGTGAGCAGATGGAAAGATTAGACAGGTTGGGAGTTTATTCCCTGAAGCATAGAAGAATGAGGGGAGATGTTTGTGAAGGTCGCCCTATCAGTAGCCAGGAAGTGTACTGCGGTCACGTGGAAGTCCAACTCCTGGCTAAATACCACACGATGGAAAGTGGAAATGCAGAGTTGAATTCTGGAGAAAATCACCTACAGTGAAAGGAGAAAACCTGATACATTTGTCAGAGTCTGGCAACCCTATTTGAAATACATTGGTCGACAGATTTGATCCCCCCCTTCAAATATGGGTACTGTAACAATCCGTCCCAGTAGGGAAATGAGTGGGATTAAGGAAGTGGGACATGAGGCAGACGACGGGCTTTCTTAGATTTGTCGTTAGTCTTTCTTTTTATTCCTTACCTTCTGTTATTTAGTCAATATCATGCATTTTTTTTCTGGCTTTTTCCTCGGTTTCTGTTGTGGTCGTTGACCCCACCAGTACATGTGTTTGTATAATTTATATGGCCGTATGCTCCGTTGCATTGGGGTAAGGGAGGGGGTGTGTGGAGGTGGGGGGGGGGGTGTGAGGATAAATACAGACTCCATATGTTATATAGGTGTTGAAGGAGATTGTGTTTGAATTTTTATAAAATAAAAAATAAAATATTTTAAAAAAAAAGAATGAGGGGAGATTCGATCGAGGTGTTTAAAATTATGTGGGGGATAGACAATAAACGTAGATAGACTTTTTCCACTGAGAGTAGGTGAGATACGAACCAGAGGTCATGGGTTAAGGGTGAGGGGGGAGGGGTGCGGTGTGGAACGAGCTGCCAGCTGAAGTGGTGACTGCAGGCTCAATTTTAACATTTAAGCAGAATTTGGACAGGCACATGGATGGGAGAGGAATGGAGGGCTATGGGGTGGATGCAGGCCAGTAGGACTAGGCAAATAAAATGGCTCTGCACGGACTAGAAGGGCCGAGGTGGCCTGCTTCTGTGCGGTAGTGTTCTATGGTTATATGGTTCAGTGGACTGGCCATCCATGATTCTGTCTACATTAGAATCAGAATTGAGTACAGTAGAGGCTAACTGGGCTCCTGTTTCTTTAACCTCCCAACAAATCAGTCCACATTTGTGCATTAGAATTTCCTTCTTTGTGTGTGAGGAGATTTCTGAAGTCTTCCTTCTCTTGGCTCTGCAGGTGAGGAGGCTGAAGGTGTCAAACTGCTCCCAGTACAGATCGTGTGAGAACTGCTTGTCAGCGCAGGACCCGAACTGTGGTTGGTGCATTCACCTGCAAAGGTCTGTTTTGTTTAAAATTGCTGGACTCCTATACTGTTAGGCAGCACTTGGGACTTTATTAGCACAATTTCATGGTTGCTTTTTGGATCATGTTGTGCCTGTCACTACTCAACCATCCTAGTCTCTCCATTTATCCACTGAACATGTGCCTGTGGGTCGGATCACCCTGGAAATGACCTGGTGTTTGGACTCTTCACACCTTCACTCACATATTCTTAGACGCAGAGGGCCAAATGAACCGAGCTCCTGCCCCTTTCAACTAATTCAACCTGAGTCCAGTAAGGTGGGGCCAACTCCAGGCATCAATCGGGCTCTGTGTCCTGAGGCTCCGGCAGAGAAGCATCCCAAAGTCCTGCGACAGGTCTCAAGCTGTCAAAGGCCTTTAAATATTATTGATCTCTGATGGAGACATTTTAAAAATATTTAAATAGGTTCAAATAAAGGTAATAAAAACTTGAAACATAAATCTTGTAATTAAGACATTAAAACTAAGATCAATAATATTAAAATAAAGAAAGCTGTGCATGTTTACAGGCAGGAGCCTGGAAGTGGTTTCACTCATATTGCTTTTAGTCCACAGAAACACGCCCTTCATCCATGCTAACCTGGGTGCCTTCCCGACCCAGTCCCCTAACCTGCATTTGCCTTTAAACCTCTCCTCCCCGTTACCTGTCTAAATGTCCTTTAAACATGTTAAGTGTACCCTTCACTACCACTTCATCTGGCAGATCATTCCTCCGTCTTCTGTGTGGAAAAACCTCCCCCTCGGATCCACTTTTCCCTTTCACCTTAAGCCTAGGTGTTCATGTTTTTGATTTAAACTACCATAAGAAAAGACTGTGACCATCCACCGTCTCTGTGTCCCTCATGATTTTATAAACCTCCGTAAGGTCACCCTTTGGTCTGTTTTGATACACGGATTCAGAGACTAACTCTATAACGTGAACCCAAACCGTGTCTTGTCCTAACACCTGCAGTCTCAGCAACGTCCCTGTGAAACATTTCTGCACCCTCCGTAGCTTAATCACATCCTTCCTATGGTATGGTGACTGGAACTGCACACAATATTCCAGGTGCAATCTCACTAATGTCCAATGCATCCCAACTCTTGTCCTCGATATTCTAAATTTTAATTTTAAAAACATTTAAATGTTTAAAATTTCGACGTACAGCACGGTAACAGGCCATTTTGGCCCATGAGCCTGTCCTGCCTAATTACACCTAATTAACTGACAACCCCAGTACATTTTTAATGGTGGGAAGAAACCGGAACCCCTGAGGAAAACCGATGCAGACAACGAACAAACTCTTAATAGACTGCGCAGGATTCAAACCCCGGTCCTGGTTGCTGGTACAGTAAAGGAGTTGCGCTAACCGCTACACTAACTTTTCTCTTCGAAGAAAGCAAACATGCCTTGCATGTTCACCACTTTGCCTGTGACACCACTTACAGAAAACTCCATGGTTGTATTGCAAAGGAATCTCTTCTACAACACGCCCCAGAACTCCTGTCATGCACTGTATATGTCCTGACCTGGCTTAACTTCCCAACTTCATAACTTCCAATTGGTGCTTGTACTCTAGTGCTGCAATGTAGTTTTGACTGATTGTGGACAACCTCTTGAGGCATGAATGTTCTACCTATCAGAGAACAGAGAATAGGGTGCACTGGCCTACATCTTTCAGTGTGCCTTGGACCTCTGCAGAGGACTGGGCATGGGCAGAAGTCTGAAGTATGCTGAATTCTCTGTGAAATTGTTAGTGTTTGTTCAGTTCCATTCAGACTGAACACTGTTGCTATGAATTCATGAAGGCCACCTTGATATGGTTCAAAATATTTCCAGACTTCCTTAGGACATAGAATCAGATAATCAGAATTTATTGCCATGAATATGTCACAAAATACGTTGTTTTGCAGAAGCGTCACAGTGTAAACATTTCTATAAACCACATTTCAAAATAAATAAAAAGTAGTGCAAGAAAAAGACAAAGTGAGGCAGTGTCTTTGGTTCATTGTTCATTCAGGAATCTGATGGCAGCGGGGAAGAAGCTGCGCTTGTGCTGTTGAGCGCTCGACTTCAGGCTCCTGCACCTTTTCCCCGATGGTGACGGAGTGAAGGAGGCCTGGTGGGGGGGTTCCTTGAGGATAGAGGCTGTTTTCTTAAGACACCACCTCATGTAAATGTCCTCGATGGAGTGAAGTCTGGTGCCTGTGTTGTCCCAGGAAGTCATAGGAAACCATTCTGGGCAACCGAGTTAATGCCAGCTGGCACACAATCCCATTCCCCCCCATTAATGTTTCCCTGCCACGCTCCCATCAATTCTCCCTGGTTCTATCACCCCCCCCTAAACAGTTGGGGGGGGTGCCTGGTTCTATCACCACCCTAAACAGTTGGGGGGGCCTGGTTCTATCACCTCCCTAAACAGTTGAGGGGGTCCTGGTTCTATCACCCCCCCTAAACAATTGGGGGGCTGGTTCTATCAACCCCCTAAATAGTTGGGGGGAGCCTGGTTCTATCACCCCCCTAAACAGTTGGGGGGGGCCCAGTTCTATCACCCCCCTAAACTGTTGGGGGGGGGGCCTGGTTATATCACCTCCCTAAACAGTTGAGGGGGCCCCGGTTCTATCACCCCCCCCTAAAAGTTCTATCAACCCCCTAAATAGTTGGGGGGGGCCTGGTTCTATCACCCCCCTAAACAGTTGGGGGGCCCAGTTCTATCACCCCCTAAACTGTGGGGGTGGGCCTGGTTCTATCACCCCCCTAACCAGTTGAAGGGACCCTGGTTCTATCACCTCCCTAAACAGATGAGGGGGCCCCGGTTCTATCACCCCCCCTAAACAATGGAGGGGTGTACTTTGGTCTTCACAGTGGCCAATTATCCAACTGCACATCTTTGAGACGGGGAGCAATCCAGAGCTCCAGGAGGAAACCCAAGTGGCCTCTGGGAGAACGTGCAAACTCAACGCAGACAGAACTGAAGGTCAGGGTCAAACCTGGGGAAGTAGCTCTGCCAGATGTTGTCAATGAGCTGCACTAGATTTAGAATCACTTCCATACCTGCAGTGTAATCACTGGTGAAATACGTTGCTTATTTCAAGCTTATTCTGATGGCAGAATTTCTTTACAGTACGATCCATACTTTCTGAACTTCAGACACTTCACTTCTAATATAGGAACAGCTTCACTTCACCTTTGTTCTGAATGGAAAAAGCTTGTGTGGGAAGTGATTGCATGTGAACGGGGTCTCTGGGCAGAGCAGAAAGGAGTGGGCTGGCAGTGAGGACATATTGTAGCTGGCAGAAATGTTGTAGGGTCATACAGCATGGAAACAGGCCCTTCGGCCCATACTGACCAAAGACTCGTACTAGTCCCACCTGCCTATGTTTGGCCTGTTTCGCTCTAAATCCATCCTCCATTGTTTTCTTAAGCATCTCAACAGGGCCTGCCTCAACCACCTCCTCCAGCAGGTTGTTCCACTCTGTGTAAAAAGTTACACCCCCCCCCCACCCCACTTTAAATCTATATCCTCTGGTAACTGCTTCCCGTACTCTGGGCAAAAGACTCCCTGAATTCATGCAAACTATTATGGTTTTTATACTTCCATGAGATCAACCCCAGAAGAGTGGCGCTCGTGGGGTGAAAGGTAAGGATGAAAGGAGCTCCGTTCTAACTGAGGGGAGAAGGGGTGGGAGTAGAAGTGTGGGAATTGGAGGAGGTGTGGATGAGAGTTTTGTCAAGCACTGTGGGGAATTAAGCCTGGCTTCCCGATGAAGGGGGATTTTTTCAATGTCCTGGAGTGGCAAGATATGGAGGAGATGGAGAAACGGAGAGATAGGGTTGGAAACCTTATAAGAAGTAGGGTGGGAGAAGTTGTAGTCTGGGTTGGTGAGCTTTTAATATACATTACTGGATTATTTGTCTCCTGGGATGGAGGCAGGGAATGAGAAAGGGGAGAGAGCTCTTGGAAATTTATAAACAGTGTCCGTTTTTTACAGGTGTTCCTTCTGGGATGAATGCCAAGAAGAAAATCTGATAAACATTGCGAACCCTGACAGCTGTCCAAAAGTAACCTTTAGACCTTTGGCAATAGATAATACTTTGAAGGAAAAAATGGTAACATCAAATTATTTCTCACTTTATAAATTGCACTGTGGATTTGCTTTACCATGTTGATTTTGTGCATCATGTGATAGACCATGCTAGATTTTGTTCTCAAGCCAAGCACAATCAATGAGCCAAACTGTATCAGTGGGAGAAGAAGAATGTCAACTGGGGATGGAGGGGGGAGAAGCAGAGGGGCAAGAAAAACAATTGGGTCAAGTGGAGGCAGATGGTGGAGGTGGTGAGTGAAGGCAAAGGCTGCCAGACCTAGAATTGGATGAGTGGAGAAGGTGAGAATGGTGGTACAGACTCCAGATGGAACTGAGTGTCAGGTCACTCGACTTAGTGCTACTGGCACCATGTAACCCAGTACTGCCTGTCGCATGATCGGTGACTAAACTGGTTCCCCTACCAGGCTTGCCTGGTGCTGAGGGTGGCTAGATGCAGGATGAAAAGCAAGACCTGTCAAAGGGCGGGTGAACCGTCTCGTAGGTCCACAGCCATATAGAAAACACTAGAAGCATGGTCTGGCCATTCATTGCCACAGAACTTCCCCTGTGCTGCTGGATCCGGTAAGGGGTGTCGAGAAGGTGGATCTGGACGTGGCAACCCCTACTCATTCTCGCACAAGCTGTTCCTTTCTGAGGTGTAAATCCCACAAACTGACAGAAAGGAACCGTCATCATCCCTTGGGGTGGAGAGCCAGAATATGGAGCTGAAGGGAAGTGGTGGAATCGAGGATAGATGATGATGGTGGGGATGAGGATGGGAGGAGGGATGGGTATGTGTGGATGGGAAAGGTGGGGAGGGTGGGTGGGAGGGAAGGGAAGAGCAGAAGGGGACAGGAGAGAGAGGGGAAATTACCTGAAATTTTAAAATACCATGTTTGTACCATTGGGCTGCAGACTGCCCAAGCAGAGTATGAGCTGTGGTTTCTATTGTTGGTAGTGGACCTCACTCAGGCAGTGGAGAAGGACCAGGACAGACAATAAAGGAACAGGAGTCAAAATGGCATGCAACTGGGAGGTCAAGATGGGAGGCCACTGCAGACAGAGTACAGACACTGCAAAATGGCCTGGTCTCACTGAGATAGAGAAGGCTACATCAGGGGCACTAAATGCAGCAGAGGCGATTGGAGGATGTACCTGGGAACGTTTGCCTCAGGTAGTTGGTCAATCACACGTGAGGCCCCTGCCTCACCCACCCATGTCCTGCACACTTTCCTCAGTCCTGATGAAAAGTTCCAGCCAAAACATCGACCATTCTTTTTCTCCCACTGAGTTCGAATTTTAATTTTTTAAACATTTAGGCGTACAGCACAGTAAACAGGCCATTTCGGCTCGTGCTGCCCAAATGCACCCAATTAATCCCTGGCACGTTTCGAATGGTGGGAGGAAACCGGAGTCCCTGGAGAAAACCCACACAGACACGGGGAGATCGTGCGAACTCCTTACAGACAGCGCAGGATTCGAACCCCGGTCCTGATGATTGGCGCTGTAACCGCAATGCTGACTGTTGCTCCACAGCAGTTTGCATTTAGCTTTAGGTTCCAGCTCCTGCAGTCTCCTGTTCATCTTTAGATTTTGTGCTGCTCTCAATATTCTCCAAAGGATACTTAGACCGTGGAAAAAGGAGCCAGAATGATTTACAAGGAGAGGTATTAATCATCAGAGAGGCAAAGGAGCCAAGGCAGCTCTCTCTGGGGAAAGAGCAACATTTTGAGAGTGTAAACTCAGGGAACAGGGAATTCAAGGCCAACATATTTTTGTGCAAAAGTGATTAGAATATAAATCATGCCATTGGCCAGCATGGTTGGTGTAGCGGTTAGCACAATGCCTTTACAGTGCCAGTGATCGGGACCGAGGTTTGAATCCCGCCCTGTCTGTAAGGAGTGTGCACGTTCTCCCCGTGTCTGTGTGGGTTTTCCACGGGGGCTCCAGTTTCCTCCCACCATTCAAAACGTACCAGCAGTTACTTGGGTGTAAGTTTGGCGGCATGGACTCATGGGCCAAAATGGCCTGTTACCATGCTGTATGTATGTCTAAATTACAGGGAGTTCTGTAAATGAGTCAAATTACATGATTTTAAGGCAAATCTAAGTAAAGCAGAAAAGAACAGATGGAAATGTCGACAGAATGAGATGAAGAGAATTAGAGGGGGCTCACTGGATTATATACACTTGCAAAGAACCGCTGGGACTAAGGGCTTGTTATCTATTGTCATGCTGTTCAAACTCTGTCATCGTTTCCTACTATTCCTTTCAGCTTCATGGATTTACCTTGTTTCCTCATGAAATCATCTGTGCTGTTTTGGCTCACCTATTCCCTGTGATATATTCCAGATATGTACCACACCTTGGACAAAAAAAAATGTACCCGAGTTTTCTGTTTCATTTATTGCCGAACCAAGTTGTTGATCACAATGTTTTGTGGAAATTTGTTACCGTGAATGTGTAATATCCATTCAGTGGGACCTTCTGTGACTTTACGCTCACAATAAACATCTCTTTTAGCACTTTACAGTAACGTCAGAAGGGAGGTTTAGCAATCTGACCAGGCAAAATGCAAAGTGTGAGATGAGGAATGCCAAGAACAATGAGCCTATTTGCCAGGCCAATTACAACTCCCAGTGCATCTGCAAACTGTCTGAAGAAATCTTCAGTCGGCTCTACAGTCACACAGGTACAGTGCAGTCGGATGAGGTCAGGGTGGGTTTCATCTAGCTGGGCTAACCAATCTGTCACTATCCCCTTTGCAACACAATGTAAACTTCATTAGACCAAATTACTTGTGTTTCCAGAATTCCTTGGTGGCCTATTGATTGTTGAGTGCTGATAATTCACATGAAGCTGCACCCATTCAAGATCTGGCTTGAACAAATCTAGATAAAAATAGATACTGTCTCTATCTGTGAGCCATTTTAATATACTTAATTGGTAGACATTTATTTCATGACATTTACTGCCCTCGGGTTAATTCCAATCAGTTGTCTGTGAATTAAATTTAAAATGGAATTACCCATGAGTCCATACCGCCCAATTTACACCCAATTAACTTCTACCCCCAGTACATTTCGAATGGTGGGAGGAAAGTGGAGCCCTCGGTGGGGGGGGGGGGGGTGGAAACATAAAAAAATCCTTACAGACAGTGCAGGATTTGAACCCCAGTCCTGATCGCTGCACCGCTGTAAAGGCGCGGTGCTAACTGAGATGCTACCCAATGCTGCCCCAAATTTAAGCCCACATTTAAGCCAGTTGCCCAGACTGGAATGAAATGGGTAGTTTATCAGGTGTTGCGAAGGTCTGTTTGCTCTGCCTTCCTTCTCCTGCCATTTTAACTGCCAGGAATCCAACAGGAAGGGAGCTGACCTGGGCAGATGAACAGTTGTAGTTCCACTGTTGTGTTACCAGCACCAATTTGTCACTTCCAGTTCAACTCTTGGGTTGGGAAGCCCATTGAATCCCAGCAAAAATGAGAAGCAATAAGAGTAGGCCCAAGAGAAGATTTTGTCATCTCTGGTGCTCACTCCCATTTTTGCTGCTCATGATAGGTTTGGATCACTTGCCCATATTATTTCATTGGTGGGAGATTGCAGAGTTCTGATCTGCTGAGGGATTCAGGTGATGGTTGCATGGAAATCAATTTACAAAGAAAAAAGTTTCCACTTATAAATCCCAAATGTACTGGGGGAAGAAGTTAATTGGGTGTAAATTGGGCGGTATGGACTTATTAGAAACAGAAGTACCTTCACAGAAAGAGACAAAAATTGAGAACAAAGAACATTTATTATACAACAATGCAAAGTTGGGTGCTTCCCCTTACCCTGGGAATACACACATACACTGGGGCTCACCCAACTTTTATACAGTTGATTTCAGTATAGGAATACCTTCCCCCTTACATTCTTCTGCCTCCTGGATGGGTTTGGCATTAGGCAATCCTGTCTGCCTACGTGTGAACTTGGAGGACCAGGGGGTATCCTGTCGTGCCCATCATGTCATTGTCCTCATTGTCCTTATTCACAAACCTGCCTTTGTTCTAATTCACACCTTCCCGACCCTCAGGGCTACAACCTCTTCATATGGAGAACTTGCTAATACTGTCTAGGGCTTACTAATTACATATGCAGAACCTGTTAATTCTATCTAGGGCTAGAAGACCCTTATCTTACTCATTACACATATATCTATACTAGTCTCCTCATCTTCATATTTTTATATCAGTTTTTACTCATCTCTCACAATCCTCACTTTTCTTTTAGATCAGTGTTACTCATCTCTCACAATCCTCACTTTTCTTTTAGCTACGCTTCGTGACTTCTCAACTGGAATGTATTACTTGTAGACTTGGTCTTTTTCCCAGCTGGTCAGTAAACAAACTGCAGTCTCAGCATAATCAGGCAGAATTAGGGAAACATACATCCTTTGGGTTAGAGTGTTCTGACGAGGGGTTCGATGAATTAAATGCTGCACACAAGTCTTTAGGCAGGGGAGCACCATAATGGACAGAATAGCGAGTCCAGCTGCTATAAGGGCAGTGGGTATCAGACTCCAGTTACCAATAAAAAGTCTAGTCCATCCTACACCGGACCAAGGTTGCCAAGTCTGAACCTGGGTATGGGAAGATTTTCGAACTCCTGAAGAAGTGTCTTTAACCGCGTGACCGTTGTGAGCTTTGTCATTAACCAGTCTTTCACAAACGCTGCCTTCAGCAGCCAACGAGGAATCGAGAGCCAGGCGGTTTTGTTGATTGTGGCTCGTATCTGTCATTTTTCTTCAGCCCCTAAATTCAGGGCCATTGCTGTCTGTTTGGTGATGATCTCCAAGGCTGCCTGGAGTCTGATTAAACGATTTAAATGCCAAGCAGCCCAAGCAGCCCTTAACGAGGTGGTGCTTAACATTCCGAATGTTTGTGTTACCCAAAGGATGCTTTACAGGAGACCAAGTTGGGGAGGGTGGTTTCTTATCATTTAACCTGTGAATTGCAGCTTGTCTGCGAACATTACCATAAGTATCACTGAACCTGTGAGTTCCAGCCTGTCTGTATATATTAGCATATGTATTAACTCTATCTCTGCTACATGCACAATCCTGACTAACATTCTGTCTGTCTTTGTCCCACCCTCTGCTTTGTGCTATCCCTTTAAAACTCCTCTTTTTAATACCTGTAGAGGCTAAAATACAAATCAAATCTACTCCTCTAATGCCGTTCAGTTCCCCTGGTCCATGTTGGAATCCTATATTAATCCATACCCCACTATGACTATACTTTATATCTGTGCCCTGTCTACATTCTAAAGGTAAATAATTGTCACCTCTGTGCCCCTATTCCAGGAGGACTTAATACATCGTGAGTAATTTAGTGATGTCCCAAAAATTGGGAACCAACAAGTAAACAATACAGTAAATGGTAAAAACAAAATTACAGCACTTTTTCCAGGCGTAGTGTAACTTTCAGATCAGAAGGATGAAGGACTGCACGCCAGGTGGAGGGTAGATTATCGATATCGTTAGTCTGTGGTTCAGTAGCTGGTTTAATTCGTTGGATGTGGCTCCATCCTTTTTCTTTCGTTCGGACGCCAGTGTCTGTAATTAAAAGTACACAATAGGGGCCATCCCAGACAGGTTTCAGTTGGTGATCTTGCCATGCTTTTACATATACCCAATCACCAGGTTTAATAGAATGAATAGGATACTCCGTCAGGACTGTCACCACTTTGATGGCTTCGTACATGAACTACAGCTATTTCCTCAGGTAATGTAAGAGCATCTAGAGATTGGACAATTAAGTTTTCATAGATCAACTTTTGTCCTTTTCCAGTTATCATTCCCCACTCTTTCCAGATCTTCCCAAAGGTGTGCACTACACCAAAAGTGTACTCTGAGTCTGTGTAGATCGTGCCCACCTTGTTCTCTAGACCCTGGAGAGCTCTACAGAGGGCATATAATTCACAAGATTGTGCTGACCAATGACCAGGAAGGTGACCGGCTTCAATCACTACTCTTTCTTTCCCATCCAACGATACCCGTTGTGGCGAGTGCCATCAATGCAACGAGAAGATCCATCAATAAACCACCTTTCACCCTCCTGTAAAGGCTCATCACTTAAATCCTCTCTAATTTTGGTCTGTAAATCTATTACCTCTAAATATACATGCTCTAACTCATTTATGGTATTGTCAGAATTTGGAGAAACCAAGAAAGCTGCTGGATTGTGTTCTTTATTTGTAATCAGGGTCAAATCATCCCTATCCATTAGGATCGCTTCATATTTTAAAATTCTAGAGTCTGTGAGCCACCTTCCAGCACGTTGTAAGAGAGTATTGCGGACTGTGTGAGGGGTGTGAACTATCATCGGGGCACCAAACGTAATCTTTCGTCCTTCCTCAACTAAAATAGCAGTGGCTGCGATGGCTTGCACACATTCTGGCCAACCACGACAAACAGGGTCTAAAACTTTTGACAGAAAAACAACTGGCTGTCTACAGCCTGCCCTCTCTTGTATTAGTACTCCGGTGGCTACACCTCCTTTCGCATTGTTATATAGGTCAAATGGCTTATTTAGGTCAGGTAAAGCCCACACTGGGGCACTAATAAGGCTCTTTTTCACCAAGTTAAAATCTTTAATCTCTTCCTCTGTCCAGACAACAGCTTCGCCCCCTAGAATTGTGAGTGTATCATAGAGAAATCTGACCAGGCTAGAATAATTTTCAATCCAGATTCTACAGTATCCCACTAAACCAAGGAATTTCCTAAGTTCTTGGGCATTCTTGGGAGGTGGGATCTGTAGAATACCACGTATCCTCTCTGGACTTATTTTCCTAGTTCCCTGACTTACCAGATGACCTAAGTATTTAACTTCTGACTGAACAAATTGTAATTTGGATTCGCTCACCCTGAGACCCTTATTCTCCAGAAAATTCAAAAGTTCAACAGTATACTGTTTAACTAATTCGTACGTTTTTTCCGTAATTAACAAATCATCAACATATTGTATCAACTGACAATTCTCTCTCCGAGGAGCCTCATCTAATATTTGTTCTAAGACTTGGCCGAATAAATTTGGTGATTCTGTAAAGCCCTGGGGAAGGACCGTCCACCGGTATTGATTCTTGCGTCCAGTAAAAGGATTTTCCCATTCAAAGGCAAACATGTCTCTGCTCTCTGTTGCTAACGGACAGGTCCAGAAAGCATCTTCGAGGTCAATCACACTAAACCATTTACTATGGGGATCGATTTTACCCATTATTGTATAGGGATTAGGTACAACCGGGTGACGGGTGAGAATAATTTTGTTCAGCTCCCTCAAGTCCTGCACTAATCGATAGGTACCGTCTGGTTTTTGGACAGGTGAAATTGGGGTATTAAAAGGTGACATACAAGGTTCGAGTATACCATCTTTCACCAACTGGTCAATTACTGGCTGCAGCCCCTTTCGGCCAGCAATAGGAATTGGATACTGTTTTCGTCTAATTACTTGTTCAGAATCTTTTAAAATAACTAACAGGGGAGGAATATCTAACACTCCTCTATTGCCTCTTTCTGCCCGTACTCCAGGATTTATTAGTTCTCGATTTTCCTCGCTTAATACATACAATTGAACCCCGATACCTGATTCCTGTGGTCTGGTGCCGATAGCCAATTGGTCCTGTAAATCTCGTCCTAACAAACAAACTCCAGCTTGGGGAAATAGTAAAATATCCTCTGTTATTACCTTTTCTCCCATTTGTATTCTTACATCTCTTAATACAGGGACTGTAAAGTCTCTTCCTCCTACTCCCGAAACTATCACTGTCCCCTCTATCCTAACACCCTCGGGTGGTTGTAAAATACTAGACCGGGCTGCCCCAGAATCTACTAAAAAAGGTAATCTTGTCACTGTGGGGTTCTATGCTTAAATTTACTAATGGTTCTCTGTGCAGCCCCACGGTGTGTATTGACTGAGAACCGTGACCCCCCCCCCCCCATTCATAATCTGCTTCCATCTGTCAGACTCTGGCTGTACCCAACCCTTAATTTAGTCTATGTGTCGTCTGAGTCCAGCATGTTTGTTAAATGAAGTGATTGGAGAATCAGTTTATTACACAGCATAAGAATAAAGCTTAACAGAGCTCTGGTTCAGTCGTTAGTTCATAGGTCACCTGCACAGTGAGCTATTCCCTAAGACTGACCTCTACTGTCCAGTCTCTACAGTTTATATAGCTCAACCTAATCATACAGAACAAAAGTTGGCTTCCTTTGCTAGATTTCTTGTATAAGATTTATCACAAGTAATTTCCTGCTCTGCAGTTATCTGGGATGTAGAGCTCCCATCTTTTTTAATCCTCAAGGTCAGAATATCCTGTTGTTTTGATCAGAAATCAATTCATACCCCAGATATTTCTAATTATTTCTTTGTTCTCATCTGGCCATATTCTTCTGTTCTACTAAACACCTCCTTCTGTCTTGGCTTCTTACTGATTCCATTCTCTCTTAAAATTACGCACCTCCGTACTAGTCAGGGGCACATTTACAAAACCGAGACCCCCTCCCATGGAACTGCCCGTAAAGGTCTCATCCAGTTAATTTCTGGCTTATCCTCTCCTTTATAATGTCTAGATTCCTGCTCTCCGGGAAATGAATCAAAGGTTCTGCCCTTCCCTCCCGGAGGGTCTCACACTGTTTTGAATCAAAGTCTCCTCCCTCTCTTGTCAATTGAGGTGGTAATCTAGTACTTTGTGAACAGGTCATCATACCACCCCTACTTTTTTTTCCTTTCTTTAGCTGTGGGGGAGGAGGGGAAGGTGCAGAAGGGTAGAGCATAGGAGAGAGGGGAAAGATAGGAGCCGGCATAGAAGGTGCATAAGGTGGAGGAAGGGAATGTAACACATCCCATCCTTGTGTTTCAGGGACAAAAGGTTCCTTATCTTTCTTGTTCTTGCATTCCTTTTCATTCAAAACCAGTTGATCAAACGATCCCCTGAGCCAGCAGGCTGCATATTCCCTGCTCTCAAGATTATCTCTTTGGTTTTGATAGAGCCAGATGTTCAATGCCTGACACATCCAGTCATCCTCAGATCCGAGCTTTGGCCAATATACTGAACTCCCTTTTATCGGACTTTTAACCTATTCCAAACAGCAATACCTGACCATGGTCACTTTGTCTTTCCCACGGGTTCTCCCCGCACCCCAATCAGATAACATTAATCCTAACGGACTTTGCTTGGTTATCTGATCCTCCCATCCTTCCTTAGGACTCTCTTCCTTACTATTCACACCTCCCATACTGACAGGTAAGTAAAATTTCTCTTACCGAGATCCAGTAGCTAGTTCTAGCGTGCTTCCTTAACGTCCTCTCATTGTTTGTTCTCAGTGCCTCTTCTCGGATATCACTCGCTTCATCCACTGACCAGTCACCCTTCGTCCGTGAGTCCAGCTGAATCAGCTGGGGTGCACCTACCCCCGTCGTCGGGCACTCTGTCAGTGGAGGGAGTGGGATCCCGGACAAGCCCCCCCCCATTTGTTAGAAACAGAAGTACCCTCACAGAAATTACTCGAGACAAAAATTGAGAACAAAGAACATTTATTATACAACAATGCAAAGTTGGGTGCTTCCCCTTACCCTGGGAATACACACATACACTGGGGCTCACCCAACTTTTATACAGTTGATTTCAGTATAGGAATACCCTCCCCCTTACATTCTTCTGCCTCCTGGATGGGTTTGGCATTAGGCAATCCTGTCTGCCTACGTGTGAACTTGGAGGACCAGGGGGTATCCTGTCGTGCCCATCATGTCATTATCCTCATTGTCCTTATTCACAAACCTGCCTTTGTTCTAATTTACACCTTCCCGACCCTCAGGGCTACAACCTCTTCATATGGAGAACTTGCTAATACTGTCTAGGGCTTACTAATTACATATGCAGAACCTGCTAATTCTATCTAGGGCTAGAACACCCTTATCCTATTCATACTGGCTTTATTCATTACACATATATCTTCAGCGCTTGACGTCCTGCTTTGCGGAAACTGCCAAAATGTTTGGCCTGGAAGTCAGCCTGAAGAAAACTGAGGTCCTCCATCAGCCAGCTCCCCACCATGACTACCAGCCCCCCCACATCTCCATCGGGCACACAAAACTCAAAACGGTCAACCAGTTTACCTATCTCGGCTGCACCATTTCATCAGATGCAAGGATCGACAATGAGATAGACAACAGACTCGCCAAGGCAAATAGCGCCTTTGGAAGACTACACAAAAGAGTCTGGAAAAACAACCAACTGAAAAACCTCACAAAGATAAGCGTATACAGAGCCGTTGTCATACCCACACTCCTGTTCGGCTCCGAATCATGGGTCCTCTACCGGCACCACCTACGGCTCCTAGAACGCTTCCACCAGCGTTGTCTCCGCTCCATCCTCAACATCCATTGGAGCGCTCACACCCCTAACGTCGAGGTACTCGAGATGGCAGAGGTCGACAGCATCGAGTCCACGCTGCTGAAGATCCAGCTGCGCTGGATGGGTCACGTCTCCAGAATGGAGGACCATCGCCTTCCCAAGATCGTATTATATGGCGAGGTCTCCACTGGCCACCGCGACAGAGGTGCACCAAAGAAAAGGTACAAGGACTGCCTAAAGAAATCTCTTGGTGCCTGCCACATTGACCACCGCCAGTGGGCTGATAACGCCTCAAACCGTGCATCTTGGCGCCTCACAGTTTGGCGGGCAGCAGCCTCCTTTGAAGAAGACCGCAGAGCCCACCTCACTGACAAAAGGCAAAGGAGGAAAAACCCAACACCCAACCCCAACCAACCAATTTTCCCTTGCAACCGCTGCAATCGTGTCTGCCTGTCCCGCATCGGACTGGTCAGCCACAAACGAGCCTGCAGCTGACGTGGACTTTTTACCCCCTCCATAAATCTTCGTCCGCGAAGCCAAGCCAAAGAAGAAAATAATATATCTATACTAGTCTCCTCATCTTCATATTTTTATATCAGTTTTTACTCATCTCTCACAGACTCATGGGCCGAAACTGTAATTCCATTTTAAATTTAATTCACAGACAACTGATTGGAATTAACCCGAGGGCAGTAAATGTCATGAAATAAATGTCTACCAATTAAGTATATTAAAATGGCTCACAGATAGAGACAGTATCTATTTTTATCTAGATTTGTTCAAGCCAGATCTTGAATGGGTGCAGCTTCATGTGAATTATCAGCACTCAACAATCAATAGGCCACCAAGGAATTCTGGAAACACAAGTAATTTGGTCTAATGAAGTTTACAGTGGGGGGGGGGGGGTGGGGGGGGACCTGTCCCCATCTCATCCCATTCATTTTCCAGCATTATCACCAGACTCAGGTAGGGAAGTGTCTGAGTTAAACAGCCTGGCACCCAAGGCTGTACTCTTTCCTAGAGTTAAAATCAGTCCTTAAAATTGCCCTGCGAGATTTTAATCCACTTTTCTTGCCTGTTTCATGCAGATCCAATCCTCATTGAAGCATCTATTAAATTAACATCCCTGAGGATCGTCACCAGAGCCAAGCTGAATAATTGTTTTAAGATCACCACATCCTACACAAACAATCCGTAAGTTGATTAGCTTTTGTGCATAAATTGGAACCTTTGAATTACTAGACAGAAATACTCATTAAGAAGACAAAAAGGGAACAATTTCACAAAAAGATCCATAAAGTTACATAATCCTATTTCTAAAGCCTTTCATTCCCACTGTTGTTATTATGGGAATGTAGGAACTTTCTCACTTCTTGGTGGAATGAAGTAACCCTTGAACAAGGTCCAGTTGTTTTTTTAGAACGTCAAGGGCTTAGTGAGTGGGGAGGAACATGCCTGGAGAATGGATTGTATTCTTGATGGTTCTACTGTCCTTTGGTCTGAGATATCACAGTCCTGAGCCATAGTTCAATAGATACCCCAGGGTTAGATAGCACTGGTTGAGGACAACCAAGACTCAGTGGGAGCATTCATGGCTCAGTGTTGGATAGTTTTGAATCCATCTGACACAGAGGCATGAAAAGGCTCCAAAACCCACTCTGGACACAACCGATAGATTGACGTTTCAATGATCTTTGTAAGAAGCTGTTCTTAAAAGGCTCTGTAGGAAGGAGGAAAGGGGTGTTTACTTCATGGGCCAGTTAAATATTCTGGGATGTCCAGAGTGTATGAAATTTGGGATGTAAGTGGAGACTTTTTTCTTTGTAAAGTGGGATAACCTGAGAGCCAGACTGGGATAAAAACAGAATAAGCTGAGGATTTTCATCAGGACAGGCGGCATCTGTGAAGAGAGAAATAGAGTTAATGTTTCAAGTCAATGACATTTCATAAGAAATTTCATTTTTTTCATACATTTCATAATTATCCTGAAATATTAACTCATTAAGTCACTGATAAAGCCCACAGTTGTATCTCGTACTGTCTTTACCCTACTTCCTCCTCAGGATAGTCCTTCTGGTCCTCATTTCCCACCCCACCTCCTCCTCAGGCACAGCTAGGACAGTCCCTCCGGTCCTCATTTCCTACCCCAATTCCTCCTCAAGCACAGCTAGGACAGTCCCTCCGGTCCTCATTTCCCACCCCACCTTCTCCTCAAGCACAGCTAGGGCAGTCCCTCCGGTCCTCATTTCCCACCTCTCCACCCTCCGCATCCAACACATTATCCTCTGACTCTTGTGCCAACTTCAGCCCGATCCCACAACCAACCTCATCTTCCCCTCTTCACTCCATCCGTTTCTACAGGGTTAAGTCTCTCCAAGAGTCACCCACCCACCCTTTTCCCACTGTAATCAAAGAGAGTGCAGAACTTGTCCCTACAGTCCACCCAGGGCCACTAACAGACATTTCAGGTGAGGCAAAGCTTTATACACACATTGTCCAACCTAATCTTCTGCATTTAACATACTCGTTGTGGCCTCTTCTACATGGGTGAGACCAAACGCACATCAGTGACCACTTTGCCTGACATCTTGGCTCTGTTTGTGGATCTAAACTATTTAACTCCTCCACCCTTTCAAGAGTAAACTCGAGGAGCATCACATTATTTTTCTCCTGGACAGCCTGAAACCTAACAGCACGAACACTGACTTTTCTAATTTGAGGTCCCCACCCCCGTCTGATTCCACTGGGGTGGTTAGGTCAGGTGGACCTTTTGTGTGTTGTGATTTCTGTGTTTCTCTGCTGTTCAAATAGATCCCTTCTTGCCCTTTGTTCACCAGATGTTCTGAATGTGTAAATTCTGGCTGTCACTGGAGTGCAGTAGACCACAGGTGCTCTCCAGCTTGTAATGGAAATACAATACAGGTAACAGTCATCAGTGTTCTAAAATATCAGTACCACATTTAAAGAGAACAGGCAGGAAACTAATCAGATTATCTTTCCTTTAGGCCTGCCCTCATATCACTCGTGCAGAACAAGTTTCAAACACAGATCTTCACATCTTCCTGAAAGATGCTGAATTACTTAATGTAAGGCTTAAATATTACTCTCATATCTGTGCATGGGTCAAGATCATTGGAGATGAAGCGCTTAAAGTCTGTGGTTGAGGTTTAGTCTGTGATTTGAGTCCCACTTCACTCAGGAAAGAGCTATGGAGTAGAAGAGGGTTGTAAGAAGGATCATCTGTGGCTCAGCAGTAGCATAATCACCCCTGAGCCAGCAGATTCTAGTCCCTTATCCTTGAGCACATAATCTAGAATGGCAGGTTCGAATCAGAATTTATGGTCAGGAGCATGTCACAAAATTCGTTGTTTTGCGGCAGGATCACAGTGCAAATATTTCTATAAGACATCTTACAAAATAAATGCAAATACTGCAAGAAAAAGACAAAGTTAGGGAGATTCATTGATCATTCTGGAATCTGATGGCAGCGGATAAGAAGCTGTCCTTGTGCCGCTGAGCACTTGTCTTCAGGTTCCTGTTCCTTTTCCCTGATGGTAGCAGAGTGATGGCCTGGGGGGTGGGGGGGTCTTTGAGGATTGAGGCTGCTTTTTTAAGACACCGCCTCACGTAGACGTCCTCGATGGAGTGAAGTCTGGTGCCTGTGATGTTACGGGCCGAGTTAACAAACCCCCTGGAGTTTATTCTTGTCCTGAGCGTTGGCACCTCTGTACCAGGCAGTGATGCCATTGGCCAGAATGCTCTCCACGGTACACCTGTGAAAGTTTATGAGAGTCTGCGGTGACATCATGTAGTTTAACTTAGGAGAGGTACTCATATTTAGATGTAATGTTAAACCTGGGCTCATCGTCCTTCTCAAGTAGGCATAACAGTTCCCAGGATGCTATTTTGCAGAAGGATATGGTATTTATTGTCCAACTAATGCCCATTAGAGCAAATGATCTGATCATTGAACTTGGGATTGTTTGTGGAGCCTTGCTGTGTACAAGTTCCCGCAAGGATGATTTCACATCAATGGCTGGTGTCTCTGAGGTTGTGAAAGGCACTGACAAGATCAAATGTGAGGAATTGTACCTGAGGAGAGCAAAAACACGTGAGAGAATGTGCGATCATTGTGGGGTGATGAGGAGAGTGGAGGGACTGAGAGATCGCAGGACAGGTAATGAAAGTTTTCAGGTTTGGGCTTGGAGATGGGGAAGTTGGTGACATCAGAGGGTGCAGCGGCATCAGGGCAAACAGACACTGTCAAGGGAAGGGGCAGAACCAGCTGGTACTTAGCAGTCATGGAGGGAGGAAAAGGGAGAAAGGATTGGACTGGCAATTAAGCTCGAGCCCAGAGATGGGCAAGACCCCGCAAAACACAGGCCCCTGTCACAAAATAGCTTGCTACGTTTCCAATGGATTAAGGTGGTTGAAGGGAAGAGAAATTGTTGTCTTTAATTGTGTAGAGAGTATCTTAATAATCAAAGCAAATTAAACCTTCCCTTCAAGTTCCCTTCCAAGTCTCACAATGTTCTGATATGTATTGTGTTTGGATGCTGGGGTAAAATCCTAAATTCTATACAGGTACTCCCTGACTTAACCATAATTCGGACCGAAGGAGCGGACGTATCTCAGAATGGACGTACGTCGGAAATGTGTATATTTGTTAAAAAAAATTTTTAAAAAGATTTATGCGGTTTATGTTGTATTTGACCAATTACCACAGAGATACGGGACGTGTAAGAGCCAAAAATGTGCATAATTACCTTGTTAGTTGGCGTCCCGGGGTCCATAGGCTGGGTGCAGCCATATTGATTCCTGCAAGCAGGCGCACGTATTCGGTTGGCGTAATCGCGGCGGAGTTGCGTATTGGAGTTCAGTTGGTGCATGCGTGAGAGTTAAGTGCCCTGACGATGTTGAATTCGCACCCTTAACTCCTGCATATGAGCCAACCGAACTTCAATACGTGAACCCGCTGTGCACGCACCAACCGAAGACTCGTGCTTGTGCACAGGAATCAAGATGGCCGGGCCCAGCCTCCGGACCCCGTGGCTCCGACTAACTAGTTAAGTACGCACATTTTGGCTCTTACACGCCCCGTATCCCTGTTATAGTTGGTCAAATACAACATAAACGGCATAAATTTTATATTTTCCTTTAATTTTTTTAACAGGTCGAAAGCCGCATAGGTCGCAAGTCAGGAAGCACCTGTACTGCCAATACCACACGTCCTGCAGCTCTTCAATTAATTCACTCACAGGGCAGGTGTTGACTTTGCCAATGACATTTATTGGTGCATTTCTAATGTGAATCTGGCACCAGACAGGCTAAAGGCAACACATTTCCTTCCCTTTATGACATTAATGAACCAGGCGGGTATATACAACTAACCAGAGGTGACCATTATGGGTGATTTATTTAATTACACAAACCTCAAACTCCCTAGCTGCTGTGTTAGGGTGGAAAGGAACATCTCACGTTCAATGGTCTAAGCATCTGCAATGCTAGGCTACCTGATATGGGAAAGGCCTCCCTTTGCTTGGGCAACTAGTGATCGACTGTAGTGGCAACATCCCAAGAAGAAATAAAAGGAAATGCCAAGTTTCCCAAACCCAGGCTTTTGTAAACTTCATTCACACATTGGGTAATCATCCTCACATTTTATATTTAGAAGTGGTAAAGATTATCAGCTAGCACGTCGCTTTATCATATAGGCTTAACTTTGAGCCACGTGCCCTGCAGATGTGATGAATATTGAACAACCCACTTCCTGTTTTAGTAAAGCTGGTTCCTCTTGCCTTTGAGCATAAGGATGAATTCTGCCTCACAAGACCGCCTTACACAAAAGTTAAAAGCTGACGTTCTTCTAAATCTGCTGATGCATCAGGATTGCTCGTTATTCTAACTGAAATACTTCACCCAGTATTCTGTTTGATTGTTTTTTAACCGATCTATTCACTTGTTAGAAAACAATTTGGTTTGCAATTCCGACTTATTAATATTAGAATTCCACAAGAGTGGAATGTACGCCCAATGGTGCATTCATAAGTAAATGAACTATGTGAGCAGTGAATTCTATAATGCAATGATGAAATATGCAGCGGTAATCACATGAACCACTGTCAAGCTTAGAGGTATTGGACCTGTAGACTGTGCAAAGGACCTGAGAGTCCTAAAAAAGTGGATTTGGGCTAGCGATTAAACTACTCGATGCCATCCAGAACACTGGGCATCTCCATTTTTGAATAAGGGAAATGTAAAATTTAAAGAGGCCAACATATTTTTTTTTCCCCAGGCTGCAAACGTCAAATACAGGGCAGGTTTTTGAAACAGAAGGCAGTCAGTGCCTGAAGCACGTTGACAGAAGAAGTGGTAGAGACAGACACGATAGGGAAGTTTTAAAAAATATTAGACAGACACATGGACAGGCAGAGAATAGATGGGAATAGTTTGGATTGGCATCATAGTCAAACTTGATGGGCTGAAGGGCCAGTTGCTGTGCTGTACTGTTAGAACTATACAACATTCCAGCACAGAAACAGGCCCCTTTGGCCCTTCTAGTCCGTGCCAAACCATTTTGTATGCCTAGGGCCACTGACCTGCACCCAGTCCTTCACCCTCCATACCTCTCTCATCCACGTACCCATCTAAATACTTATTAAATGTTAAAATTGAGCCTGCATTCACCACTTCATCTGGCAGCTCATTCCACACCCCCACCACTCTCTGTGTGAAGAAGTTACCCCGCATATTCCCCCTAAACCTTTACCCTTTCACTCTTAACCCATGTCCTCCGGTTTTCATTTCATCCATCCTCAGTGGAAAAAGCCTATCTACGTTTACTCTCTCTGTTCCCCTCATAATTTTAAACACCTCTATCAAATCTCCCCTCATTCTTCTACGCTCAGGGAATAAAGTCCTAACCTGTTCAACCTTTCCCTGTAACTCAGTCCCTAAAGCCTGGGCAGCATCCTAGTAAATCTTCTCTGCACTCTTTCTATCTTAACCATATAACCATATAACAATTTATAGTACAGTAACAGGCCATATCAGCCCTTCAAGACCGCACCGATATACATGAAACTCCATTAGTTCCATCTATCCACTCCCTTGCCGATAACCCTCCAACCCCCTCACTTCCTTGCTCATCTAACCTCCTCTTAAATTACAGAATCGACCCTGCTGCAACGACGTCTTTTGGAAAAGCATTCCACTCAGCCACTACTCTCTGAGTGAAGAAGCATCCTCTTATATTACTCCTAAAGTTTTTTCCCCAACCCTTAACTTATGGCCCCTCATTCTAATCTCCCCTACCCTCAGGGGAAAGAGCCTATTCACACCTACTCTATTCCCTTCATAATTTTAAATACCTCTATCAAATCCCTTCTCAACCTTCTAAACTCCAATGAATAAAGTCCCAGTCTACTCAATCTTTCTCCGTATTCAAGATACTGCAATCCAGGCAAGATTTTCGTAAACCTTCTCTGGACCTTCTCTACCTTATTGATACCCTTTCTTTAATTTGGAGACCAGAACTGCACACAATACTCCAAACGGCCTCACCAATGCCTTAAACAGACTCAACATCACCCCCCAGCTCCTATATTCTATGCTATGATTTATAAAGCCCCGCATGCCAAAAGCCTTCTTCACCACCCTATCTACATGGGAATCCACCTTCAAGGAACAGTGAACTGTTATTCCAAGATCCCTCTGTTCCTCAATCCCCTCCCCTTCACTGCATACATCCTATTTTGGTTATTCCTCCCAAAATGAAGCACCTCACACTTATCTTATTGATAGCTTTCCTGTTCTATGTTTAAAAATTGAAATTAAAAGCTACGAGAACAAAATGGTCCTCATGAAACAAGCAGATTGTTGTTAAAATCCATTTGATTCAGAAATGGAGGACAAACTGCCATCATTTTCTATTCCGGCCTAGATGTGAATCTAAGCACATACAGTGGACTCTATAGCTGTTCTGTTGCATCAAATTGCCCACTACAATGAAGATTGATCTAATTAATGGATTCAATAAAGATAAAGATTCATCCAGTTGAGTTAACCCTGCAAAGTTCTCCACAGGTAGGCTTCCACTAAAAGAGATTCATCACGAGAAAAACCCTACAGATGCTTCTGCCCACGTTCAGTACAGGTAGGAATGATTGCCATGTGGCACTCACTGCCGGAGAGGGAAGTGAGTAGATACAGTCGGGACCTTCCAAGTAATAGTATGAATAAAATGCGAAGGTTTTATTGAAAGAATGGGGTGGAGGGATGGAACTGATTGGATTACTCTTTGGAGATAGCTGGAAGACTGGTGGGCCCAATGTGTTCTGATTCAGTATAAATCTGGGTTTATCAGAGACATAATGCTGCATCTGTTAGCCTCAGTTTGACGGTTTGAAGATCATTTGAATTATCTTCAGAGGCCAGGTTCTGAGCAAAAAAGAATGGAACTATGGAAATGACTTTGAAGGGAGAGCAAACCTGGGCACCTCTAGAAATTCTGATCCCACTAAATCAATGCAATGGGGTCAGTACCTCACAAAGTGAGCTATGCAAAATGTTGAATAGCTTTAAGAATTGCACTGTAAGTGAGAGTTTCGTTTTATAATATCTTACAGAATTCTAGCCTGAAATGCATATTTGATAAGTTTGAATCCAATGCCACATGGATTAGTAGTTCGACCATCCAATGCCCCAGGCCTCCGGTGAGTTGACTTTCTTA
Organism: Narcine bancroftii; assembly: GCF_036971445.1. NCBI lineage: Eukaryota > Metazoa > Chordata > Chondrichthyes > Torpediniformes > Narcinidae > Narcine > Narcine bancroftii. The sequence goes on from NC_091481.1 coordinate 36,103,831, forward strand.
AAATTAATTAAGCCTCTTTCTGTTCAGTGTGAATTTTTTATTCTTTCTCTATTAAATTGTCACCAACAAAATGTGGGCTAGTTCATAATTTAACTTTGGACTTCCATCAAATTAACATGCTGTATTGCTCTATTGAGACTAAACTATTTTGATTTTATGCTTTTGTCACATTACTGGTTCCATCAGCAGGGCCTTGTTTACAAGGGACATTTAAGGGCTTTTACTATTGCACTCTCTCTGTATTTTTCTCTCTCTGTATTGCACAGCCAGTTTGTTTACATTTCTTAATTTGTTTACATGTGTACGTTGTGTACAGTGAGGTCACTGGAACTGCAGTGGACATGATGAAATAACCACACAAGGCATTTTAGAGTAGATCAAATGGATTTACTCTTCATCATCCACAACCTTTTAAAAACCCGAATCACACGCTCGATGTGCGTTGATGTCATCACGTGCTGATGTCACATGGTCGGTTCGATGCCTCCTGGGAGTTGTAGTGCTGCTACATGCTCCCCGCCCCCCCACCTCCCCAAAACTGGCAGAAAAGTTTGCCTGCCTGTCTTTTAGGTTGACGACCTCTGCGACGCACTATTGGCTGTTGCAGTGGGGAAGACTTGTCCGCATGAGCTGCTTTAAACCAGTCAATAGGGACAGACTCCAATGTCCAAAATACAGGTCGACCTAGTTTGTCTGAGTATCCTATAAGGTCCTTTGTAGGGTGCCTTTAAAGGTTGGCCAAGTGTTCCCCTTCGAACAGACATATTCACAATTTTGGAGGTCTTCAGGCACAAAGAAAGACTGTTCACCATGTGATGATGCTGGTGTATGGTCAATTTTCCTACATTCTTCCTTAGCCTGCTCAACAGTTTCTTAGATCTTTGCTGGAGTTGTAATGGTGGGGGACAAATTCCCCTGGAACCCCCAATGGTGCGCCGTACATGAGCTCCACAGATGAAGCTTGGAGGTCCTCCTTTGGAGTTGTTTTAATGCCTAGTTTGGGGCATATAACCAAGCCATCAAGGCTAACCTGAGATGTTGATGAAATCTTTCCACCATTCCATTGGCCTGGGGATATAGGCATTCGTATGATGAATTCTTGTACCGAGCAACTGAGACAAGGCCGTCCACAGTGAGGAAGTAAATTGTGGTCCTCTACCCGAAGTAACATGCGAGACACCCAGGAACTGTGGAACGCCCGAGCACAAGTGTCTGTAGTGGCATCCACCATAGGTACAGCCTTGGGCCACCACATAAACATGTCTATTAATGTAAAAAGATATCAGTATTCTCTTGAAATATTAAGTGTTTCAACAATGTCTATGTGGACATGAGCAAAACACCAGGTACCTGCTGGGAAGGACTGCAGTGCTGCCTTCGTATTCTGCTGAACTTTTGCTTTTTGGCAGGCATTGCAGGACCTCACCATTTGTGTTAAGTCTTTTTTTTAAACTATGCCACATGAACCTGTCGGAAACCATACAAATGGTCAATCTAATTGATGGATGTGAGAACCCTTGCACAGAATTAAATACTCGATGTTTCATGATGCCAGAAGGAATCAGTTTGTGTTTAACAAACAACAAATCTCTCTCTGAAACCAACTAGAGCCTTCCTGAGCAGTTACCATTTACATTTTCACAAGAGCCTAATTAAAATTCATAAATGTTAAATTCTGTGCAATGTATGAGAATTGCCTGATACCGGTGAACTTGGAGGAGTGAGAAGTGAGATTGAACTGTGAATCAAAGAACTTTCCTGAATATATACACATTACATACACTTGCACTTAGAACTAGAAGGGGGTTAAATTAGATTAAGTTAAGTTAATAGTAATAAGTTGAAGTTAATCCTGTTTTTATGTTTAAAGAAAATTAAAAGCAACTTTTGTTTAAGTAACCATTTGTCTTGGTGAATTTCTATTGCTGCTGGGTTTTGGGATCCTCTGGACTTGTAACATGCGTCTGATCATTCCAATGCAGGTCGTCCTGGATTTTGATGCCAAGGTCTTTGGTCTGTTTGGTTTCATCAAGGGGTTACCCAGGATTTTGTATGATGTTTTGCCTGCTTCTCTCTTCCTGGTGACATGTATGGATTCCAGCATTTTCCTTGTGCAAGATGTTAGTCTGACTGACCAACATTTGCCTGCTTTCTATCTCAGATCATTATATTTGTAGTTTTCCAGTCTGTTGGGACCTTTCCAGGATCTAGGGAGATATGGAAAATCATAAACCAGTGCATTAATTTCTTCTCCTCCGCGAAGAAACACCGTAAAGATTGTCAGTCCCACTAGTTTGTCTGGAATATCATCACTCGTGATATTGATTGCTTCAAGTTTCTCCCTTCCTATTGCCCCTCGATCTTTTACTATTATTGGGATACAGTAAGGGTCTTTTGTCGTGAGGACAGATACAAAATACCATGATATTAATTCCTTTTCATTAAAGGGTTCACTTCACATGAAGGTTTCTACACTTTTCCTCATCATTGGAGAGCCATGACTTTTCCTTCCATATAAACATATAACAGTTACAGCACAGAAACAGGCCAGTTTGGTCCTTCTAGCCCATGCCGAACACCTTCTTGCTCCTAGCCCCATTGACCTGCACCCAGCCCATAAACTTCCATACCTCTGTCGTCCATATAACTTTTCCTTAAATATTGAAATCCAGCCCGCATCGACCACTTTGGCCAGAAACTCATTCCACACTCCCACTACCCTCTGAGTGAAGAAATTCCCCCTTATTATTTCCCCTAAACTTTTCCCCCTTCGATCTCAATACGTGTCCTCTTGTTTGAATCTCCCCCTCTCTCAATGGAAAAAGCTTATCCACATTTACTCTGTCCCCCTCATAATTTTAAAAACTCCTATCAAATCACCCCTCAATCTTCTACGCTCCAAGGAAAAAAGTCCTAGTTTGTTTAACCTTTCCCTGTAACTCAAACCCTGAAACCCTGGCAGCATTCTTGTAAATCTCTTCTTCACTCTCTCTATTTTGTTGATATCTTCTTATAATTTGGCGATCAAAACTGCACACCAACTTTGGCCCCACCAATGCCCTATGTAATTTCCACATGACATCCCAACTCCTGTACTCAATACTCTGATTTATGAAGGCCAACATACCAAAAGGTTTCTTCACCACCCTATCTACATGTGACTCCACTTTCAGGGAATTATGTACCAGATTTTCTAAATCCCTTTGTTCTACTGCACTCCTCATTTTTCTACTATTTAACGTGTCTGACCTTTGCTGATTAGTCCCACCAAAATGTAGCACCTCACACATCCATCTGCCACCTTTCAGCCCACTCTTCTAACTGGCCTATATCCCACTGCAAGCTGTGAAAACCTTTCTTACTGTCCACAGCACCACCAATCTTAGTATCATCTGTTTATTACTAATCCAATTTACCACCCTATCATCCAGATCATTAATATATGTGACAAACAAGAATGGACCCAGTACTGATCCCTGAGGCACTTTACTAGTCACCAGCCTCCAAATTGACAAACAATTTTCCACCACTACTCTCTGGCATCTCCCATCCAACATTGTTGAATCCATTTCACTACTTCAACATTAATACCTAATGATTGAACATTCCTAACTAACCTCTTATGCAGAACCTTGTCAAAGGCCTTACTAAAGTCCATATAGACAACATCCACAGCCTTTCCTTTGTCAACCTTCTTAATAACCTCCTTGAAAAATTTGATAAAGATTTGTTAAACATTATCTGCCACGCACAGAACCATGTTGACTACTCCTAATTAATCCCTGATTATCAAAATAATTATAAATTCCATCCCTAAGAACACTCTCCATTAATTTACCTACCACTGACGTCAGACTCACAGGGCTATAATTACCCGGTTAACTTTTGGAGCCTTTTTTAAACAGTGGAACAAAATGAACCACCCTCCAATTCTCCAGCACCTCCTCTATGGCTAATGATATGTTAAATATTTCTGTCAGACCCCGCCCCCCCTTAACTATTTCTACACTAACCTCCCTCAGGGTCCTAGGGAATATCTTATCAGGACCCACAGATTTATCCACCTTTATTCTCTTTAAAATAGCCAGTACTGCCTCCTCAATAATCTGTATATTTCCATGCCCTCACTACTAGTATTCCTCACTTCACCTGACTCAATATTCCTTCCCTTAGTGAATACTGAAGAAAAAAAACATTTAAAATATCCCCTTCTCTTCTGACTTCTCACATACCCTACCCCTCTGATCCTTAAGGAGCCTAATTTTATCCATCACTATTCTTTTACTTTTAATGTACCTGTAGAAACACTTTGGATTTATTTTTACCTTGCCAGCCAAAACATATCTCATATCTCCTTTTAGCCTTTCTAATTTTTTTCTTAAGATTTTTTTGCACTCCTTATATTCCTCAAGCACCTCATTTATTCCCTGCTATCTCATCTTATTGTACACATCTCTCTTCCTCTGAACCAAATTCCCAATATCTCTTGAAAACCAAGGCTCTCTATATTTTCTAACATTTCCTTTAATCCTCACAGTTCCTTTAATCCTCAAAATTTCCCCATTGTCAGGGGTCCTATTTTTTACACATTCAGTCTGGTCTAATTTCACTAATTTTGGTAAATAATTTGTTAGTCTGCTAATAACAAAGATATTGGACTATCTTCTTCTTTCTTTGGCTTGGCTTCGCGGACGAAGATATATGGAGGGGTATGTCCATGTCTGCTGCAGGCTCGTTGGTGACTGACAAGTCCGATGCGGGAGAGGCATGCACGGTTGTAGCGGTTGCAAGGGAAAATTGGTGGGTTGGGGTTGAGTGTTGGGTTTTTCCTCCTTTGTCTTTTGTCAGTGAGGTGGGCTCTGCGGTCTTCTTCAAAGGAGGTTGCTGCCCGCCGAACTGTGAGGCGCCAAGATGCACAGTTGGAGGCGATATCAGCCCACTGGCGGTGGTCAATGTGGCAGACACCAAGAGATTTCTTGTCAAATACTAGAGCGCCTCGGATGCCCCCCCAAAGTTCCTCAACATGGTTATCCAACTGCACGAAAACCAACAAGGTCGGGTCAGATACAGCAATGAGCTCTCTGAACCCTTCTCCATTGACAACGGCGTGAAGCAAGGCTGCGTCCTCGCACCAACCCTCTTTACTATCTTCTTCAGCATGATGCTGAAACAAGCCATGAAAGACCTCAACAATGAAGATGCTGTTTACATCCGGTACCACACAGATGGCAGTCTCTTCAATCTGAGGCGCCTGCAAGCTCACACCAAGACACAAGAGCAACTTGTCCGTGAACTAGTCTTTGCAAATGATGCTGCTTTAGTTGCCCATTCAGAGCCAGCTCTCCAGCGCATGACGTCCTGTTTTGCGGAAACTGCCAAAATGTTTGGCCTGGAAGTCAGCCTGAAGAAAACTGAGGCCCTCCATCAGCCAGCTCCCCACCATGACTACCAACCCCCCCACATCTCCATCGGGCACACAGAACTCAAAACGGACTATATGAGGATGGTAATAAAGGATCTTTTCTTTTTACTGGCATTACTGAAATTATACCCATTTTTCAAATTTCAGGTAGGTCTTGAGTTTCTTCCACTTGTTTTAATACTTCTAAAAATGGGTGGGATTAATAATTCTTTGAAGGCTTTATAGAACTCCGTGGGAAATCCATCTTCCCCTGGCACTTTATAATTTGGCTCCTTTACCTTGAGCTCCCTTGTCAAATCTGGTTCATTGCACAACACTAAATCCAGAATTTCCTTCTCCCTGGTACAAGCTGCTCTAAGAATCCATCCCGCCTTCATATCGACCTACATTATTTGGCCATCAATATATTTCGCTTAACCCCACTGATTCTCGATCCTCTCCACAAAAATGGGTTTGGTTTGCAGTAATATTGTTGCACAAACAGACCAAATTATTTTCAGCATTGCGTCCAAGCACAACACTTAATTTTCTCCTGCTCATACATTCTTATTCCCATTCTTTACATTGTCATTTATTCTCCTTTTGTGAATTTTCCAATTGGGATTCTGCATTTCAATTTCTGTTCCCTTCCTCCATTTGGTTCATTTTACAGTCGAAGTGAGCTGCTCTGCCATAGCCTGGGTTCAGATGTGGCTTCCTTGCCTCCCCATGCTGCTACCAGTATTTCAACAAATGGGACCTCTCCCTCCCACACTTCTTCCTCACCCCTAATCAGTGTCTTCTTATTCCCAATAATCTATTTGGATTCATTAAGAAAGAGATGGGAGGTTGCACTTATGGTATTTACAAATGGCGTTGCCCAATCATTACTGAGCCCCATTGTTTCACTGCCATTCTACAAGGTCCTCTTCCAGCCTAGTGAGGACAAACGAGTTACGGTCCAGGATGGATTGAGACTGACTGCTCCTAGCTTCATGGAACCCTAGTGAAGCTGAAGTCATTGGTTGAAATCACACTTTGTGCAAAGGGCTGTGGTTATTGTAAAAACACCAACTGAGCAAGCCAAACTGTGTCCTTTATGTAGCAAATCAAAAATGATGACTATTCACTGTGGTTAGTCCTCCCCAGGGCTTTGCTGCAGAGGTTTCACAGAACAGTGTTCTATGTTCAAGTGTGGAAAGCTTTCTCATCAATCCCTTCCATCAGTAAACTGGAGTGGGGATGTTACATGATGCTTCGTTCCATTTGCAGTGTTCACTCACATTCCTTAGCAAGTGAAGCAGCGGAAGGGTAGGACTGGGATCAGAAACTTAACTGGACCAGCCACGTAAACATGGGTTGCAAGAGCAGTCATACCTTCCTTTCACCTCAAAGCCTTTTCATCATCCAGAAAGCACGTAAACTCCACTGGAACAGGAAAGGTCTGACCATATTAATGGGAGTGTATTATAGACAACTCAATAATCCTTGACGATTGGAGAAGCTGTAGAGAGAAGGCAGCTGCAGGAAACATAAAGTTATGATAGAGATGACTTTAACTTTCCACGTATTGACTAGGACTAGGATGAATAGATTAGAGTTTGTCAAATGTATTCAGGAAAGTTTTCTAAATCAATATATAGAGGTAATAACTAGAGAGAGTGCAACACTAGATCTCCTATTAGGGAACGAGACAGGGCAGGTGACAGAAGTATATGCAGGGGATCATTTTGGGGCCAGTATTCATAGTTTCAAGTTAATTATGGAGAAGGATAGGTCTGGACCCTGGGTTGAGATTCTAAATTGGAGAAAGGCCAATTTTGATGAAGTGAGAAAGGATCTAGAAAGTGTGAAAACAAAGAAGTTGTTTTTGGCAAGGATGTTCTTGGTAAGTGGAAGGCCTTCAACGATGAAATTTTGAGAGTACAGTGTATATTCCTGTCAGGATTAAAGGTAGAGTTAGCAGGCATAGGGAACCATGGTTTTTGAGGGATATTGGAGATCTGGTTAAAAAGGTATAGGCAACAAGGTGCAAATGAAATACTTGGGGAGAAAGCAAAAGAAATGAGAAGGGTTAAAATAAGACAAGGCTGCTTTGGCAGACAATGTGAAAGAAAATACCAAGGTTGGGGGGGGAAACAAAATTAGTCCTCTTGATGATCAGTGGTTGGCTTTGTATGGATCCAAAACAGATAAGAAATCTTAAATGGGTTTTTTTGCATCTGTATTTAATCTGGAAACTGGCATGGAGTCTATGTAAGTAAGGAAAACAAGCAGTGACATTTTAGAACTTAGACCGATTAAAGAAGAAGAGATGCTTACTAACCTAAAGCAAATGAGAGTGGATAAATCCCCAGGGCCTGACAAGGTATTCTCTTGGGCCTTGGGGGAGGCTAGTGTAGAAATTGCAGGGGCCCTGGCTGATATGTTTAATATGTCCATGCTCATGGGAGAGGTGCTGGAGGATTGGAGGGTTATTCAAACGTGTTCCATTGTTTACGAAAGGTTGTAAAAATAATCCAGGAAATGATAGGCCTGTGAGCCTGAATTCAGTGGTGGGTAAGTTAGTGGAAGGTGTTCTAAAAGATCGGATGTACAGTTATTTGGATATATGGAGGGGCTGAGTAGTGATAGTCATCGTGGCTTTCTGCATAGTAGGTCATGTTTAACCAATCTTATAGAGTTTTTCGAGGAGTGTGGAGGGAGGTGCCAGCAGAATTGGTAAAAGCAGGCTCAATTTTAAGAGATTTGGACAGGTACTTGGATGGGAGGGGTATGGAGGGTTAAGGTCCAGGAGCAGGGACTAGATAGATTAATAGTTCCACACAAATTAGAAGGGTTGAAGGGCCTGTTTTATTGTGCTTTCTGGTTCTATTGTTGGGGTGAGTTCAGCTGACACAGGCAACTCTGATAGCCCCTCCCAAATCTGTGACTTCTACTACATGGGCAACAAATGCAGGGGATCATCACCATTTTTGGGTGTCCCTTCAAGCTGCACACAGTTCTGACTTGGAGATTTTGTGCTTGTCGCTCATTGTGTCCGGGTCCAAATCTCTTCAATGGTATTGTGTAAGCACCTTGACCAAAGAAACTGCAGAGGCTATGTCTCCTCAGGACACTCAACCTTGTCTGTAATGAATAGTTGCCCAAAACCTCCATGGACCATTTTGTGTCATGTGTGTCACTTCAGAGGTTTGACCAGGACACCTCCAGGATAAGCGAGCCTTGAATCTCTACTTGTTTCTGCATAGGATGTCATCAGATCCCATCCAGACTACCCCTTGGAGCACTGTAGGGAAACCCACTTTGTTGCCCTGGGTCATTCATGAATGTACCAAGACAATCTGGTCTTCCCAGGATAACATGGGATTAGGTGTCCTTCCAAACACCCCCCAATTCCCCTCTCTCCCTCCCCCCCCCCCCCCCCCCCACTGTCATCCATACATCAGTATTGGGGCTTGACACCAACCACTAAAATTACTCGAGTTAATTGATGACGTTCACTTATTGGAATCTCCTTTGGTTGCGCACCATTGGCATTATGGTTAGTGCCACGCTGTTACCAGGGTTCCAATGCTGTGCTATCTGTAAGGAGTTTGTAGGTTCTTCCCATGTCTGTGTGACTTTTCTTTCGGGACTCTGGTTTCCTCCCACCGTTCAACACATACCAGGGGTGGAGGTTAATTGTGTGTAAATTGGGTGGCACAGACTTGTGGGATGAAATGGCCTGTGACTGGGCTGTATGTCTAAAATTTTTTTTTAAATGAAATTCTGGTTCTTTTCCCATTTCCTCTCCACTTCAATTTTACTATTTGGTTAATTACAGTTACCCCCTTTCTCCTTCCCCTCTCTTTCGGAACAAATTCCTACAATCAAAATTCCTCCTGTCACTTCTTTTTCCAGATACTCAAAGCTTTGCATCTCATGGGTTACAATCATAACAATCAGACAACGTAGAAACATTATCCCTCAGCTCAGTGAGTCGATGTTGACCATCAAACCTCAGCTCAGTGAGTCTACGCTGAGCATCAAACCTCAGTTCAGTGAGTCTTTGTTGACCATTAAACCTCAGCTCAGTGAGTCAACGCTGAACATCAAACCTCAATTCAGTGAGTCTACGCTCAACATCAAACCTCAGCTCAGTGTCTATGTTGACCATCAAACCTCAGCTCAGTGAGTCTATGTTGACCATCAAACCTCAGCTCAGTGAGTCTATTTTGACCATCAAACCTCAGCTGAGTGAGTCTATGTTGACCATCAAACCTCAGCTCAGTGAGTCTATGCTGACCATCAAACCTCAGCTCAGTGAGTCGATGTTGACCTTCAAACCTCAGCTCAGTGAGTCAATGCTGAGCATCAAACCTCAGTTCAGTGAGTCTTTGTTGACCATCAAACCTCAGCTCAGTGCGTCTATGTTGACCATCAAACCTCAGTTCAGTGAGTCTATGCTGACCATCAAAGTCTATGCTGACCATCAAACCTCAGCTTAGTGAGTCTATGCTGACCATCAAACCTCAGCTCAGTGAGTCAGCCAGGCATTTTTTTTCCAGTGTGCTAACGAAATGAGGCATCCAAACTATTTATAAGATAGCAGAAAGGGACCACACTGGTGCATGTTGGAGAAAAGCACGCATAGATACAGGAGCACTGGAGGAATGGTGCAGAAACCCGGTGGGACATTTGCGGCCCTTCCACCTGGCGTCTGGACCAGGGGCTGCGGCAGGTTTCCGCGGTTGCCCACCTGGCCTGAGTGGCGCAGCGACCTCTCGCTGCCCAGTAGGATGGGGGCGAACCCACCACTTTAACATTTTGTTAAAATTGGCAGGGTCAGCAAAAAAAGGTTGCATTTTAAATTAATTGTTGGATTTCTATAATATTAAACTAAATCAGTGATTTCTCTTCAAAATAATGCAAGCATATTAACACAATACAAGTGCTAGGGATTGTTTGAACTTTAATATGACTGCGTTTTTAATCATTGTTACTCTACTGTGATCTTGCATAATCAAGTTTTATTAATAAATGAAAGCCAAATTTATTCCTTAGTTGCAGGGATATTTGGTCTGTTATTATTAGTACGACAGTTGTAGAAAATGTATAATGCCAGTTCATGTGGGGATCCAAGATTCTTTTGCAGAATGCAGACTCGCCAAGGAGGTGCAGAGAAGGATGCAAGGATCCTTGTCACGGTTCATCCCCAGCAGCAGAGTGACAGAGGACTTGCTGATTGATGGGCTGTTCCCAGGGATGCACATAGAAATAGATATCCAGTGCAGTGGGAAGACCATCATCTCTGTGAAAGACATTCTTTGGTCTGCCTGAAGCCTACTGGTTTTCCAGTACATGGAGATGTTGATGAGGGAATGCTGCTGACTGGCACATGCTAGGCTGCATGAGTATGTGCTGAGGGACTCACTGAGGCTTAGCGCAGTCATCATATGGCGTTGTGGAAAAGGACCACAGACTACTGTTTCTGGGCATTGAGGGGCTGAGACCGACGGAACGTCCCTCAAACAACAGAGGGGGGAGAAACATTAAGGCACCACAGTGTTGGCAATGGCGTAAATAGAGAGCGTATGTAACAATGCACAATGAGATGAATGTATGAACGTGACACTTGGAGACTTTGAACGGTTTTCTTGTAAATAATTTATGATGAATAAAGTGTATTTTTTTGGGGGAAAAAAATGAGGTGCACACATAGGATTCATATGATGTCAGACCCTCGTTGGATAAGGGTTCAGTACATTAGGCCCCTAGTTGATTTGTCCTCTGAAATTACGTTCTAATCTATAAAGTTTGTTCAGTTTACCTACCCAACTGGAATAATGTTTGCTGCATTAACCAATTTATTTTGCACAGGTGCTGGGCCCTGGTTCTGGACATGTCAGGACCTCTATTGGCATTCAAGAATTTTGCACTCTAAAAATAAATGCACAAATTTGCAAATGCCACAAGTGGTCAAATGAACATTGTCCTTTTAATTGCAGTATGACGAAGAAAGAAGGGTCATTCTTGTGAATCTCGCCCATGCTTCAAATTTAAAGTACTTCATTGATAATCCAAACAATATTACAGGTAATTAAATGGGCATCTTTTACTGCTGTGCCTTTTCCTTTCAATGTTTTTATTAGTTTTGTTTAAATGTTACATAAGATAAAATATTAACAAATCTTATACAATAATGCAGATGATATTGTAAACTATGTTACATTAAAAAGTGAAAGAAAAAACATGAAACTACTCTTTTCCTTATCTAACCCCAGCCTACAGAGGCTATTGGCTTAACACAGACAGACCACAACTGATAATGTTTAAAAATCAGGTAACCAATGGAGTCGTAGACCAGGGTGTTCATCTTCAAGCTCTTTTACCTCCTTCCCTATGTTAGTAGTGTGAAGAGGGCATGGCCTGGGTGGTGAGGCTCCTTGAGACACCACCTCTTGTAGATGTCCTTGATGGAGTGGTGACTGATACCTGGCTGAGTTCACAACTTTCTGCAGTTTTTTCTAGTCTTGTGTATTGGCACCTTCATAGCAATCAGTATATTCACCATAGTCCACCTGTAGAAATGTGCAAGGGTCTTTACTGACATTCCAAAGCTCAAACTCCTCACAAAGTGTAGTCGCTGGGGGAAGCCTTCTTCATGATGGCATCAACTTGGGGGCCCCAGAATAGATCTTCAGTTGTGTTGACACCCAGGAATATGGAATTCTTAACCCTCTCCACTGCTGATCCCTCGATGAGGTCTGGTTTGTGTTCTCCTGATTTCTCCTTCTTGAAGTCCACCATCAGCTCCTCGGTTTTGCTAATGTTGAGTGCAAGGTTGCTGTTCTATCACCACTCTATCTCCCTTCTGTACACTTCCTCGTTGCCATCTACGATTCTGCTGTTGGCTGTGGTGCCATCGGCAAATTTGTAGTCAGTTTCTGAATCATGCCTAGCCACACAGTCATGGGTGTATGGCGAGTAGAGCAGTGGGGTAAGCCCGCAACCTTGAGGTGTGCCTTGTGTTGATCAGGAGGAGGCAGTGTTTCCAACTCGTATTCCCTCATTGGTGTGGAGGGTAACCTCATTACCTACCAAAGTCAATTAACACATCTCATTGGAAACAGTATTGCTAGAGCTGGTTGCCTCTTTGTTAATCCCTGGAACCCAATATACTTCTGGTTCCACAGACTTGTGAGATATTATCATGGGGATGTTATGCTGTCGATGTGAGGAAATGTATCCAAAGCAGGTCTTACACTTAGCCCCTACAGAGCTGAGGCTTCCTTTCTTTTGCTGTGATTTTGCTCTCCGATGGTATCAAGCCTTTTGTTTTTAACAGTGTTCAGTTGTGATGTCCAGAAACCTGACTGTGTTTTTTGTACACCAGAAAGGATTTGCACGGTAAGGAATGTTCGTTTTTATTCATGTTTACTGTTGGAATTGTATTGATGAAACATTTACAGCATTTTGATGTTCCCTTACACGTGAATGGGATAATATTTATGGATAAAGTGAAATCAAACCCACATTTCAATTATCCAAAGATACTAGATACAGGCTGATCTATTTGTTCTGATACAAAGTCATCAATGTTAACTTTTTCTGTCTCCAGACATCCTGTCTGATCTGTTAAGTATCTCCAGCATTTTCGGTTTCATGCAATGTTTCAATAATCAGTGGGAGGTAAAATACTTGATCAGTTTCTCAGAATTCTGGAACTCTATTTTTTCTGTAACTCCAGTTCAATTCCCACAAATAGCGAAATGAGAAGATCACTTCAGTAAATCTAGGGATGTCATGAAATATTTTGAAAACCTCCATCAGTGGTTTTCTTTAATTTTTTTTTCTCTTCTCATGGAATTTCAGAGATTCTGATTTACCATGCAAGCTGCTGCATTTAATACCACAATTCCAATCTTAATATGTGACACCTTATCAAGTCCATATATATCACATCCGCCACATTCCCCACATCTCTATCACTTCATCAAAACCAAATTATTTTTAACAAGTCTATTCTCTGCTTCTCTAATCATATATGTTCCTCGCCACTGACATTAAATTGACTGGTCTATATTGGGTTTTTTTATGTTTATCCTTTATTTAAACAATATTTCCAGTCCTCCGGTGCTGTCCCTGCACCTATAGATGTTTGGAAGATAAAGGACACAATTTCTGCAATGTCTTCATTACTTCCCTCCATAGCTAAGCATGCATTGCTTCCAGATTAGGAGATTTATCCACTTTAAGAGCACCTAGACCAGTGGTTCTCAACCTTTTACTTTCCACTCACATACCTCTAAGCAAGCCCTATGCCATAGGTGCTCTGTGATTAGTAAGGGATTGCTTAAGGTGGGATGTGGGTGGAAAGATAAAGGTTTGAAAACCACTGTTTTAATCATACCTTATTGACTCGTTATGTGCAGGGTTTCAGAACTCCAAAGAAAATGGGCCAATGACAATTTTTCTCCAGCAAAATATTTCAGTAACAATTGGGTCTAGAGCAATGATTCTCAACTTTTCCTTCCCACTTACATCCCACCTTAAGCAATCTCTTAGTAATCACAGAGCACTGATGGCCTAGGGATTACTTAAAGTGGTGTGTGAGTGGAAAGAAAAAGGTTGAGATCCACTGACCTAGACTATCTATTTTTAGTGCATCTGGATCTTAATTACACCATGCTTTGGTGTAATTTTCCTCGTTGAAGACTGATGTAAAGTCCATATTATGACCCGTGGCCCACCCCCCTGCTTCTATCACTGTTCCTTCTCTTGTCAGCCCCACTTCTGTTCCGCTGTCCACATTCCTGCAAAATATTGTTTTAGTTCCTGTCTGCTTCTACTTTTAAATTTAAAAAATATAGACATACAGTATATGGTAACAGGCCATTTTGGCCCACGAGACCGTGCCATCCAATTTACACCCCATTAGCCTACATCCCCTCCCCCTTTGCCCTCCCTGGTACATTTCGAATGGTGGGAGGAAACCGGAGCCCCTGGGGAAAATCCACGAAGACACAGGGAGGACGTACAAACTCCCTACAGACAGCGTGGGATCCAAATCCTGGGTCTCGATCCCTGGCGCTGTAAAGACATTACGCTAACCGCTATGCCAACCATACCGGCCCGCTTACAGCATGCTCCCTCATTTCATTTTCCAGTCTGAAATTTAATCTCGCTAAAGGGTTTTTGATTGAAACGTTGACTCTTCTTTTTCTCCCATTCATGCTGCTTGAAATGTATGTAATCAGCTGTCTCTCACAAATGTTAACAACATGTCCCATCTGTCACATCCTTTTTTTCCTGCTCTGTTTCAGTCTCTGTTATTTGTTCATCCATTGACCGCTCGCTTTAGTTTTCCTACCCTTCTCTCTGACAGGAAGTTCCCTCACTCTCACAAGCTCGACCAGCTAGGCATGGTTATTAAGAAATCTCTTCTTTTGACAGGAGACAATTGTCACCGGTATAAATCCAGAGCGCGTTTCTAAATATGGGCACAGCAATTTGACCATTGTTGGATCAGGTCTAAATGTTGGATTGAATGCTAAACTTCATGTCAACGGGATGGTTGATCACATTTCAAATAAGTAAGTGAAAATAATCACAAAATATGAAGAATAACTGATGTGACAGAGTATTTAGAGGTGGCTTGGGAGGAATTGCTAGAGCAGTTGGCACACACACACATTTCAAAACACAGAATATTTGCAGGGTGCTTTTTGCAAAGAGAGCAACAAAATTGCAGAATACAGCTGGCCTGGGAGAGCATGTGATCTTTGCAGGCAGGGGTAGAACAGTTTTGCTCTCAGAGAGGGATGGTGTGAAACAGAGAGAGGAGTCACAGAAATCAGTTCCAGAGGGACAAGCTGGCAAACTTTGGAAGGCTGTCTGGTCAGAGAAGACTGGCAGTCTGAAAGGTGACTTGGAAGAAAGAGGATCATCTGGAGAACGCTGAAGGGGGCAAGTTTTGTCAGCAAGACTGATTTAGAAGGAATCAGTTGCAGATGTCCTGGAAAAGGAATCTCTCTCTGAAAACCAGCAAAAACCCTCCTGAGTGGTAACCATTTGCCTGTTAAACACCAAAGCCTGGTGAACTTTGTTAATGCTAACTTCTGTGCACAGTGCAACCCATGAGATTGGACTATGATCCAAAGAACTTTTCTAATCTTAAATATACATTACACACACCCGCACTTAGTATTAGCGGGGTGATTAAGTAGGTTAGGTAAGTTAAGTAAGTAGGTTAAGTAATAAGTTAAAGTTTAATTCTGTTTTCTTGTTCAATTATAATTAAAAACTACTTTTGTTTAAGTGACCCTGTGTTGTGGTGAATATCTATTGCTGCTGGTTTTGGGGGGTCCTCTGGACTCTGAAACACTGAGAATGAACATTTTTGGATGGAAGTGAACGTATCTAGACTTTAATTTGACCTGCCGCATTCGTAATCAAAGTAACCAAATAGATCTGTTTAAAAACATTGAGGATGAGCTGTAGATACACTATCCTGGGCCGCACGGTCGGTGTAGCGGTTAGCATAATGCCGTTACAGCGCCAGCGATTGTGACTGGGATTCGAATCCCGCGCTGTCTGTAAGGAGTTTGCACGTTCTCCCCGTGTCAGCATAGGTTTTCCTCGGGGGCTCTGGTTTCCTCCCACTGTTCAAAATACACTGGGGAGGGGGTTGTTTAGGTTAATTGGATGTAATTGGGCAGCATGGGCTCATGGGCCAAAATGGCCTGTTGCTGTGCTGTACGTCTAAATTAAAATTGAATTAAAACTTAATACGGGAATGTTACGTTGTTGGAAATCGTCACTCTCATTATTCCATATCTTCTCGTAATTTGGACAGTTTCCATGTCATGTTCTGACACAGGGTCCACTTCAGCTCTTGTCTAATCTTGGATGTTTCCTGCAATTTCTGTGGTTTGCTTTCACTGTAGGGGGAAGTTCATTTTAAAAACATGGTTCTTGCGTTGCAAGCATTTAATGGTGGCCAAATGAATTTCCTCCCTCAGCAAGAATTTTCCCTCCTCTCAAGCACAAATTTGTCATTAACACATTAGAAGGGATTTACAAAATATATTTTTTTATATTTCCTTTTCCAGAACGAACAAATGCACAATAGAGAACAGCACATTCGTGGAATGTGTTTTACCAGATGCAATCCATGGCAAGAAATCTGTGTGTTTGTTGTATGATTTTGAGAAAACCTGCACAGCTAACAGAACTGCTTTACTGGAGTATGTCATCAACAGCTACGTTACAGAGATTCACCCAGCAGTATCCTGGGTTCGGTACGTATGGCAGCAACGTGGGCTGGGATGACATTGGGATTTGTTTTTACACATCCACCACAGTGACAGGCCCTTTCAGCCCACGAGTCCATGCCACCCAATTAACCTACAACCCCAGTACGTTTCGAATGGTAGGAGAAACTGGACCCTCCGGGGAAAACCCACGCAGAGAAAAGGGAGTTTGGAAATGGATCAGGAATGGAGGAGGCATGGGCAGTATGGGGCCTGCAGCATAAATTTTAAAGGCGCCCTACATAGGGCTGGCTGGCGCATGGGCAGTGAGGGGGGAAACACATATTGAAAATGTGCCCCTCCCTTCCCCTACCCCTCCCCTCCCCTTCCACCTCCCCTTCACTCCCCCTCCCCTCCCCTTCCCTTCCCCTCCCCTGCCCTACCCCCTCCCCTCCCAGCTCCCCTCCTCTCTCCCCTCCCACCTCCCCTTCCCTCCCCCTCCCCCTCCTCTCCCCTTCCCTCCTCTACCCCCTTCCCTTCCATCCCCACCCCCACCCCTTCCCTCCCATCTCTGTTAAAACCTACTTACACATTTTGTTAAAACAAAACCTATTTACGGCAGCTGGCAACTGGCTCAATGCGGGAGCAATGTCCGTCTTTGTGACCCGTAATCCTTTACGCAGCTGGAACCACTCTTTGTTTCCCTGGCACTGACACGGGCAGAGTGGTTCCAGCTGTGTGAGGGATTATGGGCCACAAAGACGGCCATTGCTCCCACATCAAGCTGTCTCTGCGAGATGCCAGGGCAGCGCTCTGGCAGCACTGATCCCTGCTGCTGCGTCGGAAGTTAGATTGAGGGGGGTGCGCGACGGACAGCCAGGGCTAGGAGCGTGGTGGTCAGGCAAGGCGAGGACAAGTGGCATGTTACATCTTTGATGAAACATTATAATCATTTTCACTACCACCCTTTTAAGCTTTCATATTTTATTTCCAACAACAGTGCTGCCTGCAGCAGCTCTGAGATACAACACACCCATAGTCTGTGTTAATAAAGGTGATAATTGGCTAAACTCGCTAAGTTTAAATTTAAGATTAGCGATTTTAACCTTTAATCAGGGCTATTAACACAGACTATCAGTGTGGTATCTCATAGGCACTGCACAAAGATGAGAACAAAAATGTTTTAAGTTCATAATTCATAGAACATAAACGTGGGGCCCTTTAAAATGTGGGGCCAGTAGCATAAACTATTTTCACCTCTACATTAATCCGGCCCTGGGCATGGGTTGCCTTTTGAGACAAGAGCAGAAATAAAGGGAAAGAGGACAGAGAGAGAATTGATAATGATAATCGCTCAGTAAGGGTTAAGTAGAACTGGTTGGTTATCAGTTCAATGGAAATGGGTTGAGGGGACAGGTGGAAAATCACATCACTCAGGAGGAGAGCGAGAGGCTGCAGACAGTCAGGACAGCTAGAAGGATGCTGGAGTAATGGCAGGACTTCCTCAAGACAGCAGACTGGACTGTTTTCAAGGACTCAGCCCTGATTACACCAGGGCTGTCACAGTCTTTATTGAACCCACTGTGGATGAGTTTGTCCCTGGCAAATCGTTCAGGGTCTTCCCCAACCAGAAGAACTGGATGAACAATGAACTAAAGGACCAGGTATGATGAAAAGCTGCATCTCGGACAAAGTGGAGATTCCAGATGGAAATAAGGGGCACACAACAGCTGTGGCAGGGCCAAAATGTCCTAACCAAATCCGGTGAAGTAGCTGATGACAAGGTTTCACTCCCCGAGGAACTCAATGCCTTCTACGCCCAATTTGAGAACAGAAGCAGTGAAGGGCCTCTCCTCCATGCCCCGTGACCCCTGATGATCCCATCATCCATAAATGAGGATGACATGTGCACTGCTTTCAGGAGAAGTGAATTCAAGGAAATTATCTAGTCCAGACGGAGTACCTGGCTGAGTAGTAAAAATCTGAGCTGAACAACTTTCCAATGAATTCACGGATATCTTCAATATCTCACTCCAGCATGGCGTGGTACCCAGCTGCTTCAAAACAAACATTAATCATAAGAAGAGTGCAGTTGCCTGCATTGATGTGACTATCGACCAGTCGCACTTACATCAACAATGATGAAGTGTTTTGAAAGGCTGGTTCCAATTTGCCTATCATAGCAACAGGTCTATGGCAGACGCCTTCTCACTGACCCTACACAAAGCCTTGGAGAACCTGGACAGTAAGGATACATTCTTTATTGACTACAGTTCGTGGAAAAAATAGTCATCTTAATACAATTAACTCTTCCCACTAACGTTATTTGCAATGTTTTTAAAAGTCTTTTTCAACTTTTTTAAGTAATGATAAATAATTCAGTTTATATAGATTATTTAAATAATTATCTCTCCAAATCCCTAAATATTTGATCACCTTTCTGGCCATTTAAATTGACTATTTCTTCAACAAAGGCTATAATCTCCTTGTGTAAGGGGCATAACTTCACTTTTATCTCAATTTACTTTATAACCTGAAATCTTACCATATCCTTCCAAATTTAAATGTAGTTTCCATAAGGAAGTCTCAGGTTCTGTCAGATATACTAAAACATCATCTGCAAATGCAAAAAACTAATTTTATACTCTTCCTGACAGACCTTGAACCCTTTAATTTCTGTTAATTTTCCTCTATTAGTGGCTCCTTCACAGTTGATTTGATGTGCTGGCACCAAGAAAGGTTTTCTAAAATAGGAAGTCCAAGAACATGAAGCTCCTGACCCTCTCATCCTCCATCCCATCAATGCAGATGGTCATGTAGAGCCTCTCCTTCCCAAAATCAACAATAAACTCTTTGGTCTTGCTGATGTTGAGAGCAAGATTATTGTTGTGGCATTACATGGTAAGGTTCTATGATAAATAATGACCAACTTTACAGAGAGGAATCCCATATCAAATATCATCCACCAAGTAGGAAGAGACCACCTTCAAACGTCAGGCTGACTAACAGGAGGAAATCCTATTGTCAAACATTAGTCTCACTCAGCTCTCACAGGTAGACCTCCCTAATACCTACCTCTTGGTCTTGATTTCCATTTCTGTGATTTTTACACAGTGGAGGCCGAAGAATGATGATAAGTGGCAAAAATTTAGACGTGGTTCAAGAGATGAAAATATCATTAACTGAAGATCAGGAGTCATGGACTGTAAGTTCATTTTATCCTTAGAACAGTGGTTCTCAACCTTTTTCTTTCCACTCACATACTGCTTTAAGTAATCTTGTGCCATTGGTACTCTGTGATTAGTAAAGGATTGATTAAGGTGGGATGTGGGTGGAAAGAAAAAGGTTGAAAACCACTATTTTAATCAAACCTCATTAGCTCATTATGTGCTTGGTTTCAGAATTCCAAAGGAAATGGAGCAATGACAATTTTTCTCCAGCAAATTTATTTCAGTAACAATTAGGTCAATAACAATTGAACCTTCCATTCCCACTCATCTCCCACCTTAAGCAATCCCTTACTGATCACAGAGCACCAATGGCATAGGGATTACTTAAAGTGGGATGTGAGTGGAAAGAAAAAGGTTGAGAACCACTGTGTTAGAGATTGAGCCTTCCTGTTCCTAGGTGATGCATTTAGTGTGAAATAATTAGCCCCTTTTAAACTGCAGCACCTGGGCAGCCTCCTGGGATCCAGGTGCGATTACTGGGGCAAAGGTGCTGAAAGCACCTTTTGAATCTCAGTGAATCGACCCATTAAATCACCAACCAGGCAATTTAAGGTGAATCCCGCCCCTGCAATGATGTGTCAGGAAGATGTCCGGATGCTGGCTGCCCACCAGAAACACTGATGTCACCCAGAATAAGCAGGTCTGCCATTTTCCTGCTCAAATTGCCCATAGATGAGACCTCTGAGGTAGGTCAGGGACCCGGTTGGATTCCATTGGGGTTGGCCAGGTCGGACCCTCTCTAACTGCTGCGTAATTGGGGTGCTAACTGGGCAAATTGCCCGGTTAATCCCATTTTACTTGGCAGTTTGAAAGGGCCTATTGATTCTTTCCATGGTGAAATTACTATTTAATTCAGAGTTTTCCACTTGTTCCATATATTAATGTTGTCTGTTTGTTGGGTAGAAATGTATAAATAATAACAGGACCTGGATCTGTGAATCGCCATCTATCAGAAACGGGACTCCAGGCAATTATTCAGTATCTTTTCTCATCTATGGATCTGCGCAACGAGTCCCTCTGATGTATGAAGAGAACCCTATATTCTACACCTTCACAAAGATTATTGATGATGAACAGCTTCTGATAACTGTGACGGTAAAACGTATTTCACTTCCTGACCCATTGAGCGACCACCATTCACTTATATAATGAGACTCCACTTTTCTCTCCATTTAATTTTTGTTTTAATTTTACAGCGAAAAGAAGATAATTTACAACTTTCCAAAGATGAAATTAAGATTGTTATTGTCCAGGATGAGGATCATTCAATAGAATGCAACATTACAGAATTGACAGAAGACAAAATAAAATGTGTACAGAACATACTTAATATTTCAATTTTAAAAATTGAGGTACGTTCATAGGATGGGTGGCTCTGTTATTTTATTAGTTCTTTGCACCATACTTTAGCAAGAATGTAAGCCCGTGGGAACATCCTTCTACAAGGATGTTGTGCACAGAAGCCCCAAGAAAGCTGACATTGCCCCATCAGCATGGGGGGATCTGGCTCAAGCTCGCTCGCAGTGGTGGGGGGGGACGCCATCAGAAAAGGTGTGGATGCTGCCAAGGACAAGCTGAAAGAGGCAACAGAGGAGAGGCCCAATAGAGCTTCTGCCCCTGCTGCCCCTCCAGGCCTCACCCAGCCAAGTATGTGGCAAACAGGGCCTGTCAAGGAACAGGCTGTACAGCCCCTCCAGGACACACACATCGAGCCCACAAAAGGAACCGTCATCATCCTGTGGGAAGAAGCCCTTGGGAAGGGATTTACTAGAATGAAAGCAAGAATGGGTCAGAGTGATTCCTGAGCGTAGAAGTTCACTTCCCACACAACTCTAATACTTAGTCTAAGATGTGGGAAACAGTATGACACTATTCCAAATTCCAGAATAAACCCTTGCAACTTCTCAAATTCTGGAGAATGACATGACAAGGAAAACATGTGACACCATTCTGAATGATGAAGAGTGAACGTGTATCATTCCATTTAGTGAAATGGAATGATTACTTTAAGGGATAGTATAGTCAGGAGGAGCTGAATGGTCACAGTTACCATTTCACAGAAGCGCCATCACAACACGAGCCACAGCCCAGTGACGATTCGATACATTGGAAGAACTGAGGGAAGGTTGGTCACAGTCTGTTCCAGACTCGATACATTCGCAAAGACACTGAATTTGTAAGGAAGAACCATTCCGGCTCCAGAAGAGAAAACAGCCTTTTGAAGCAGTTTTATGGCCAACCATTTTTTGTGGAATTCAGAGCAAAGCACCCTCTGGGAATGGTTGGGCCTTTTCGGTGGAGTGACCTCTGCCAGGAGGGTCTTTTGGGCAGCAAAGTGCTTCATTTTAAGTGTAACTAACAGTGAGAGATTGGTGCCAGGGTCTTGGAATCTTCGTGGAGGCCGTCCAGTTCGAGTCTCGCCTACTAAAGATCCAGGAGTGTGTTGACCACAGCTCGTGTGGATGGATATTTCTTCAAAGGCCACACAAGGAGAATTTGTGAGTCTGTAACAGCCACAACTCCAGTCTCCCCATCAATTTGGCATTAGTTCTGGGCATCAAATTTCAAAGACTTATGCCTCAACACTGAATTTAAAAGACTGAACTTTGAAGTAACTTTCTGCATTTTGGCCATACACACACACACACACACACACACACACACACAATCACTCACACACACTCACAACACACACTCACTCACACACACACACACACACCCCCACGCACACACACACACATACCCACACACACACAATCACTCACACACACCCACACACACACCAACGCACACACACTCACACACACACCCACAAACACACCAACACACTCACACACACACCCACACACACACTCAGACACACACACACCCACACAAGCACACACACACACTCACACACCAACACACACACACACCCACACAAACACACCCATACACACACACCCACACAAACATCCACACACACAAACACACCCACACAAACACACACACATACCCACACACACAAACACACACAACCACACACAAACACCCACACACTCACCCAAACACACACACTTACACACACACCCACAAACAAACACACTCACCCACACACACACTCACACACACATCCACACACACACACAAACAAACACTCACCCACACACACACACTCACACACACACAAACACACACACATAGCCACACACACACATACCCACACACATACACTCCCACACACCCACACACACACCCACACTCACACAAACACAAATACCCACACACACATACCTACACACACATACTCACACACACACACCCACACACTCACATACCCACATACACACCCACACACACACACCAACACACTCACACACACACAATCACTCACACACACACACCCACAACACACACACACCCACACACACACCCACACACACACAAATACACACACTCACACACACACACACTCCCACACCCACACACACACCATCACACAAACAATCACTCACACACACAAACACACTCACACACACACCCACACACAATCACTCACACACACACACCCACAACTCACACACACACACACACACTCACACACACACACTCATACACCCACACACATACACACACACACCCATACACACACACATACCCACACACACACACCCATACACACACATCCACACAAAAACACCCACACACACACAAACACACACCCACACACACAAACACACACACACTCACACACACAAACACACACACATACCCACACACACCCAAACACACACATACAAGCACACACCCACACACACACCCACAAACAAACACACACTCACACACACACCCACACACACACGCACATCCACACACACAAACAAACACACACACATACCCACACACACACCTACACACACATACCCACACACACACCCACACACACACACTCCCAGACACCCACACACACACCCACTCACACAAACACACATACCCACACAAACACACACACACACATCCAAACACAAACACCCACACACACCCACACACACACACCCACACTCACACACACTCACCCTCAAACACACACTCACACACACACAAACACACATCCACACACACACAAACAGACACCCACACACACACACCCACAAACACACACACACCCACACACACACACATACCCACACACACACACAAACACACACACACACACCCACACACACTCACACACAGACACACTCATACACAGACACACCCACACACACCCACACACACACCAGCACAAACACACACACACTCACACACACACACACCCACACACATACTCACACACACAACCCACACACACACCAACACACACACACACCGACACACAATCACTCACACACACACCCACATCACACACTCACACACACACACACTCAAACACACCCACACACACACTCACACACACACCCATACCCACACACACACACACACAAACATCCACACAAAAACACACCCACACACACACAAACACACACCCACACACACAAACACACACACACTAACACACACATACCCACACACACAAACACACACACGGAAACACACACATACAAACACACACCCACACACACACTCACACACACACACACCCACAAACAAACACACACTCACACACACACCCACACACACACACATCCACACACACACAAACACACACACATACCCACACACACCTACACACACATACCCACACACACACCCACACACACACACTCCCACACACACACACCACACACACACACTCTCACACACATCCACACACACACACATACCCACACAAACACACACACATACCCACACACACACACCCACACACACACACAGTCACAAACACACACACATCCACACACACAAATACACACCCACACACACAAACACACACACATACCCACACACCCACCCACACACACTCACACACAAAAACACACTCACACAAACACACACACATACCCACACACACACACCCACACAAACACACACACACTCACACACACACACTTACACCCACATACCCCCACACACACACTCACTTACCCACACACACACATCCACACACACACACCAACACAAACACACACACACTCTCACACACACCCACACACATACTCACACACACCAACACACACACACACTGACACACAATCACTCACACACACACCCACAACACACACCCACACACACACCCACACACACTCAGACACACACACACACCCACACAAGCACACACACTCAGACACACACACACCCACACAAGCACACACACACACTCACACACCAACACACATCCACACACACAAACACACACACATACCCACACACACAACCACACACAAACACCCACACACTCACCCAAACACACACACCCACAAACAAACACACTCACACACACAAACTCACACACACATCCACACACACACACACAAACAAACACTCACCCACACACACACATAGCCACACACACACCTACACACACATACCCACACACATACACACCCACACACCCACACACACACTCACACAAACACAAATACCCACACACACATACCTACACACACATACCCACACACACTCACCCACACACACACTCACATACCCACATACACACCCACACACACACCAACACACTCACACACTCACACAATCACTCACACACACACACCCACACACACACATACCCACACACACAAACACACACACACTCACACACACATACCCACACACACAAACACACACACCGAAACACACACATACAAACACACACCCACACACTCACTCACACACACACACACCCACAAACAAACACACACTCACCCACACACCCACACACACACCCACACACACACACATCCACACACACACACCACACACACACACTCTCACACACATCCACACACACACACACATACCCACACAAACACACACACATACCCACACACACACACAAACACAAACAGAGTCACAAACACACAAACACACACACATCCACATACACACATACACACCCACACACACAAACACACACATACCCACACACCCACCCACGCACACTCACACACAAACACACTCACACAAACACACAAACATACCCACACACACACCCACACAAACACACACACACACACACACACACTTACACCCACACACCTACACACACATACCCCAACACACACTCACTTACCCACACACACACATCCACACACACACACCAACACAAACACACACACTCACACACACACCCACACACATACTCACACACACACACACCCACACACACACCAACACACACACACACTGACACACAATCACTCACACACACACCCACAACACACACACACACTCACACACACACTCAGACACACACACACACCCACACAAGCACACACACTCAGACACACACACACCCACACAAGCACACACACACACTCACACACCAACACACATCCACACACACACAAACACACCCACACACACACATACCCACACACACAACCACACACAAACACCCACACACTCACCCAAACACACACACCCACAAACAAACACACTCACACACACACCCACACACACACTCACACACACATCCACACACACACACAAACAAACACTCACCCACACACACACACACACTCACACACACACAAACACACACACATAGCCACACACACACCTACACACACATACCCACACACATACACTCCCACACACCCACACACACACTCACACAAACACAAATACCCACACACACATACCTACACACACATACCCACACACACTCACCCACACACACACTCACATACCCACATACACACCCACACACACGCCAACACACTCACACAATCACTCACACACACACACCCACACACACACATACCCACACACACAAATACACACACTCACACTCACATGCACACACACACTCCCACACCCACACACACACCAACACACTCACACACACACACACAATCACTCACACACACACACTCACAAACACACTCACACACACACCCACACACAATCACTCACACACACACACCCACAACTCACGCACACACACTCAGACACACACACACTCACACACACACTCACACACACCCATACACACACACATACCCACACACATACCCACACACACACACCCACACAAACATCCACACAAAAACACCCACACACACACAAACACACACCCACACACACAAACACACACACACTCACACACACAAACACACACACATACCCACACACACCCAAACACACACATACAAGCACACACCCACAAACAAACACACACCCACAAACAAACACACACTCACACACACACATATCCACACACAAACAAACACACACACACAAACACACACACATACCCACACACACACACTCCCACACACCCACATACCCACACACACACCAACACACAAACACACACACACAAACACACACACACACATCCAAACACAAACACCCACACACACACTCACACACACACACCCTCAAACACACACTCACACACACACAAACACACATCCACACACACACACAAACAGACACCCACACACACACATACCCACACACACACCCTCACACACACACACCCACAAACACACACACTCTCACATACAAACACACACACACATCCACACACACACACAAACAGACACCCACACACACACACCCACACACACAAACACACACCCACACACACACAAACACACACACATACCCACACACACACCCTCACACACACACACCCACAAACACACACACTCTCACACACACACATCCACACACACACACCCACACACACACACCCACACACACACACACACCCACACACACACACACACACACACACACACACACACACACCCACACACACACACACACACAAACACACCTGCGCATAGTTGGGGAAAGATTTAGCATTAAGGATAGTTTTAAAAGTTAAGACTATAGTTTAAGTTAGAAATTAAATTAGTGATTTTAAATTAAACAGTCTGGTTCATTGTCTCTTGCTGCTTGTTACACGCGGTTCATAACAACAGTGAAAAGAACCATTGATGTAAAATCTTAATTATTTATTCCTAGCAATGAGCCTTAATCCTGTCTTCAATTTAGATCTTGTCTTTTTGCTGTAAACATGTTTATGTTATGTTTTCTACTTAGGTGAAAATTGGAAAACACATTGATGTTCTATTTAATTCAACTACCAAGAAATCTTATCACATTTGGTTAGCCATGATTCCCATTGTAATGACAATTTTGATTTTCAGTAAGTATTTAAAGTACAATGCTAAATCTTTAAAAAATGTATATGGAATAACTGATCTTTCCCAGTAATTGTATTCGCTTGTCTGCCCATTTCATTGGCCAGAGTGGAATAAATGGAGAGAGGGTGAAATGGAGAAAAGGATGGAAGGAAAAATGGATCGAAGCTGGTTGATGGACTGAGGGTTTCATCAATAAAGAATGAGTTTATGGGGAGTAAAGGATGCATAGATGGATGGAATCACTTTTTCTAATCCCAGTGATTAGAAAAATCACTAATGCTTCAAGAGTTCATTACTGTTAAACAAGAAAGTCTGCAGGGCTGGAGAAACTCAGCAGGTCACATTATGTTCTTTATGTGGTATCAATGATTCGGGCCTGAGCCCTTTGTCAAGGTATAAGCAAAAAGCAGCCAGGCACCTGGATAAAATGATGGAGGAGGGGGCAGGGGGAGGAGCACCGGCCTACAAGGCATGGGTAGATATGGGTGGAAGGGCAGAAGAAAATAAAGCTGGTAAGTGATAGGGAGTGGAGGTAGAGGGGAGGGGGTGGGGAGCTGGAGGAAAGGAGGCAGACGAATGAGGAAGAGAGACTGAGAGACGGGAAACTGGAGCAGTCAGTGTTGATGTCACCTGTTTGGAGAGGGCCCAGATGGAATACTGGATGATGCTCCTCCAATTTGTGGGTTTGGCAGAGCACAAGGCCACGGACAGACACGTTGGCATGAGAGTGGAGCGCGGATTAGAAATGGTTGGCCACTGGGAGGTCCCCACTATTGCAACAACTCTGCTTCATTGAGCACCTGGCAGTTGGTCAAAACTTAGATTCACGAAATTATTTGAGATGAATTAAGACTCTTAATGCAATTCAATGCTTGGGAAATAAAAAAAAAACCCACAAATGCTGGAAGAACTCGGAAAGGTCTTTAATCCGAAGTCTGAACTGGTTTCTCTAGCCACAAGTGCTGCTTGATTGGTTGAGTTCTTCAAACATTTCTGTTTTGTTTCACATTCCAACAATCTGCAGTTTTATTTATTATCCATGTATAAGAACTTGTCACAAAAAAAGACACCAATATCAAAAGTTTATAGAGAAAGTGCTGTAAAGATTTTGGACCATTGTGATTTGATGATGGAGACTGGTTTTAGTAAGTTTTATACCAGTATTTATTATTGGAAAACAAATAGTATTTTGTTTTATGTAGACAATTCTCCATCCACATTTCAGTGGAGCAGAGAACGCTGTTTCATCGGGATGTCCTGGTACAATCGAATGATAAATAAACTTGAACTTGGCATCTTAACTGCAAACTGTGTGAGACTCCTGGTTTGGGGAATTGTTCCTGCAGGAGTGAATTTTGTGTGATGTGGACATTTAGTTTTTCTTTAACTCACAATGATCAAATAATTTGCTATCTTTAGTTTTTTATTTGGCATCTCATCAGAGAAAAAAACAGTTCTCACAAAAGCTGGAAGTCCAAATGAAGCTTTTGGAAAGTCAATTGCGGGCTCAGATTCGAGAAGGTATGTAGCAAATATTTACCACTGAAAGTTTTAGTATTGCATTTAGCATTACAAAATCGTGAAGGTAAAACAGTATTTCTGTCCCTTACCAACCTATTATATCATTTTCATCCTGGAAATTCTTGGATTTGATAAGAAAATCTTGACCTCATCCCAAGATGTTTTGGACATTGCATTTTTTTAGACATACACCACTATTTCAGCCCACGAGCCGATGCCACCCAATCACACCCAATTGACCTACAATCCCTGGTATGTCTTGAACAGTGGGAGGAAACCAGAGCCCCCAGGGAAAAGCCACGCAGACACAGGGAGAACATACCAACTCCTTACAGACAGTGCCGGATACGGACCCCGGTCCCGCTACACTAACTGTGGCACCCACTGGGCTTACGTGTTTCTGACATCCTTTAGCCAGTATGAAGCATGTATTGGCGCTTTTGCAAATAAAATATATTAACACCACCTGTTAGGAAGGTTTATTATGAGCCTGATTTGTCATGAAGCAGAAACATAAACACATTCAGAAAGAAAAATTTAAAGGGGTTTGCTTATACTTAGAAGTCAAATAATTTACATGAGGTGGTGTTTCAAGACGAGTGTCCTTAACTTTGAACTTCACGACAAAGGGCATAATTTGCATGCGCTCTTTAGGAATGTCCAGGAGTGTCTATCCATCAAGATCTTCAGACCTAAGCATTGGCCAAAATGTGAGTTCTCAAGTGGCCCCTTCTCAATATATCTGGAAGTAAAGGGCACATGGTTTTAACTGCTATGTTAGTGTCTTATTGGACCAGTTTGGCCTTGAGAAAAAGGCTTGGTCTATGGATCCATTCTCTGGCTTGTGTTCCACTGTTGATGAAAGTACCTCACAGCAAATATAAGGAGCACAAAGCAGACGACGAGAAGCCGACGCAAAATGTGATAAACTGTTCAAAATTTAAATTGCGGTGACCATATTTTCTATCAGATTGAAAGCAGGACAATTCTGTGGGGATGGTCACTCTAATGTATGAAAACAATTATAGGCAACGCTTTCCTTATTCTAATATATCCTAATTTCAAAGTATCATCTTTCAAAGCGTGAGCTGCGATATCTCAAATTTAGATCTCTTTAACCCATTGGTTCTCAACCTTTTTCTTTCCACTCACATATCACTTTAAGTAATCCCTATGCCATAGGTGCTCTGTGATTAGTAAGGGGCTGCTTAAGGTGGGATGTTGGTGTAAAGAAAAAGGTTTGAAAACCACCGTTTTATTTGTACCTCATTGACTCATGATGTGCACGGTTTTGTAACTCCAAAGGAAATGGGGCATTAATCATTTTACTCCAGCAAAATGTTTCAGAAACAATTGGATCGAGAGCAGTGATTCTCAGCCTTCCCTTCCCACTCATATCCCACCTTAAACAATCTCTTATTAATCACAGAGCTCCGATGGCATAGGGATTACTTAAAGTGATATGTGAGTGGAAAGAAAAAGGTTGAGTACCACTGCTTTAATCCAACAAATCAAACCCTGTGACTGTTACTTTATGTAGTTTTAATTCGTTGATGGAACAGATAAACATTTTGCATAGCTTCACCACAAGTCTTTCATAACAGCGAATAACAAAGTATTTAGTATTTAAAAACAAAAGATATATATTGTATATAAAGTTATAAAATCAGAGGTACACAATTCAAAGAAAAATTTCTCATGCTCACGCTTCCTTCACATCTTGTAGAATAACGAGCAAGCCATTAGTCTGGGCAGATATTATGACATATTACATCATAGTCACTATGGTAACACTACAAACAATAATTCTCTTAAAGAGACAGACATAAAATTAACTAAGATTTAAAAACACAAGGTTATAACCTTTACAACAATCATTGTGTAACATTGATAATGGCAGATTAAAGCATCATATTATTAGTGTGATGGTGTGTAAGGTGAAATACTGAGGGGTGGGAGGGAGAGGAATTGTTATTCTTCCTTTTTGGGGAAGATGAATAACATCACAGAGTAAATGTTGGAAATGTTAAAATATTTCTTTTTAAGGTTTTGTTGAACTTCAGACTGAGGGATCCGATGTGTATCTGATGAACGATTATAATAGTATCCCTTTCTTGGATTATAAACACTTTGCTGCAAGAACATTCTTTCCTGAGGTAAAATTGTAATTTTAATCTTTCAAAATGTGATTATAATGAGACAATGAGAAAACTATCTCAGTCAGAAGTTAATGTATCTGGGTTTTAAAATATTTCTCCATTTTTTATGATTTTTCTAGTCAGCCAATGAATCAGCAGAAACAAATTTTGTCAAAGATCTGATCGTCACTACACCTCAGGTACACTGTTATGTATATAAGTATTTATTGCTTTGGAAACCATATCCTAAAATTAGGTTGGTGCTAGGGACAAGTTGCTTCTAATCTAGTTCTGTGGGTTCTAATGTGGCTGCTAAGGTCAATGTGGAACCCACAGACTTTATCATAAATGGACCAAGAGAGGCTTGGGAGGTTGGGTAGGTAATTAGCTCATGAAATGATGTGCTTCTTCCACTCTTTAATGGACTCAAGGTTCTCAGTACCATCCTGATTGTTCCATAAGTTAGTACATGTGTTACACTTTATCAAACTGCCTTCAACAATGTCCTTGGCTGCTCATCTAGTATTTTCTTGCCATGTTAGAGTTCTGAACAGAATGTTTGTTTTGGGACTTTCATTTTGGCCATTGGTTTATTCCTGGTAGCTGGCTGAGTGTAATTAGGGCTGTAATGTTCAAGATGTTGGCCTGGGAGAGGACCCTGACATTGGTTCACTGATTCTGTCGGTAAATATGAAAGACTGTGGAGACAGAACTGGTGCTCTCTCTTCATGGAGTTGAGCAGTTCAATGTAAGTTCTACAAGTCCCGAAACATTTATTATAGTAGAGATTATGGCTGTCCATCAGAACATGAGGTTAATGAAGGGTTTGAGATCTAGGACTTTTCCCTCTCTTCCTCAGACAACGCAGCAATGCCCCCAGTTCGGGCAACAATGGGCATTAATAGTCTCAATAAGAAGTCCCCAGATGAATCATTAACTGTCCAACCCTGAGCCCCTCTTTGTTCACCCCGTTATGTAATAGTCATTTGATGGCAAATATGATTACCACACGTGCACCATGATCTCAGACTGACTACTACCTCATCCACTCCATATGACCCAAAACAACCATGGCAAAATAAATTGAATGTTGAAGGTCTT
Organism: Narcine bancroftii; assembly: GCF_036971445.1. Classification (NCBI taxonomy): domain Eukaryota; kingdom Metazoa; phylum Chordata; class Chondrichthyes; order Torpediniformes; family Narcinidae; genus Narcine; species Narcine bancroftii. The sequence continues at coordinate 36,136,756 of NC_091481.1, forward strand.
GGAACCATATTATTGGTGGCCAAGCATATTATAAACACGCCGTTAAATAGGGAAATTGACAGATGCTGGGCTCAAGTACAATAGGTAAAGGTGCTGGAGAAACTCAGTGGGTCCTGCAGCATCCACAGGAAGTAAAAGTTCACCAGTGCTTTTGGCCTGAGCTCGAAACGTCGGTCACCCTTTATTTCCCACGGATGCTGCGTGACCTGCTCACTTTCTCCAGCACTTTTGTGCATTGCATGTGTTATAAAGACGGGAAAAGAAGGAAAAATTTCTCCACTAATTTCGCCGATGTGAATCTCAGGTGTTGGATTGCTTTCAAGTCTCTAAATCACAATTGACAACCAGCTAGAGAATGTTCGGTTTGTGTGTTTGTAAGAACGTACTTGTAGATATCTGTATTTGTCCATGTCCATAGAATAATTTCTTGGATATTATAATTTTACTTTAATATTCATGTTATTTAACCCAAAGATAAACTTAAAAACTGAAAACAAAATTATTGGTTACACAATCCCTGTTTTATACAAAGGATACACAGGAAAGTGATAAACTTGATGGATTTGATGCCTTGTACAATCTCTTGAATAATGAGCAGTTTCTTGTGACATCAATACACGCTCTTGAGCGGCAGAAGGATTTCTCCATTAAAGACCGGTTAGTTTTTGACTTCTTTATAACTCTTAGTCTTGCTTCAGTTCCCCAACATTTGCACGCACCTAAATTGACCGATACTGTCAGCATCAGTGGAAAGTTATTTTGAAATGTGTTATATTTTGCAAGAACAGAAACAAATTTTGCATTGGAACATACACATCCAGTAATCAACCTCTTTTCAGTGGGCATTAATCTGTGTGTTTGGGAGATGGAGCTGCCTTTAATGTTGGAACTGTTCAACTGGTTTTAAAAAAAAAGTCAAATACAGGCCAGAAATCTGAACGCTCAAACTTTTTAAATTTTGTGGGCTTTGGCGCGTGTGCAGGGGTAAGCACCACAGATGCACGGCGGCAACAAGCGATCACTTTATTTTTCTTTAAAACTGATAAATGAAGCATCCCCTCTTTATTCCCCCTCAAATTTGAATTTTAAAAGTATTGCCCGAGAATCCGGAAAATCCAAAAATCCAGACCAGTCCGGAGTTTCGGACTTGTACTGTAGAGGAAATGGCAAGGACCTGATGTAATGTACAAAGAGTAGGATGCAAGTCTAAATATGGCAACACCGGTGAATGGAGGGGATGAGAAGGCTTCTGGTGTACTTATCTTTATGTCATAAGCCAAAGGACTGGGTTTAAGATTTGAGATGTCATGTTACAGCAGTATAAAAAAATGGTTAACTACATTTGGAGGGTTGTGTCCAGTTCTCATTACCACATCACAAGAAGGATGTGTTTGCAATAGAGAGTTTGCAAAGAGATTCTGCAGGATGTTGTCAAGAATGGAGGTTATACCCCTTATTAGGAAGGTGGTGGAACAGGAGGTGGAGACACATACCTTCCCAAAATCTTTCTGAACAGCAATTATTATGGTGATCTCAAAACACCCATTGAATCCCGGCTCCTATAGGCGTATGTAGATTATAAAATTACAGCAAAAGCATTGGCCAAGCTAAAATTATTACAAATGGGCAAATGTCTACAGTGTTCCTGATGGTAGGTCCAGTAGGCAGGGCTGCCCACTGTTCCCAGCATTGTTTATACTGGCTATTGATCCACTGGCAGAAGCCAGACATAAAGGAGTTCAAAGTGGGCCAGGAGGAGCATAAAATCAATTTATTTGTGGATGACATGTTAGTATATTTGACTGATCCAGGGTGGGGGGTCATTGGCCGGATTGAATCTCTAGAGATAAGGTTAATGCCCTTGACAAAGGGGTATTACAGACAATGCCAACAAGGGAGTCAATTGAAATGGCCGCAGGAGGAGAAAAGTAGATAAGGGTTTACACAATTTATATAAACGCAATTATCTCCCTTTGCTCTAGAAGATTGAGGAGGACCCTGCCCATAACTTTGGTGGCCAGGGTTAATTGCATTAAAATGAAGGTGATGCCAAGACTGCAACATCTATTTCAGTCCTTGCCCGTTCCTTTGCCCCAGGGCTTCTTTAAGATGCTCAATGGACATGCCAGAAAGTTCTTGTGGAACAGTAAAGTGACTAAAATCTCCATGGAAAAATTGACGGGATTATAAATTGGGAAGTCTGAAATTGCCAGATTTTTAAAAATATTATTGGGCGGCGCTGTTGAGGTTTACCGCCTCTCTGTGCCTTTCCTGGGCACAAATTGGATTAGGCACAGTTGGAGAAAAGATAGCAGGAGAGTTTATATACAAGTGGGACAATAAATTGATATCAAAGATAAAGGATAACTCCATATTAAAAAAATAAATCAATATATCAGAATAAAGCTGGGGATATCTCCTAAAACACCTTTGACCCAGAACAAATTAATACCCATGACTTTGGATAATAAGATCCTGGACACCTGGTACCGGAAGGTGCAGCTTTTTCTCTTTGAGCATGGATATCATGTTTCTGACTAGGACAAAACTCTATCTGTATGTTGGCATTCAAGAAAGCAGCTAAAAGTTTTAGTGGAACAGTACACAAAAGCACTGGAAGAACTCAGGTCATGAAGCATCTATGGAAAGCAACAGGCTTCAGGCCTGAGCCTTCGTCAGCTCCGAAGCATTGACCACCTGTTGCTTTCCATGGAGGCTGTGTGATCTGCTGAGACCCTCCAGCACTTGCACCAGTTATCCAGCATCTGCCCTGAAGACCCCTATGTTAAAGCTTCACGTGTGCTCTGTTATTGGGATACCTTTGTGAAAAAGCCATTTATTTGATGTTAACAGGTGTCGATTTGCCTCGTTTCTCACAATCGCATTTCACAGTAACTTGATTTACCTGACCATTGTGCTTGATCAGCTTCTCAAAGACTTGATGGATCAATCGACTGTACAACCAAAGTTGTTATTACGCAGCACAGAGACAGTGGTTGAGAAGCTGCTAACCAACTGGGTGTCCCTTTGCATGTATGGCTTTCTGAGGGTAAGGAGTGTACACATTATTATCAGATTGAAGTATGTTGAGTGCAATGTTTTGTAGCATAACATGCGCTGTAATCATAGTGATCATATTCTGTATTACTTTGCATTATCATTTTGAATATCCAGTAAAACCTCGTTAGAACGCGTTAGTTGGGGTTCAAGATTTCATACCGCGTTTCAGCCAAGTCGCGGAACAAATGCACATATGTCAGAGTGCCCACAGATAATCAAGCCCAAATAGCCACCCTCCCCGCTGTCGACAGCCACCCTTCCCGCTGCCGATAACCCCCCGGCACAGGATGTCCCATGCCAGCTGCCCCAGCCCTGACATCCCGTGCCGGGGTGCTGTTGGCAGCGGGGAGGGGCTGTCTGGTAGTGGGGAGGGGGGCTGTCAGCGGTTGCTCCTACCCTGACTCAGAAGCCAGCGCTTCCTCCGCGGAACCACTCCCCGCTTCAGACCTTTCAGATGGCAGAACGCCGCCTTCAGCGCTGCCACCTGAACATCTCTTCACAGACACCTGCAGCCAACTCTGGAGCCGCATTCTCCTGGCGATTCCACCTGAAAGCGGCTTATAACTAGTAATTTCAATGAAAGGAAGCAAGCGCATTCTTTTAATATTGGTATTCTGAATTTTAATCAACTTATTTGCAAAGTTTGGGGTCCACAGACACTCGCGCTATAAGCGATTCCGTGGATTAATGAATCGTGTTCTAACGAGGTTTCACTGAACATACCAGGGGCTATAGATTGATTGGGTGTAAATTGCGCGGCACGGACTCGTGGCTGAAGTGGCCTGTTACCGTGCCTAAATTTTTAAAAAATACTTTTACTGGGGCAGGTTTATTTCCATTTTTATTAATTAATTCACTGTGGGAGTAGACCAGAGCATCAGATGTAATCTAGAAGAAAATATCACACAAACCAATGCCTTGGGGGGACATGTGATGGGTTGAATGACCTAATTCTGCTTTTAAGTCTTCTGGTGATTTTGGCCAGGAATGGTCCTGGACTACTGAACTGTGAGGCCGTTGGCCAGTGAAGCAAACAAGGAAAGTGCTGGAAATATTCCGCACGTCAACCTTTCAGATCAATGACCTCTCATTAGAACGGGAGCTGCAGTCCTTGCCTGAGTGGTCATTAACTTGTAATGCCATCTCTTTTATAACTTCCCACCAATGCAACCTGATGTGTTGACTATTTCTAGCACTTTCTTTCAGTGAATTCCAGTTGGGTTTATGTGACAATCTGACTGCTCGGTTGGCATAGCGGCTGAACGCTGTTAGAGCACCAGCAATCAGAACTAGGATTCGAATCCTGCGCTGCCTGTGAGGTATTTGTACATTATCTCCATGTCTGCTAGGGTTTTTTTCCCCCTGGTGGCTCCAGTTTCCAGAACATACCAGGGGCTATAGATTGATTGGGTGTAAATTGCGCGGCACGGACTCGTGGCTGAAATGGCCTGTTACCGTGCCTAAATTTTTAAAAAATACTTTTACTGGGGCAGGTTTATTTCCATTTTTATTAATTAATTCAGATTCTCGTATTTCCGTGGTAGGATTTGAATTCTAGATAATACCCCTGCTTAAACTATTGAAATCTATTTTCCTGTTTATAATAGTAAATGGATTGGCTGCAGTTGTAATTAGGTAAATATTCCAGGAAAATATCAGCTTCCGAGCTATACCGTCCAACAATATCCCAGATGTGTATCAGTGCTGAAGCAATTGTTCTCACAATAGAAATTCTACAATAGGTTTTGCATGAGGGGGAATCTTTTCTGAAGTTAGACAGAGTTCTACCAAACCTGACCATGGAAAATGAAAAAGTTCCACTTACAGGAAGACTTGACTATAAACTTAAATCTTTATGGATAGTGTGAAGAGAATGTAGCTGTAGAAAGATGAGTTGTACTTTTCACACACGCTGCAGAGATTAATAAAATTCCCATATCTCGTGGCTGCCAAAAATCAGTCAGGTCTTTGGAGGAAACAGTCTTCTATGATTTTCTCAAAATGCAGATTATGGGCAGAACAATGAAGAGAATATTTCATCTATCTTTGTAAAGCAGCTCTAACCGCATTCTGAGCAATTTTGTTTCCCCATTGATTTAACTGTATTCCATTCCCTCTCAAACACCCGTTCTCCTGCCATCCATCTACACCGAGGACAATGAAGATTTGGCTTGGGGATAAAAGGGAGAGAGGAAGGTGGCCGGACGGAGCCGGGGACGGAAGGTGGGGAATGGAATAAAAGATTTGGCTTCCTGAACACTTTGGGGTGTATTTTATGGATTTTATCGTACTGATCATGAAAATCTCCTGAACATTTTCCTATCACGTATCGTTTTTGTTAGATATAACATATTTTTGTTATTTCCTGTCATATTTTAAGTCTACTGGTATATTGTCCACAAAGCACGCTGTTATGATCAGTTCAAGCATACGTGGACATGCACTCAGTGCAGGTGATATGCAAATGTTGTCTTAGTTCCTGGGCATGTTTAGCCAGGATAGATGCAGACAGGCTAAAAAAGCAGCTCACGTCTACAAATACATTGATATGGATTGAATGCACGATGATGGGCACATATTCTTCAGGCAAGAGCATTGTAACTGTACTTAACACTAGCATTTATTGTCTTCCAGACGATTCAATGCACCAGAATTGTCTCGTCAATGTTGCAACCACAGCGATACATTCTTTTGCGTTTGCAATGAGTCTATGCTAAAGGCTCAAAGACACAGAATGACTGCACTTATTAAGAAAACCTATGAGCTTCACTTCAGTTGTAGAATTGATGACTAATATAAACCATGGGCTCCCCACCTTTGTAGTGCAACATGTGCAGTCCACCTGAGAGCTCGGCTCAGAAGGTCTCAGAAGTCAATGCCATTTGCAGTACCAATGATATGGCGAGAACAGAAGGATCATGTGACTTACTTCTGTCTGATCAATATATCTGGCTTCTCTGCTATAAATAATAAATCTATTAAATACCCCAATCTGCCTTCAGCCATGAGACCAGTGTTGCATGATGACAGTTTGCCAGTTCCGAAACCATCAGTTTCATGGAGGCACAATGCATGGACCAGATGTGGAAAACCACACTGATCCAAATGTTGAACCATTTATGCCTGGTTATCCTCATCTGATAACACAGCCAGAATTAAATGATTTGGTCAGGGACTTAGGTTTGTCAAAAGGAAAAGTAGAACCGCTTGGATCAAGGCTACAAAGATGGGGTTTGCTGTCCCAGGTACAAACATTTCTGTCTTTCGAAGCCATCAAGAACATTTGACAAACTTCTTTACACAGGTTGACAACCTGAGTTTCTGCGCTGACATTGATGGGCTGTTCTTGGCTTTGGGTTGTGTGCATGACCCACAACAATGGCAAGTTTTTGTAGATTCATCAAAGTTTAGCCTGAAAGTTGACCTGCTGCACAATGGCAGTCGGTGCCCATATTTCTGCCTCCTCTTCATGTAAAACTTGGTTATGAAAAATTTTGTGAAAGCAATAAAGAAGGAAGGTGATAGATTTTGCTATTTGAGACAGATGTTTCCAAGAATAATTGATGCCAAGATTAAGGAAGGCATTTTTGTTGGTCCATTTTTGTCAGACCTGTTATCAATGACAGGCAGATCAAAGATCTGCTAGTGAGGCCGGAGAAACTAGCAGGGAAGGAATTTAAAGATGCTGAGAATTCTCTTGGCAACTGCAGAGCACCAAACTAGATCCAGCTGATTGACAACATGCTTCACGCACACAAGACCATGAGGTGTGCCATGTCATTGAAAATTCATTTTTCGCATTCACACTTTGACTTCTTCCCCACTGATCTTAGTGCAGTCAGTGACGGACATGATAAAAGGATTCCCCAGGACATTGCAACCACAGAAAAGCAGTATCAGGGCAACTAGAATCCATCAGTGCTGGCCGACTATTGTTGGACAATGACACAAGCGGCATCAGATGCTGTATAAAAGAAAATAAGCGGCAAAACATTTTTAGGTCAGTTGATCTGACGCAATGTGATTAAACATGCTACATTCAATTTAAAAAACGAACTTAATGTTTCTGCATCTTCCTACGTGAGGCAGCAAATCTGAAAAGATCTTTGCGCTCAGCTGGAAGGCGTCTATCATATTCCCCAAAGTTTTTTTTCAGGAAGCAAGGCCTTTGAAAAAATGTGTTGTCCAATGTCATTGGTTGTCTTTAGGATGCAGAAAGAAACCAGAGCACTTGGCAGAGACCAATGATGTCACAGGGAGAATGTGCCACAGACAGGTCTGGAGGTCAGGATTAAACCTAAATCGCTGAGGCACTCCCTGCTACATCCAATGTTTTTGCTGGAAAAGGGATGTAATTAGCAGATTTGCTATAATTCACTTTATAGCCATCTATTTCTTGGATAAAATTGGAAGTGCCTCACTTTGTGGATAACTGTCACGACCATGGCAGGGTTCATGCGACAGTCTCAAGAAATTAATGACAAATAAACACTGGTGATTTGAGTACACAATCACAGTTAACATTTCAGTAGTAAAACATGAAAGTCTGCAGATACCGTGGATGAAGTAAAGACACACCGCTGGAGAAACTCAGTAGATCAAACAGTGTCCTTTATACAGCAAAGATAGAAATACATATCCAACGGTTCGGGCTTGAGCCCTTCATTGAGGTCTTGCATTTCAGTGCTGTATTCAGAGAGTGTTGCACACTCAGTCGTGGTATCTTAGAGTCGTCATGCCAAACCCCAGTCTGTTCTCCAAAATAGAAACCCAAATCCTGCAACAGGATGTGTCCCTAATCCTGGCCAGTATTAATCCCTCAGATCGTGCTATTGAAATGGATTGTATAGTTATGATCACATTACCCTTTGTCAGCATGGAATGGCTGTTGCACTTTCTACATTAGAATCAATTTCCACACTTGTGGTCAGAAAGTGGTCTTGATATTTGTGAAAGATAATAGGCACGCAAGCATTTCTTTCCTTTAATCGCTCGGTTTCACCAAATTGCACATGCGCTTTTCTTATATCATGAGAGCTGTTGTTTTTCCAATTGCAGGAATCTGTTGGAGAAGCGTTATTTAAGCTTGTATCTGCAATCAAGCAGCGGATTAACCAGGGCCCAGTGGATGCAATCACTGGTAAAGCACTTTACACGTTAAATGAGGACTGGTTGTTGTGGCAGGTTAATGATTTTGAAACTCTGGTAAGTCTATTCGCAATTATAGTATACATTTTAATTGATCCACTGATCACAAAGGCACAGCTTTTCATTTCATAGATTTGTCTCAATCTTTATGTTAACGAATCCACTGTTATTACTGAATTAACGATAATTATTCCAGAAAATTATATTATCTACATCTTCACTCAATCAAACTGAAAACAGACAAGGCGATTCCAGCTCCTGTTCACAAAGTATCATTGTACTGCAACAAACCAAATGATTTTCCTCGGTTAGTGAAGAATCACGGAGGCTCAGATTATTTTGAATTTGCAAAGCTTTTGTTTGAAATGCAAGAGGAATTGGACAGTCCAAATTCACCCCAAAGTTTTAAATATGTTATCTGTTAACCAGAAAGCTGTGTTTGACAAAAAAAAATCAAATGTGGGATTTTCTGTATAATATATGAAATGTACTTGATTTAAACACTTCTCGTCATAGATTCCTACATCCACACTTACAGTGGGAATCCCAAATCCAAATTACGACAATGAAGGTGCTGCAAAGGCATCGAGAGAACCCGCTTGCTCTGCTAACACACTGTAGCGTATCAACAAATGTAATGGCTTCCCGGTTAGCGATGCCATCGACCTGGGTTCGAATCCGGTGCTGTATGTGTACTGACAATAACCACATCAGCAGTGCGAGTATAAGACAGGTTTAATAAACTAATATGTACACTAAGAGGTCTTGTCTCTCTGCAAGACAAACCTGGAAGGCTAGACTGTAGCTCTGGACTGCTTTAGATACAAGGTCACCGGGTTGACCCCTGTTGAACTAGTGGTGTAATTACATATCACCGCAGTATGTAAGGAGTTTGTACATTCTCCCTGTGTCGTGTAGATTTTCAAGTTTCCCTTCCAAAGCATACGAGGTTGTAGGTTAATTTGGGTATAATTGGGCGCATGGATTCAATAGCCAAAATTGGCTTCTACCAAGCTGTAAATTAAATTTTGAAAAATATAGGATCTAACCTTTCTTCCACCAATTTATCAAATACTTTCTAAAATATTCAGTGAAGGAGAGTCCATGGGTTAGTAAGTGAGGTAACTTCAAGTATCCCAAACTGAAATGTACAGAAGGAGACACACATCAACAAAGAGAAGGGTACATTGGAAGATACTGTGATGAGCCCAGACGACCCCAAAACCCAGCACAATAGATATTCACCAAGACAAATGGTTACTTAAACAAAAGTTGCTTTTAATTATTGTTAAACATGAAAACAGAATCAAACTTTAACTTATTACTAACCTAACCTAACTTAACCCCCTTCTAATTCGAAGCGCACGAGTATATAATGTGTATGTAAGTTCAGAAAAGTTTTTGATTCACAGTCCATTCTCACTTCTCATTCCTCCAAGTTTACTGGTTGCAGGCAATTCTTATACTGTGCACAGAATTGAACATTTATGAAGTTCACCGGGCTTTGGTGCTTGGAAGGTTACCGCTTGTTGGTTTTCAGAGAGAGATTTGTTGTTCCATAAACTGATCCTTCCTAATCAGCCACGTCAGTGTCTTGCTGAAGAAACTTGCCACATCAGGGTTTTCCAGATGATAACCTCTTTCTTTCAGGTCACCTTATTCCGCGAAACATTAGGCAGCCAGTCCTCTCCTCTTGCATGAACCACCAGGTTGAACTAAGCACTCACAACCCATCTCCTTAATGGGGTTTTTCCACAAGCTTTGCAGCTTGTCCTTTTCCAGTCCCAGCTGCTGCTGTTGACTGTAAAACTGCAGAACTGATCTCTCTCTCTCTCGCTCTCTTTCTCACACACACACACACACACACACACACACACACACACACACACACACACACACACACACACACACACACACACACACACACACACACACACACACACACACACACACACACACACACACAGTATGGCACACACATTCCAGTCATTGCTCTCACATAAATAGAGGAAGAGAGCCTGTTAGTTATTCAAAGTAACACTCCTATCCACAGCCTATGGGTCAGCCATCTCATTGAAGATACCATTGCACTAACTCAGTGGTTTTCATACTGCATCCCTAAACTCACATTCCACCTGAAGTAATCCCTATGCCATAGTGTGCTGTGATTAGTAAGGGATTGCTTAGGGTGGTTTGTATGTGGGAAGGATGTGCTCTATGCCCAATTGTTACTGAAATACCAGCTTAAGCAATCTCTCTCACTGAATAAGGCAACAGAGATCTACGATGACCTGTTCAACAGTTATTCCTCAATCAACATCAACAACTAAAACATTTAAATGATTATTTATTACTGTTTGTTTTGCTGAAACTGGCTTCTTTCTAGTACTCAATGAATAGATTTCATTGGCTGGAAGATATTTTGAGATGATATCACAGAGGGAAACCAGGTTGTCTTCTTGAACACTGACTTCAGACATGGGGAGAACATACCAACTCCTTACAGACAGTGTGGGATTCTAACCCCAGTCCCGATCGCTGCCACTGTAACAGTGTTGCAGTAATCGCTACACAACCCTTCCTTCAGCTTTGTGGATCTCTTTACAGTTTAATCTTTTTCTTGGCAGAAACTGGATGTTTCGTTTCAGCTGAACATAGAAGATGATCAAGATAACAATTCCAGTTTTGAAGTCGAAGTTTTGGACTGTGACACTATAGGACAAGTAAAGGAGAAGATTTTTGAGACTTTCTTCAGTAAATATGGTTACTCCCAAAGGTTTCAAATGGAAGATATTGATCTGGGTAATTTTTCTTAGTGTTTCATTTTAATTTACTCAAAGGTGAAAACTCTGGGCTCTGGTTCTACAGCTCTCAGTTGATCTCATCGAATGGGAGTGGATGAAAATATTCCCATTAATCGTTAATGAGATCTCAGTGTATTACATGAGGTAAAACACAGATGTTTGGAAGAACACAGCAGGTCAAACAGCTTCTGTGGAGGTAAAAGGTCTAAGTCCACATTTTGGTCAAGACCCTACATTAGAACTGAGGGGAAGCGGGAAAGATTGCCAGTACATAACAGTAAGTAGGGGGTGGGATAGAGGTTGATGCATGATAGGTGAAAGTAGATGGGGAGGGAATGATAGATATTGGGAAGCTGGAATGTAAATGGCGAAGGAATGTGGGGTAATTGGAACCAAGTATGGGAACAGGGTGGAAGGAATGAAGAAAGGGAGAAGAAAACTAGGTTACAGCCAATTGTGAGTGGGGAGAAGACACTGAGAATGCGTGTCACCTGAAATTAGGAAATTCATTATTCATAACATTGTATTCACCCAAGTGAAATATGAGATGATTTGGACTGGAAGGTCTTTTGTGTCAGGTTGCACATTATCATTAATCAAAAATGTGAGTAGCCCAGCCCAAAAACTCAAGTCTGGATTGTAACGAACCGTGTAACGAGCAGCAATAGCCAAGGAACCAGACAGTGTTTAATTTTAAAACATTGATTTAATTTCTAACTCTTAAGCTGTCCTTAACACTAAATCTATCCCCAGTGATGTGCAGGTGTTCGTGTGTGTGTGTGTGTGTGTGTGTGTGTGTTTGTGTGTGTGTGTGTGTGTGTGTGTGTGTGTGTGTGTGTGTGTGTTGAACTGCTGGGAAGACTGGAGTTGTGGCTGCCACAGACTCTCGAATTCTCCTTACGTTGCCTTTGAAGAAATGTTCATCCACACAAGCTGTGGTCACAACACTTCTAGTCCTTTTGTAGGCAAGACTCGAACTGGGCAACTTCCAAGACCCTTCACTGCTAGTCACACTTAAAATGAAACACTTTGCTGCCCAAAAGAAATTAAGACTTTTTTGGACAGAACTGGGTTTATTTTTGGAAAGAATTACAAAAGTTAAATTTCCTCAAGATCCAAATATTTTTTTTAACTGGAAATATTTTTGACACAGAATTGAAATTAAATAAATATAAAAAACAATTTGTTGAAATAGCCCTAGTGGTAGCGAGAAAATGTATTGCAATAACTTGGAAGTCAGCTGTGTATTTGGGAACGGGTAGATGGCCAAACTGAAATAAGTCGTTGGAGCCCACTTGAAAAGATTACATATAATTTACGTAATAAATTTGAAATGTTTAAAAACATTTGGGAGTCATATTTACAAACTGTAGGAATTAAGTTGTAATTGCCCAACCTGAACCTTCCAACTCCTAAAATCAAATCAAGAAAATTAAGTTATGTTACATTTTATTTGATAGTTTTTTTATAAATACTATCCAGATGTTTTTTCCCCCTTTCTTTTCTATTGGGCTGTGGGAGGATGGAAGCAGGGGAAAATTTTTAAATCATTATTTTTTTTATTATACTTGAATAAGAATTTTATGTAAAAGTTTTTTTAAATCCAAATGTGAAATTAAATAAAATTTTCGAAAAAAGAGAATGAATACTTAAATTATCAGTTCAAACAGAACTTCTCATACACAAACCTCTGATTTGAAACAGCCCATTTAGTGATTATGTTACTAATTCTGTCTGCTTCAGTGCTTATTAAGAAGGAAGCTCGTCAAAGACTACAGGACCTTGATCAGACCACACAGGTCCTTGAGGATGGGATGAAGAAGTTAAACACGGTCGGCCATTACCACGTATGTTGAATGAACGGGACCCAAATAATTCACCATTTTTAATGTTGCAGCAAGTATTCTCTGCAAAGGAGCTAAGGGGAGTAAGGGGTGGTGACATGTTGTATGAGGGGGTCATTGGTGGGAGGGAGGGAGAAAGGAGCCAAGAAGCTAAGGGAGGACATTGAGAAGAGGTTAAGGGGGAGAAGGAGAGCAAGTTAAGCAGGGCAGGTGAGGGGGGGGGGGGGAGTCACAAAGCGGCTGTAAGAAATTGAAAGAAGGTGAACAGGTCGTGGGGAAGACAGGAGGTTTCCAGGGCAATTGAAGAGGTTATGAGGAGAAAGCGTGTTCAGGGAAACAGGGGTTTAGGAAAAGAGGAGGGGAAGTTATGAAGAAAAAGATATTATGAGGAAAGAGGAGGTCACAGAGATGCAGAGACAACAGTGTAGTAAGGAAGCGGGGATGTTGAGTTTACAGAAAGAGGAATTCCATGTAAGGTCATGGTAGGGAGGGGGAGTAGAGGTGCCAAAAAGATGGAAACTAGCAGAAAGGAGACCAGATAATGGTGGGGAACAACAGGGAGGAGGTAGAAGGGTAAAGGGCTTCAAGGAAGGAACCAAGATGGTGACAGGAAAAGAGGGAGTAGGGTATCGGGCAAAAGGTTATGGGCGCTGAGTGAGTAGGTGAACAGACAATTGGATGAGAGGGCAGCAGGTTATGTGGGATTGAAGAACATTTGGGAGGTCAGTTCAGAAGGTATCCATGGAGAGGTTGTAAATTGGATTCATAATTAGCTGAGTGGGAGAAAACAAAGAGTGGTGATAGATGGTTGCTTCTCAGACTGGAGTAGTGGTGTGTCTCAGGGATCGAAGTTGGGACCATTGTTGTTCGTTGTCTATATCAATGATCTGGATGATAATATGGGAAATGGATCAGCAAGTTTGCTGATGACACAAAGATAGGGGGTGTTGTGGACAACGAGGAAGATTTTCAAAGCTTGCAGAGGGATCTGGACCAACAGGGAGAATGGGCCAAAAAATGGCAGATGGAGTTTAATTCAGACAAGTGTGAGGAGATTCATTTTGGAAGGGCAGACCAAGGTAGGACATACACAGTAAATGGTAGGACAATGAGGAGTGCGGAGGAGCAGAGAGATCTGAGAATACAGATACATTGTTTCCTGAAGGTGGCGTCGCAGGTGGACAGGGTTGTAAAGAAAACTTTTGGCATCTTGGCCTTTATAAAACAATGTATTGAGTAAAGGAGTTGGATGTGATGTTGAAGTTGTTTAAGACATTGGTAAGGCAAATTTGGAATATTGTGTGAAGTTCTGGTCGCCTAACTACAGGAATGTCTTGGGTAAACTTATACCTCTCATTTTGTTCATTTTAGATTGGTCACAGTGTTTGAGCTACCGAAAGAAAATAGACACTCACACCGAGAGCAGTTCAGTTTATACAAATGTTCATTACTAATTCAAAAGCTGATTTCACACTACAATATGCAAGCCCTTCCCAACTATACTTATCAACGCTTGGACTGGTCCCAACTGCCGAAGCGAGGCAACGACTGCACACTTGTAGTAGGTTGTCAGGGCGCTGGTAGCAGCTTCTCCACCTCCCCCGACCGGGACGTTGCTCAGACTCTGGCTGTTCTTCCTTCTTGACAAGGGGTGTTCCCACCCCTCGGAGAATCTAAACTTCAGCAGCAGGACCACAGGCTTATATACCCCAAAAACAATTAATCATGCGCCTACTCCTTCTAATATTTGTCAGTCAAAATCAAAACTGAACATTACATTCTACAATTTAGAAGATTAATTATTATGGAACCAGGATGTTATAATTTCCTGGTTTATCTCGTAGATACAAAGACTTATTAAAACTTCTCGAGCAAGACAGGTTGTGACCAATTCGTCAATTTCAGAGTGTTGCATTTGACAACTGCTTTCCCTGGGCCTCACAGTGGAATTCCATTTCAAAGTGTATCTTCAGATAAGTCCCCATGGCTGAGTTTAATTACATCTGCTAGTTCTGAAAGTAAGGTGACCTGTGTGTGGACCCAGTGTCGTCAGTTCCACATAAGCAAAAAGCATCTGGGTACATGGTTTTAATCCTCCATTACAAGGAAGGATGTCAATAAGATTGAAAGAATGGAGTGGAGATTTATTAGGATGCTACTGGGTTTTCAGGAGTTGAGTTACAGGGAAAGATTAAGCAGGTTAGGACTTTATTCCTTGGAGCAAAGAAGAACAAGGGGAGATTTGATAGAGGTTTACAAGATTATGAGAGGTATAGACAGAGTGGATGCCAGTAGGCTTTTCCCACTTAGATTGGGGGAGACAAATATGTGAGGTCATGGTTTTAAGCAGAAAGGGGAAAGGTTTAGGGGAAGTTCTTCACTCGGAGACCGGTGAGAGTGTGGAATGAGCTGCCATCTGATGTGGTGAATGTGGACTCGATCTTGTGTTTTAAGAATAAATTGGATGGGTACATGAATGGCAGAGGTGTGGAGGGTTATGGAATGGGACTAGCGAAATAATGGTCAGTACAGATTAGAAGGGCTGAATGGCCATAGAACACTATGGTTATAAGCAAGAGAGATAGCAACAAGATTATCAAAGGAAAGGTGAAAAGTTTGGCTAGTGGGGAAGAGCAGAGGAAGGTGGGAGTGAGTTATAGAGGAGGCATACTTGATAAAAATAAGGGAATGGGAAAAAAGATTATGAAGTGAGAGGAAAACAGCATATTGGGAAAGAATTGGTGTGTGTGTGTGTGGATATGTGTGTGTGCGTGCGCGCGCGTCGGGTGCATGTGTGTGCATTTGCATGTGTATGTGTTTGATACTATCAGTAATTCATTCATTTTTACAACCTATTCAGATTACAAATGGAGCATCAGTAATTGTGATGAGAAGAGGTTCAATACCAGGTAAAATATATGACCAATAATCTTCTAAATAATTGATTCTGTCTCTTGAATTTCATCAAACAGCACCTGAAGGTGCAACATGAAAATACAAAGCAATACATTGTTCTGCCATGGCTTCAGGTTCATAGTCACAAAAACAGCATTGGGTAAGATTTGAAACACACCTGGAAACAGTATGATAGTCATGGGGCCTACAACAGAAAACCTGGCTCTTCAACCCATCACACTGCCTGCTGTATCTATTGACACCTACCCCATTTAATCACATTAGGACAGGTAATAGCAAACTTTCTTTGCCTTACTATCAATCCTTTAAAAAATTTTGGTATTTAAAATCTCATTACATGTTTCGTAATGAATTTGTACTCAGCAGAGACAAAATATTAATGAAATTGCATCTCGTTCCTGTCTTGATGCCCTGACTGCAGTCAGATTCAATTAAAAACACGCCAAAATGCTGGCAGAAATCAAGTGGTCTTTCAGCATCAAACAGGACCCCTCCGAAACTCATCCCAACAGGATCCCACCAAACTCATCTAACAAGATCCCACCAAAACTCCTCCCAACAGGACCCCACCGAAACTCATGCAAACATTGTATCATGTAGCATCTCTGAAATCTCCTGTTTTAAAGCTTCTTCCTTCCCCTGGACATCTCGTTCCGGTCTTCTGCCTGCTCTGGACCTTTATTTTTCCAACTGTCGCCGTGACGTCAGCCATATGGTCTTCACTACTCCCCTCACTCATTTCAATCTCACCCCCTCGGAACACCTGGCCCTCCACTCTCTCCGTATTCGTCCCAACCTCACCATCAAACCCACAGCCAAGGGTGGTGCTGTTGTGGTCTGGCTCACAGACCTGACAAAACTCTCAGATACTTCCTCTTAGTTACCCCTCCACCAAAACTCATCAAACCACTGTATCGTGCACCATCTCTGAAACTCAGTTTAGTCAGATTCAGTATGGGATTGGAGTCCCTTGTTGGTCAGTCTTCCTTGCACCATTTCTTGATAAAAATTGCTGAGACAGTTCTGACAGCAAGCTGACAGTTTTCATGGTCATTTAATCTGGTACAAACCTACAGATCATTCAAATGTCACCTTGGGATGGAACACAATCTCAGACTTCCTAGTCTAGATTCCAAGCATATGGACATGAGATGGTACTTCCCATTCTGAAACAGAGAAGTCCAAATGAAAATTCATCTGAGCTGGTATCCATGGTTTTGAAGCAGGCATTTTTTAAAATTTATATTTAAAACTCATAAATATCCAACAGTTCAAAATTAGATTGAATGCTCTTCATCAAAACTTGGAACTGACCTATTCTCCACACCGACTTTGCATTAGACAAAACTGCTGGCATCCATAGGAAATAAAAGAAAGTCAACATTTTGAGCCAGTACCCTTCCCTAGGAGTGTCGAAAATCAGACCAATGTCCAATCAAAGAGGTGGTGGGGAGGGGGGATGGGGGGGGAGGAAGGAAAAGGAGCACAGGTTAACAGGTAAGAGGTGGATACAAGTGGGAGAGCAGCAGAGAAGCGATCGGGGAGAAGGCAGAGGGTTCAGCAGGGAAGCTTGCAGAAGGAAGGGAAGGAGATAGATGGATAAGGATAGAGAGAGACTGGGGGAGGGGATGGGGTAATCAGAAATTGGAGGTCAATATTGATACCATCTGGTTGGATACAGAATATAAAGGGGTGTTCCTCCAACTTGTGGGTTGCCTCCACTTGGCAGTTCATGGTCAGATATGTTATGTTAGTGTGGCAATGGTGTGTGGAATTGGAGGAACTGTTCATTCACTTGGAAGGACTGTTTTAGCTCCTGTGAAGGAAGAAGGTGTTAGTGTGGTCACAGGAGGCAATTGGTGGGAAGGGATGAGTTGATGAGGGAATCGTAGAGGGAGCAATTCCTATGGAAAGAGGAGAGGGAAGGGGAAGATGGGTCTCATGGTACGGTCCCATTGTGGGTGGTAGAATTTGCAGAGGAGGATATGTTGGATATGGGGCGGTAGGTAAGGACGAGGGGAACTCTTACCTTGTGGCGTCTGGAGGGGGGGGAGGTGTAGGATGGGGAGGGGCCAGGGAAAACCTGCAGGAGTTGCGGATGGGGCTGAGTTAATGGCAGTGGAGAGCAATCCCTTCTTTCTGAAGGAGGATGTCCTGGTTTGAAGACCTCACCCTGGGAGCAGATGTGACAGAGACAGGGCTATTTACCTCCTTAGTGACTTTTCTGCAAAATTCAAAATAAAGCCCTATAGATACAAAATGCTAACAGTTTTTCATTAAACCATTCTCCTCCAGTAACTCTAGGCATTGATTCTCCAAGCAATCTGTGTCACCTGGTATGTATTTGCATTTTGGTTCAATTCTACTCACCATTTCTAATGATGTGTTCTTTTTATGACTGTATTTTGTTTTATTTCATTTAGATCTCACCACATTCAACATTTGGAGACCCCCTTAAACCAGGACAAGGCAAAAAAAAGTTCAAGGTCAAAGAGATGTATCTAACAAAGCTGCTGTCCTCCAAGGTACTATAACATTTCTCACGGTTCATATTTCCGATTTATTGTGTTACAGAATCATGTTATTATTAATCTTTCATTTGTAAAAATATTATTTTAAGTAAAGGGGCTCTGTGGGTTGGAAACAGGGAAAAACACACTTACAAACAGAGATGCCATGTCTGCTATGACCAGGTGTAAGTAGAGCAATAAAAACTAGAGAGATTGTCCATTGAAATATTGTTTGTATTGTTAAACAGTTTGACTCCTACTTCAAAGCATTAAGCAGTCTGATAATTGTAATCTTAGGACAACAGCAGGCCATGTTCCATGATTCATGCTTTTGGAGAAATAAAATTGAACCAGTGTTTGATCAAATAAGTCATGTGATTAAAAACACTTGAAGCAGGCATTGATAATATTGAACCATGCTTCATCTGAAATGAGAGATGCAGTAACCTTCCGTGAGAAAGGTGCTGGTGTGTTCTCCCTTTGACAGGGAAGAGACACAGAATCGAAGTGGCTCTGGGAAAAGATGGCCACTCAACTGCTTCTCTTGGTCAAGAGAGAACAGTGTCACTGTAATCATTTTTAATGGTTACTTCATCTAACCCTTGCCTGGGTTTATGAAATCATCGTATAAAATACAAGTTCCATAACCTCCATGCAATAGAGGGGGATTTGTGGAAAATCATTCTTATGAAGAAATATTTCTCTAACAGCAAATTTACAAGAATTTGTGAGTGTGAGAATTTTTGAGCAGCAGTTTAAAGACAGAAAATATTTCTAAGACTGAAGTTTAAAATCATCTCTTCAGAATTAGGCTTGAACTGTAATGGTTTGGGATTCCCCCCCCCCCCCCCCCACAAACACACACACACATTTCAGAGTTAAGTAAGATTTTATTTTATTAATAGTTATTAATAAAAATTATTGTTTTCAAGATACCATTGTCTTGGTGAATTTCTATTGCTGCTGGTCTATGTTGTAACAATTGTCAGAGTATATACAGAGGTCATGGGTTAAGGGTGAAAAGGGAAAGATTTAGGGGGAACATGAGGGAGAAATTCTTCACACAGAGAGTGGAGAGAGTGTGGATCGAGGTTTCATCTGAAATGGTAAATGCGGGCTAAATTGCAACGTTTAAGAAGAATTTGGACAGG
Source organism: Narcine bancroftii (assembly GCF_036971445.1). Classification (NCBI taxonomy): domain Eukaryota; kingdom Metazoa; phylum Chordata; class Chondrichthyes; order Torpediniformes; family Narcinidae; genus Narcine; species Narcine bancroftii. The sequence continues at coordinate 36,156,189 of NC_091481.1, forward strand.
TACGTGGATGGGAGAGGTATGGAGAGCTATGGGATAGGTGCAGATCAGTGGGACTAAGAAAATAAATGGTTCAGCACAGACTAAAGGGGTTGAGGTGGCCTTTTTCTGTGCTGTAATTGTTCTATGACATCACATACAACCCTGAGATTCCTTTTCTGCAGATGAGGTAGAATTACCACTTATTGGTGGTGCAAAAATAAACTGTACATAGTGTACACATGCATAGAAATAAAGAACTGTAAACAAATAACAAACTTCATGCAATACAGAGAGAATAAAGAAAATCAATAAAGAGCACAAGTAAGAGTCCTTAAATGAGTCCCTGATTGAGTTTGTTATTGAGGAGTCTGATGGTGGAGGGGGTAGCAGCTGTTCCTGAATCTGGTGGTGTGAGCCTTGTGGCACCAATACCTCTTTCCTGATGGCAGCAGTGAGACCAAAGCGTGTGCTGGGTGGTGAGGGTTCTTGATGATTGCGTTCCCTATAGGTGTTCTTGATGGTGGGGAGGGTTTTGCTTGTGATGTCCTGGCTCTGTCCACAACATTTTTGGAGGGCTTTACACTCAATGGTATTGGTGTTCCCATACCAGATCGTGATTCAGCCGGCCAGCACACTTTCCACCACACCTCTGTAGAAATTTGCCAGTGTTTCTGGTGGCATACCAAACCTCTGCAAACCATATATTTACAATAAAAATGCACATCCATTTTAAATCTAACAATTACTTACGGAGAAAATTATATTCTCTTCAGAAGGCTAATTTGAATGAAAGAAAGATAAATCGTGAGGCCTTTTCATAATCTCAGGATATCCTAAAGCTCTTCAAAACCAGAATTTAAAGAAGTCATGAAATTTGGTGTTTTGCGGCAGTGTCATACTGCAAACGTTCATATTATAACCACCGTACAACATTACTATAAAAAATAAAATAATAGTGGACGAAAAGTAAGGCCGTGTCTTCGGTTCATTGATTATTCAGGAATCTGATGGCAGTGGGGAAGAAGCTGAGTGTTCCCCTGGTCTTTAGGCTCCTGTACCTTTTTCCTGATGGTAGCAGAGTGAAGAGGGCCTGGCCTGGGTGGTGGGGGTCTTTGAGGATAGAAGCTGCTTTTATAAGACACCGTCTCTTGTAGATGTCCTTGATGGAGTGAAGTCTGGTGCCTGTGATGTTGCAGGCCGAGTTAACAACCCTCTGGGGTTTATTCTTGTCCTAAGAGTTGGTGCCTCCATACCAGGCAGTGATGCAGAATGCTCTCTATAGTCCACCTGTAGAAGTTTCCAAAAGTCTTTGGTGACATTCCGAATCTCCTCAAACAGCTCACTAAGTCTAACTGCTGGCGAACCTTTATGATTGGCATTGACATGAAGGCTCCAAAATGGTTCCTTGGAGATGTTGACACCCAGGAATTTGAAGTTCTTGACCTTCTCCACTACTGAGCCCTCGATGAGGACTGGGTTGTGTTCCCCTGACTTCCTCCTGAAGTCCACAATCGTCTCCTTTATTTTGCTAATGTTGAGCGCAAGGTTGTTGTCATTACACCATTCAACGAACTGATCTGTCTCCCTCCTGTACGCTTCCTCATTGCCGTTTGTGACTCTGCCGACAACTGTGGTGTCATTGGCAAACTTGTAGATGGAATTGGAATTGTGCCTGGCCACACGGTCATGGGTGTATAATGAGCAGAGCAGTGGGCTAAGCACTCATCCTATGTTGATAATCAGTGAGGAGGAGACATTGTTTCCAATTCATACTGACTGTGGTCTACCATGAGAAAGTCATGGATCCAGTTTAAGAGGGGGATTCAGAGGCCTAGAGTTTATAGCTTCTTGACCAGCACTGGGGGAATAATGGTGTTGAAGGCCGAGCTGTAGTCGATGAAGAGCAACTGTACTTATGACTTGCTGTTTCCTTCTTCTGGAATCGTGAAATACATTTTGAAATGTGGTCACTGCTTTCAAAACTGCAAGCAGACAACTTATGTAAACCAAACATTCACAAACAGTAATGAGTCTGCTTTAGCTGTCGGGCTTGAATATTGACAACACCAGAACCACTTCTCTTTTTTCCTCATACTCTGGGATGGTTTCTGTGCATCTGACAACTTTCCAGTTTCAAAACCTGAAACACAGAATTTCCCATCATTTCACAGCTGTGATGTGGAATTTGAAACCATATCTTTTTAACTGAAAGGAATAGTGTGGAGATTAAATTTGGACGGTCGCATCTGTATTGATATGACCTCAGTTCTAGAAATGCAGAGTTACCTTTTGGTTGTGAGTTAGAGACAAATTTGAGACTAATTAAGCTCAATGGTCCCAGTCCCAGTTCCTGCCACTTCCCTTCAATCCCTGGCACCCTTTCCAGTCAGCTGGACCCCGTTCCCCAACTCATTTTCCATTCACTCACTGGAGCTCCAGTTCCACATGGTCTTTCAACTCACCTGCACCCACTTCACTAGAGAATTTGACATAGCACTGTGTAAAGAAGGGTCATTTAAAAGAGCATTGGGGTCTTAGGAGGAATAACATTTAGTGCTGCAGAAAATCTGTCAGTCCTGCACCTCCCCTGAATTATTGAAATTTTACTGCAATATCTGCATGCTGGCTGAGAAAGGGATGCGGAATAAAGGTTGTAGTTGAATCTGTCACAATTTTATTGAACGGTAAAGCAGGCTCAAGAGACTAAGTGGCAAATGCTCTGCTCCTAAGATGTACCTTTACGTGCAAGTGTTGGTCGTGGCTTTACAAAGTCTCAAGGTGGCAGTGTTAGAGGTGAGAAGCAGAGTTGTCCTAACTCCTGTGGGTATACAAATCTGAAAAAATCTCATTGTAACCACTCCAGTTCCTTGGAGCCCTCTTAACATGTGACCTATCGTGGATTCACAACATCTCCTCACTTGTCAGGAAGTCGCAATAGCAACTGCACTTCCTGAGAAGACTGAAGTGGTCACCATATCGTCAACCCACTGCAGGAGCTCAATTGGCCAGATGCATCACAGTGTGATACGGTGGCTGCAGGGGAATGAATCAGAGGTCAAACCACAGGACCAGAAGAGTGGCAGAGAAGAGAGTGAAGTCTCTCTCTCCCCCCCCCCCCACCCACTGCACCCCCGCCACCCCAGCCCATAAATGCGAGTCTCCGGGATCGTTTTCTGAAGAGGGCGCACAAAATCATTGAGGACCCCTTCCGCCCTGCACACACGATCTTTCAGCTTCTCCCATCGGACAAGAGATCCAGGAGGATCAGAGCCAGCACCACCAGGCTGAGGAACAGCTTCTTCCCACGGGCAGTAGGAATCCTGAACGACCAATGGATGTTCTCACATTAACCCTCCGAGCCTCTAATATTTATTAAACAACATTTATTTATTTTTAAAGATGTATAATTTGTCCTGTGTATGTATTGACTCTAGGTGTGTATGTTATGCCTAGTTGTGTGTCTGCGTGTTTTGCTTCAAGGACCAGGGAAAACACAGTTTTGTCGGGTTGTACTTGTGCAATCAGATGACAATAAACTTGGCTTGTTAGGTTGGCAAATGAAGTGAACTCGGATGAAGTAGACGTGTTACTGAAATCTCACGATGATGTGCTTGCAATTGAGAACCCATTAGAACTTTGGCACCACCAATCACAGGAATGACAAAATATTAACTCTATGTTCAAGTCATTCCTCATAGTTTGCTGAAGGGGGGAAGAAATTATATGAGAGAATTTTTGGGAGTGCATTGTCAGATTTAAGCCTTTTTTGTTAGATTGCCATACAAATAGAAGTGGTCTTTCAAAACCTTTGATGCTTTAAGCGATAAATTAAGCTCCGGTCAACCTCAGCAGTTCCTCCAGTAAAACTTGGTTTACTTTTGCCTGAGAGCAGATTCTCACCTCTCAAAATGAATGTGCATGAGGGCATTCTCTCTCTCAAAAGCGCCTCTACTTCCCCAGGAGTTTATGGAGGTTTAGTAGGACATCAAAAACTTTGGCGAACTGTGTAGTGGAAAGACTAGACCTGCTGCATCACAGCCTGCCATGGGGGCACCAATACCTCCTTAAATTACAATACCTCATTTAAGGACTCTTACTTTGCACTTTATTGAATATTTATTTCTTTTTTTAAATTTTTTTATTTTTCACACAATAAACCATACTGACCAAAATACATACAGATATTTTTCTCTTGAAATTATATAGTGTCATTTTTCTCCCCTTTTCCCCCCTCCCTTCCCTTCCTCCCTCTCCCCCCTTTCCCATTTATTCAAAGTTCAATCTATAAGATACATTAAATCCGTTAAACAATGTCGTCACTTAATAAAATAAACAAGAAATTTTTATCTTTTACTTTTATATACCAAGTCAGTTCATTTCGTTGTCTTCTCCTTCTGTCATTTTAGGTGGTGGAGGTTCAGGGTAGGATTTCTCTATTGTATTTCATGTATGGTTCCCATATTTGTTCGAATATTGTGATGTTATTTCTTCTAATGGAATACATTTATTCATTTCTATATACCATTGTTGTATTCTCAAGTTGTCTTCTAATTTCCAGGTTGACAAAATACATTTTTTTGCTACAGCTAAGGCTATCATAATAAATCTTTTCTGTGCTCCATCCAAATCGAGTCCAAATTCTTTATTTCTTATATTACTTAGAAGGAAGATCTCTGGGTTTTTTTGGTATTTCTTGAGCACTATTTCTTTGTACCATCAATAAGTAGAAATTCTGCCTGGCCTGCAGAAAAAATAATCTCAGGGTTTTATGTGAAATCGTGCATGTGCTCTGACAATAAATCTGAATTGATTAGCCTGGGAATGCAGGCGATATCGAGGGACAGTTGAGGAACAGTGGATTTTTCATGGTGCGCGACAAAAATGTATTCCAGTTCAAAGCAAGGGCAGTCAGTGCAGGGGCAGCCAACCCTGGATAACGAAGGAAATCAAGGAAGGCTTCAAACTAAAAGCTCGTGCGTACAAAGTCGCCAAGAGCAGTTGGAAACAAGAAGATTGAGAAAACGTTAAAAAGCAACAAAGAACCACGAAGCGAGCAATATAGAGAGAAAAGGAAGACTGCGTGAAAAAGATTAGCACAAAATATGAAAGCGGACAGTAAACGTTTTTATAATTAAATAAAGTGCAAAAGGGAGGTTGGTCCCTTGGAAGATGAGAAGGGGGAATTGATATTGGGTAATGAGGAAATGGCTGAGGCTTTGTGTTGGTCGGTGGAGGACATGTCTACTATGCCAAAGACAGATGTTATGGATGTGGAGGGAGGTGAGGACCTGGACTGTAGTCGTACTAAGAATACTTGAGGGTCTAAAGATAGATAAATCCCTTGTTCCTGATGGAATGTATCTCAGGGTACTGAAAGAAATGGCAGGAGTTATAGTCAAGGCTTTGGTGATAATTTACCAAAATTCTCTGGACTCTAAGAGGAGAGATGGAGTCACCTGGGAATGAACCCTCTGGAATTGTGAAGAGCGAGAGGGGATATTTAAAAATATAAAATTAGGAAAGGCATAAATAAGATAGAGGTAGGTAAGTTACTTCCATTGGTGGGGAGACCAGAATTAGGGGACTTAGTTTCAAGATGAGGGGTAGTAGATTTAGGAGGGTGGTGAATCTGTGGAATTCGCTGCCCATTGAAGGTGATCTCAGTAAATATATTTAAGAAAAGGTTGGATAGATTTTTACATAGTAAGGGAAGTATGGGGAAAAGGCAGATAGGTGGAGATGAGCCTATCCTCAGATCAGCCATGATCTCATTGAATGGTGGATCAGGCTCAGACGGGGCGAACGGCCTACACCTGCTCCTATTTCTTATGTTCTTATGACTCATCCATGTTCAAAACCTGGCCAGAAGAGTAGTCATCATTCTGGATAATTCCTTTCAGCCTCCTGGGAAAACTTTCTGCTCTCAATGTATCAGCAACAGAAAAGATGAAAACAGGCCACAGGTGCTCTGGAATACATCGGCTCTTTCACAACACCCAGCACCTCCTCATATTCTTTCCAGCTTTTTCATACAACCTAATTACCTGAATATTGAACTTTCCAATTTCAAATACCCCGAACCTCCTGTCTGTCTCCTTCCTACCTCTTGTCCATATATTTTTGGATCTTTCCCATCACCCATTTTTATCCTGCTTCTCCTCCTGGTTCTATCCACCTACTATCCAGTCCCTCCCCTATTCATATAATCATATAACCATTCACGGAGTGGAAACAGGCCATGTCGGCCTTTCGAGTCCACACCGGTTCAATAGAACAATTCCACTAGCTCAAACCTCCCGCTCTCTGCCAATAACCCTCCAACCCCCCCCACCTCACCTCCATGTACACATCGAGCTCAGCTCTCCCATAACGGTTCCCATTTTACTCTCTTCCTCTTTCTTCTCTTTCTCTGACTGTAAGGGACGCTGGGCAATTTCTGCTGATGTCGAATCTTTGTTTGCCTTATGGAAGACTAAATGCAATTTCAGGTAATATTATTTTTGTTTTATTACATGACAATTAAAGAATCTTGAATCCCAGCAGCTGTCCACTCCACAACCTGGCTCCGTCTGCCGTTTTTTTTATGTCTGCTTCCACCTATCACATATCTACTTCTATCTCCCAACTCCACGTTCCTCCAAATTTCTCCATCTGTTTGAAATTTTTCACCAGTCCTCGGCTCCCCCTGTCACCCATTAGCTCATGTCTCGCACCTCCCTCTCTTTGCACTGGCTGTCTCCCCTCACCACTCTCAGACCTGGTGCAGGGCCCAGGCAGTACACAAATGCGCTGGAGAAACTCCTGGGCCCTTTGTGAGTGTAATGAACAAAAGCAGGCGGGGGAGTGGGAAAGAGAAGAGGAGGGAGAAAGGGGCAGGGGAGGAGCACGTTAACAGGCAAAAGGTGGATACAGATGGACGGATAGAAAAGGCTTGAGGATAGCTCTGATACAAGAAGGGGTTGGGGGGTTGGAGGAAAGGAAGCAGGGATGGGGAAAGAGAGAGGGCAGTTAGCATAATTTGGAAAAGTTGATGATGGATGCTGTCTGGTTGGAGATTGCCAAAAGGGAATATAACCATATAATAAATACAGTACAGAAACAGACCATCTTGGCCCCTCTAGTCCATACCGATTTAAGCGATCTCCTCTAGTCCCACTTACCTGCACTCTGCTCAAATCCCATGCACCTAACCAACTTTTCCTTAAATGACAAAATTGACCTTGCTTCAACCAATATAAGGTGTTGTTCCTCCTAATTTGTGGTTGGCCTCTGTTTGCCAGTACTTGGATGGATATGTCAGTGTGGCAGTGGTGTGTGGAATTGAAATGGTTGGCCACAGGGAGATCCTTGCTGTTGCAGCAGACAGAGCAAAGGTGCTCAGCAATCTCCCAGTCTGCACCCAGTCCAGAGGAGGACACATCAGGATCACCACTGCTACAGATTCACAGGTCAAATGCTTCTTCACTGGAAGGGCAGTTTGGGGCTCTGAATGGTAGTGAGGAAGGTTGAGTAGGCCAAGTGTCCTGGCAGAAGTTTAAACAATTGCTTTCTCCTGACAGATGCTACTCAACCCACTGAATTCCACTGGCAACTTGTTTTTATCTTGTACCAGATTCGAGCATCTGCAGTCTGTGTCCCTGTTTGTCATATGCTGCTCTGCTTGAGACGGCAATCAGCACAGATCGATGAGAGATGTGGAGAGAGTTTCGGGCAGGAGTTTTATCAATGTCGAGGATTGAGCTTAATTATGTCTTTGTTTTTTATTAGTAATTATCATTAAAAACCATAAAACCCAAGCCCTAATGTGATGTTTCTGAAGCTTGCGAAGCCATAGTTTAACTAGATTTTTCATGAAATAAATGTTTTCATTTATATACCGTTCATGACTCTGGGAGTTTCACAGCCTGTGAATAATCTCTTAAATATAAGAAACACACCAGTGGATAAAGAGTAATTAATACACAATACTAATGAGATAACTTGTTTTAGTGATGTTAACCAAAAGAAAAATACTGACCAGCATTGACCAGTGAGCTTTCCTGGCACATTTTGAATAGTGTTGCAAGAATCAATCTTGCTCACTTCAGAGGCAGGGAGGAACTTAGTTTAACATCTGGCACGAAAACCAGTACCTTCAATATTGTACTAAAATTTCTGATGAGTCTTTGAAATGTAACAAAACCACAACCTTCCCATTCAGGGAAAAGAGCTTTCATTATGATAGCATCTGAACTCAGGGTTTTTAGAATTGTTGGTTTTGTGGCATCAGCCATTTCATTATTGTAGTTTCCAATGATAATGCACAGGCCAGAAATCCTAATAACTCATTTTGAGAGTAATTGCAAAAGCTGGAATGGTTTCACTTTATTTGTAACTTCTAATTAACAAGTGCCTCATTAATTTTTTTCAAGTGATGTAAAATCAAATGAAGGCAAATTCACAATACAGGGAGCCAGATTCAATCCCAAATACATCACATGTATTGAGTGTTACAGAATCATGTTATTATTAATCTTTACTTCATAAATATATTATTTTTGGAAAAGGGACTTTGTGGTTTAGATACAGGGACACTTACATAAGGACACGTTAGCAGATAAGAAAGGTCTTCCAGAGACAAAGTGTCTCTTAATTTAAAGAATTTTGGATTGTGCTATTGAAAGTCCAGAGACAATGGATGTTTCTTCAGAAGCACCAGTGGACACGCACAGCTTTTCTGCTTGTTGGTCTGAGCAGACAGCCTGGAAGGATTTGCTTGTTAACCTTTGGAGGAGTTGGAACTTCAAACATCTGTATAATCTGTATAAACAAGAAGGAGGCCATCTGCCATGATTCATGCTTTTGGAGGAATGAAACTGAACCAGTGTTTGATCAAGGAAGTCATGTGATTAAATACACTTGAAGATGGCATCGTTGATATTGAAGCATGATTCATCTTAAGTGAGAGATGCAGTAACCTTCCATGAGAAAGTTTCTGGTGTGTTCTCCCTTTGACAGGGAAGAGACACTGAATCAATGTGGCTTTGGGAAAAGATGGCCGCTCGACTGCTTCTCTTAGTCAAGAGAGAACAGTGTCACTGTAATCATTTTTAATGATTACTCTGTGTAATCCTTGCCTGGGTTTGTGAAATCTCCATGCAAGAGAGGGGGATTTGTGGAAAATCATTCTTATGAAATATTTCTATGAGAGCAAATCTACAAGAATTCATGAGTTTGAGAACTTTTGAACAGCAGTTTCAAGACCATGACACAAGATTTCTAAGACTGATGTTAAAATCATCTTTTCAGAATTAGGCCTGAACTGTAATGGTTTAGGATGTGCCCATCCCCCCACCACACACACACATTTGCGCATAGTGGGGTTGTTTAGCCTTAAGTAAGACTTCATATTATTAAGTTATTAATAAAAAATATTGTTTTGAAGATACCATTGTCTTGGTGAATTTCTATTGTTGCTGGTCTATGTTGTAACACCGAGGTACAGTGAGAAAAATGTATTTTGAAAGCAATCCAGCTGGCTAATCCATTATATAGTACAGCAGTTTTTAAAAATCCTCACTGTAGGTGCTGTCTGTGTGCTGTTTGCAAACTCTCCATGTCTGTATGGATTCTCCAGAAAGCTCCATTTGCCTACGATTTCCAAAATGCTCAGGGTCTGATAAAATTAACTTTCATGGCGTTTATGCGGATTAATCTTTTGAGGAAATCTTTTATTAATTGCCTCAATTTCCATAACAATTGTAATAGACACACATGCAGCACGGTAAATGGCCATTTTTGCCCATGAGCCCATGCCGCTCAATTACACACGATTGTCCTACAAACCCCAGGTATGTTTCAAATGGTGGGAGGAAAGCAGAGCACTTGGAGAAAACCCACGCAGACATGGGACGAACACAACCAACTCCTTCCAGATAGTGTGGGATTCAAACCCTGAACTCGATCACTGGCGCCGTATCAGCATTGCACTGACCTCTATGTGAACAGTGCCTTTAGAGTAGGATCTTCAGATGATGCTGAAGAGCGAGCACTGGACTCTCTGAGGAGGATTTAGTGAAATGCACATGCACAATCACCCTAGCCTTGGAGAGTTTTCAGACATTTGACCACTTGGAACAGACATGACTCCACAGGAATCTGAATTTCAAAGGACATCGCCTTTGCAAGGTGTGACAATCTGCATGAGGACCTCCATGAGGTCTGCTCTGATTGCTAACATTCTCACAGCCTTTAACTTCCTCATCATTTTTGATCAAGGAAGGAGATAGTGTGTGTAAATATGTATGAGCACTGTGTTGACCTCAGCCCTAGTACAAACTAGCACATTTTAATTGTGCTGTAGAGCTCAACTTGACATATCAAGCACAATCAAGGCTAAATGCCTTTGGTCTGGTACATACCAGTAAGGTTATATTTCTGTCTGCATTTGCTCCATCCACAGAATGTGTTCTTCCTGGAGGACACCAGCCACTTCCTTTCAGACCTTTTATTTTGAAATTTTTATTTAAAGTTTTCCATACATGTGATCATAGCCAGATACAAAATCTCTCCTGGTCCCCCAACACCAGATCCATTGCCAAGAAGGCCTAACGACACCTTTCTTTCCTGTGCCGGTTCAGGAAAGTCCAGGTTCCACCCCTCCACGCTCACTACATTCTACAGGTTATGCATTGAGAGCATCCTATGTAACTGCATCACCGTCCCTGCAGCTGATAGTAAAGATGGCTGCGGGGACCATTGGGATCTCTATCCCTGCCATGAGAGACATTTATGATGGCTGTTATTTGCAGAAAGCCATAAACATTGTGAAGGACTCCGCACGTCCCCTCTTTCCCCCCACCACCACAATCTGTTCTCCCTCCTGCCATCTGGGAAACAGTTTTTTCACCCAAGACATGAGGCTTCTGAACTCCGGGGACACAGGGCTGGCACATGTAACATGATATTTATAAGTGTTATCATTTATAAAAAAGTTTCCGTTGTTATTTAGCCAGCTCCACGATCCTGAGAAACACTATCTCATTTTTCAATAGGTGTGGTATGAATGACAAATAATGCAACTTGACTTGACAATAATCAAATATTAGTATCAAATTCATTACATGATGATATAAACCCAAACCTTCCCCCCACCCCCCAATCCCCAAGAAAGGAAGAAAAAGGAAAAGAAATGAAATAAGAAAAACCATGGAAAAAGAATAAAGGAAAGAAGGAAAATAAGAATAGAAACCTGGTTGCTGGAGGGCCCCGATGGTCATTTGTATCTTTAAATACATCCAATGTTCAAAGCTTAAGGAAAACATCTGTAAATTAATTCCCTCAATTTATAACTATGGGCACCAAACTTTCAAAAGTACATCATACTTATTTCTCAGATTATAAGTAATCTTCTCCAAAGGAAAGCAGTTCATTGCTCCATACCCAGGTGGGTGTCCAATTTCCATGTCATTGCTATACACTTTCTTGCTGCTGCCAAGGCAATCTTTATAAATTCTTTTTGGTATATAGATAATTACCAGACTTTTCTAATATCAATTCCCACGGGACTCCAGTACACTATACTCCTCCATAATACAGTACAGAAAACATCCCTCTTTCCATCTATGAACTAATCAGAATCTCAGGCTGTCAGTGTGAACACCTGGGTGCTCTCTCCCTGGCCTCTTCAGCCTCCTTCTCTTCCACTTGTTTTGCTGCTGTCTGTGGCCTCGAGCTGGGCTTTTAACTGCCCAACAAAATGTCAGAGGCTGAATGAAATTCACAGGATAGCAAAGTTGCCAAAATAAGATAGGCACCAAAAGCTGAAGAGACATCCAAGAAAAAGGGCACCTGTAAAGAAAACAACTTCAAAATCATTCAAACATCAGTATATACACTTAAGGCAACAGATTTTCAATTTCACTTTTTGGAATCTATTCATTGCCAGCCGAGAACAGAATGTATTTCCTATCCCCAAACGAGAAGGTAGTGATAAACCAATTTCTTAAACTACTGAAGTCCTGGTGAAAATACTGGCAGTACTGCTGGGGACAACGTTCGGGGATTTAGATCCAGTGTCAGTGAAGGACTGGAAATATGTTTCCAAGTCAGGTCAGTCTTTGACTTGGTTATATTCCAATAAATTCGCCCTGCACCTTATCGATGGTGGAGTTCACTCTGGAAGGGACTCTCAGAGTGGACCAGGTGCAGTCCCCATGGTGGAGGTTCAGGGTGCTGGACGAGCTGCGAAGTAAGCAGGCTGCTTTGACCTGGATGATGTTGTTTCTTGAGAACTGTTGCTCATCCAGGCAAGTGGAAAGTGTTCCTTCCTGCTCCTAACTTGTCACAAGTTCAACCTTTCTCTCTCAGCTAAACCTACTGGACTACTTCCATTGGGCCCTCTGAGTTCTGGTGACATCATGCACACACTCCCCACAATTGTTTGATTGTGCGTTTGGTTTTGAAGTGTACAAATCAGCTCTAACTCACAACACTGATTTCTTCTATTTCAGGTTGCTCTTCAGTCTTTTGTGGAGAACCTCTTTAGAAGCATCTGGAATACTCAAAATGGCAAGTCACCAATTGCCATTAGACACATCTTTGATATACTGCAGGTGCACGCCTACAATAAGAAGATAACTGATCCTGATGTGTTGCATATCTGGAAGACTAATAGGTATTGAAGTATGAATCAATGTATCCATTTTCGGAGGATTATTGATGATTTCTCCATAACAAGTGTTCAAGAAATAGCAAATGCACCATAGAACTCTATACTCAGTGCCTTTGGCTTTATGTAGAGGCAGACAATAGGTCTAGATCTAAAAATGTAACATAGTTAACATATAATGAGGTGCTTGGGAAGTTTATGTTGCCTGGCTGAAAGTTGAGGAGTTGTACACAAGAATGAGGGGCTGCAACGATGCCAAGGCCCAGTCATCACCTCATTCACTCTGTAATCTTCATCATACTAGCCTCAAAACAGCAGCATCAGCAGAAATGTAGCAGGAAGAAAATCAGTGTCAAAGCTCACAATGGCCTCACAAAGGTGGCTCTTCTCAGATCATGTCCCTCTCCAACATGGAGAACCCCAGCCTTTCCGAGCCACTGTGCCCACAGCACCTGGACTGCCCTGAGGTACTGAAATTATTGGATACTTTATTAGAAAGAACCAGGATTGATAAAAATGAGCCTGATTAAGGAGACTAATTAATCAAACAAAAGACATTCTTGGATTAGAGACTCCTTCATTCCTCTATAGAAAATAAATCACTTCATGGATACCTGAAGGCAGAGATCCAGCAGAAAACGGATAGTGGGTGGAAAAAGCACTGAGGACTCAGCAACTTACTGAAAGCCATGACAGGTATGGGTTCTTCAGCGCACTGTCAGGGCCGTCTGCAGTCCAGGCAACCAGCACTCTATCTCACAGTTAAAAGCAAAAGTATGTAATCAAGGCCACAGACGCCTGCTGGAAAGAGACAGTTGGACGATCTCCTCAACTATTCTTTTTTTCTTTGGCAAGACTACCCTTGTGTCCATCCCACACAGCCTCTTCAGTCCAGACTTAGCACCACTCCTGATAGACAAGAAGGTGAAAAGACCATGTGCCAACTGAAATAAAACAAGATTTTTGGGAGCAGGTGGTGAAATCCCCAAACTAACCAGTGAAAAGATTTGGTCATGAATTGTTTCATTCCAGAAATTGGGGGGGGGGGGGGGGAGGGGGAGATATACCAGGGGATCTTAGAAATGTGATGCTATATAACTTCAAGAAAAGGGAGAAATCTGACTGTGGAAACTGCAGAAAGCAGAGTACTCCTCAACGGTCTCTCTCAAAGGCTGATGAGCTGCTCCCCACATCCTAGGGCAGATTCTGACCATCCACAGGCATAGTGGACATCGTCTTCATTGGGCAACAATGTCAGGACTCACAGTGACCAACAAGAGCCAACAGTAATAGCCATTTTGACATCATTAAAGCTCGTAAATATGGAAGGGTGTGTGCAACAACCTCATCAGATTCTGCGGCCAACATAGAATAATTTCTCTCTCAACCTTACTTCCTGATGATTCGAACCCATGCATCTACAACAACAGAGTCAATCTCAGATCTCAGTGAAGATCAATTTCAAACAAGACTATAGCCATGGTCTGACACCTTTTCACTCCAATGCTCCACTTCACTCCTACGACCAATGGAAGAGGAGCAAATCTCAAATAATGGGAGCCGATTCAACCTACTGCAACTCTACTTCAGAACCCAAGTTAATGCAATCTCAATAGAGCTACAATGGACAGGCGACGCCTATGTCAGAGGCTGAGCTCCAAGCTTTTATTTGCACGTTCACGGAAACATTCAAACCTTACATTTGACATCCACAATCCTCGACCAAACTGCTGCACCACATTCTTTTCCAACAACAAATGTTAGCAGCAAAATGTTGGAGAATTTGGATCCTGGTCATATCTCAAGAGCCGTCTCTCCAGCAAAGGCAGGTGTTAATGGATGAAATTCACTATTATTGTCATTGTGGCACCAGGCCACAACCTTTTGGTCCGTTGAAGAAAAGGATAATATGAAGATCAAGACCTTAAAACCTGGACAAAATTAATGGTCTACCAGGCAGCAATGATCCCATCTCACTTCCCTTCTTCTAAAACTGCCTTAGCAACTTACTTCACATTCAATGAAAAGACAAGTGAACCAGGCCAACATACTCTATATACAGGCCCCAATTACTCATTCTACTTCTCTGATTAAGCCAAGTCAATAGATTCCCCAACACCAAATTCCTGAAGCAAACACACTATACTGATTCCTGCCATGGGGAGAGATCACTAGATGGATGGACAGAAATGAAGGATGTGTTCAAAGCCATCTATAAAAAGGCAACATTCCTACTACTCTTGGGAATCTCTGCCCATGACCACACAACGTGGAGAAGAATCATTCAGGACAGTATTAAGAAAATTGAATCCATGCATCGGAAGCCACATAAATGTCAGAAGGAGCCCAGCACCTCACAAGCCACCCAGCCCTCCTGTCAGTCAGTCCTGCCATATCTGCTGAGGCGTTTGGTTCCCACATTGAACTCACGAGAAACTTATAAAACCAAAAGAACTATAGTGGAAGCAAGTTATCTCCCATCATAAAGTCATCAATTTGTATGAAACAAGGTCTTCAAACAGCAATGATCTGGAATGTCTCATTAATATTGGTTGAAGGATGGGTAGTGGCCAGAAGACTGGGTAAGAGTAGGGGAGAGCTCTCCTGCTCTTCTCCAATTATCCATGGATACAGCAATTATAGTTGACCCATAACTGGCTGGTGATGTCACTGATTTTTCTCTTTATCTCATGGGCAGCATCATGAATCTCTCAGCCACTGCTAATTCTTACATCATGGAAATAGAGTGGTGGCTGAACAGATTATATCTTGAGCAAGTTCAGATAGTTTAAGAGCAAAAGGATAGCACGGGACAAGATTGGTCCTCTTGAGGACTGGCATGGTCAGCTAGGTTTGGAGGTCGAAGAGATAAGGGAGATCTTAAATGGTTTTTTTTTGCATTTGTATTTTCTCAAGAGATGGACACAAAATCTATAGAAGTGAGGCAAACAAGCCTCGAAACAAATAAGGGTGGATAATTCCCCAGGGCCCGACAAGATATTCCCTCGAACCTTGAACAATGCTAGTGTAGAAATTACAGAGGGCCTGCCAGAGATATTTCAAACATTTTTAGCCACGGGTGAGGTGCTGGAGGATTGGAATTTATAATAATGGGCAAGTTATTTGATGGCATACTAAGAGATTGGATATACAAATATTTGGACAGACTGGAACTGATTAGAGACAGTCAACATGGCTTTGTGTGTGGTAGGTCATATTTAACCCATCTTACATAGTTTTCTGATGAAGATATCAGGAAAGTTGACAAAGGAAAGGCTATGGATGTTGTCTATATGGACTTTAGTAAGGCCTTTGACAAGGTCTCGCATGGGAGGTTAATCAAGAAGGTGCAGTTTCGTGGTATTCAATATGAGGTAATAAATTACATTAAACATTGGCTCTGTGGGAGAAGCCAGCGATGATGGCCGCCTCTCTAACTGGAGGCCAGTGACTGGCGGTATGCCTCAGGAATAGGTGCTGGGCCCATTGTGGTTCCTCATCTCAACCATCAATCTGGATCAGCAAGTTTGAAGATGACACAAAGACTGGAGGTGTAGTGGAGTCTTTCAAAGCTTGCAATGGGATCTAGACCAGCTGGGAAAATGGCAGAGTGTATTTAATGCAGGTAAGTGTGAGGTGTTGAACTTGTTGTCGTGAGGCAAATAAGGGCAGATAATTTCCCAGGGCCCGACAAACCAAGGTAGGACCTACACATTAAAAAGGACACCAAGGAGTGCAGTTGAACAGAGGGATCTGGTAATACAGATACATAATTCCCTGAAAGTGGGGTTACAGGTAGATAGGGTCGTAAAGAGAGCTTTTGGCACGTTGGCCTTCGTAAATCAAAGTATTGAGTACAGGAGTTGGGATGTTGTGGTAAAGTTGTATAAGATGTTGGTGAGGTCACATTTGGAGTTTTTGGTCACCTAACTCCAGGAAAGATGGAAAGATTAAGATGTTGCGGGAACTTGAGAAGCTGAGTTACAGGGAAATGTTAAACAGGTTAGGATGTGGTTTCCTGGAGCATGGCAGAATGAGGGGAGTCCTGGAGCGCGGTAGAATGAGGGGAGATTTGATAGAGGTTTGTGAAGGATAAAGACAGAGTAAATGCGACAGACTTTTCCACTGAGGTGAGGTGAGAGAAGAATGAGAGGACATAGATTCAGTGTGAAAGGTGAAACGTTTGCAGGAAACATGGGGGGAACTTCTTCACGGAGAGTAGTGGTGGGGGTGTGGAATGAGCTGCTTGGCTGAAGTGGTGACTGGGGGCTCAATTGCAACATTAGGAGAAATTTGAATAGGAACGTGGATGGGAGGCTAATGGGACTATGCAGAATTATAGTTCAGCAGGGACTAGATGAGTCACAGAGCTTGCTTCTGTGCTGTGGTGTTCTATGCTTCTAACTTCATCAGTACCAGAGCACCACAGGGCTGTGTTCTTAGCCTCCTGCTCTACTCACTTTACACCTACGACTGTGGGACTCACTACGGCAATAACACCATCTACAAATTTGCTGACAATACCACGGTAGTGGGTTGTATAAAGGAAGGGGATGAGTCAACATACAGGATGGAGATTGAAAACTTGGCTGAATGATGCACCAACAACAACCTCACACTCAATGTCACCAAAACTAAGGAGCTGATTGTTGACTTCAGGAAAGGAAAGAGGTTTACAATCCAGTGATCATTGGGGGATCAGAGGTGGAGAGGGTAAGCTCATTTAGATTCTTGGGAGTCACTATCTTGGAGGATTTTTCCTGGACACCAAAGGCATCATGGCGAAAGCACATCAGGGCCTCTACTTCCTCAGGAGTTTGAGTTGATTTGGTAAGACAGCAGAAACCCTGGCAAATTTCTACAGAGGTGGAAAGGGTGCTGACCGACTGCATCATGGTCTGGTATGGGAACACCAATACCCTTGAGTGCAAAGACCTCCAAAAGGTAGTGGGCACAGCCTAGGACATCATGGGCTAAACCTTCCCCATTATTGAGTACATCTACAGGGAATGCTGCCGTCAGAGGGCAGCAGCAATCATCGAAGACCCTCACCACCCAGCACACGCTCGGTTCTCGCTGCTGCCATCAAGAAAGAGGTAACGGTACCTCAAGACTTGCACCACCAGGTTCAGGAACAGCTGCTACCCCTCCACCATCAGACTCCCCAACGACAAACTCAATCAGAGACTCGTTTAAGGACACTTACTTGTACACTTTATTGATTTTCTTTGTTTTCTCTGAATTGCAGATTTTTTTACATTCGTTATCTATTTACAGTTCTTTTATTTGTTTACATATTTATGCTGTGTGTAATTTAATTTTTGCATTACCAATTAGTGGCTATTCTGCCATGCCCATAGAAAAGGAATCTCAGGGTTGTATGTGAATGTCATGTATATACTCTGACAATAAATCGGAAATGCAAGTCTAATCATCATATTTTTGATGATCTGATAATGGTGCAGTACCATCCTATTTCCATCCTGTCAACCAAGTAGTCGGCCATATGATCCTTAATGCTGTAATATTTAAATTGACATGCAACATTTTAACCATTCCTTCCTTTTCCCCAGTCTTCCTCTCCGCTTTTGGATAAATGTTATTAAAAACCCACAGCTGGTTTTTGATATTGAGAAGACCCCGCACTTGGATGGCTGTCTCTCTGTTGTTGCCCAGGCCTTCATGGATTCATTCTCTCTATCTTCACAGCATCTTGGAAAGGTGCGTATATAAGGGTTTATGCCAGCCTATGGAGGAAAATCAGAGATACAGATTGGGCACCTGTTGCATGCTTATTGAAGAGGTGCCCTGCTTCTGTCCCTGGTCAGTTACTCAGCTCCTTGTCACTCGGCTGTTGTCATGCACCCAGCCAATTATACACATGGGCCTTCAAACCCTTCAGCTCATTATGGACATGCAGCATGAACTCCAATCAGCACAGGCTCTGCCTATCGTTCACTCAACCTACAATGTTTCCATCATATGCTAATCTTTTGGTTCACTACAAACAGCAGGGAACATCTATACCTGCTTCCCCTAATAGATGTATCCTTTAAGTAGCTTCATCACTCTGTTCTAAACCGTGCCCAATATTCACCCATCATATGCCCAACTCTTACCAACCTGTTAAACCTGTACGTATATAGTACACAAGGTTGTTTCCCCCCCCCCCCCACCCCCTGCAACTTTCATTTTCTACTTTCCATAGAACCATAGAACATGCCCATCAGCCCTTTCTAGTCTGTGCCAAATTAACTTTCTACGTAGTCCCACAGACTTGCACCCAGTCCGTAGCCCTCCATACCTCTCCCATCCATGTACCTGTTCAAATTCTTAAATGTTAAAATTGAGCCCGCATTCTCCATTTCAGCTGGCAGCTCATTCCATATGCCCACCACTCTCTGTGGGAAGAAGTTCCCCAAAATGATCCACCTGTGTCTATGTGGATTTCCTTTGGATGATCCAGTTTCCTCCCATCCTTCAAAAGCACCAGGGATTGTAGGTCATTTGATTGTAATTGAGCAGCAGAGGGCTCATGGGCTGGAAGGACCTGTTTCCATGGTGTAGCTCTAAATTTTTTAAGATGTAAATTTTTCCCCTGAACTTTGTATCTCACCTGCCCTCATTGAAAAAATCTGACCAACATTTACTCTGTCTATACTTCTCATAGCTTTAAATACCTCTTTAAAATCTCCCTCATTCTTCTACGCTCCCTGTAACTCAATTCCTGATGTCCAGGCAACAACCTAGTAAATCTCTGCCCTCTTTCTATCATATTGATATCTTTCCTGTAGTTAGGTGACCAAAACTGCACACAATACTCCAAATTTGGCCTCACCAACTTGATCACAACATCCCAGCTCTTATACAAAATACTTTGATTTATGAAGGCCAATGTACTAAAAGCTCTTTTTACATCCCTATTTACCTGTGACTCCTCTTTCAGTGAACTATGTATCTGCATTCCCAGATCGCTCTGTTCTGCCACACTCCTCAGTGCCCTACCATTTACTGTGTATGTCCTTTCTTGGTTTGGCCTTCCAAAATGCAACACCTCACACTTGTCGGCATTAAACTCCACCTGCCATTTTTCCAGCTGACCCAGATCCCTCTGCAAGCTTTGAAAGACTTGCTCGCCGTCCACATCGGCTCCAATCATAGTATCATCTGCAAAGTTGTTGATCCAATTTACCACATTATCCTCCAGATCATTGATATAGATGACAAACAACAATGGCCCCAGCTCCGATCCCTGAGGTCCACCGCTAGTCACAGGCCTCCAGTCTGAGAAGCAACCATCCACCACTATTCTCCAGCTTCTCCCATACAGCCAATGCTGAATCCAGTTGGCTACCATGAATATCGAGCATCTGAACTTTCCTGACTAACCTTCCATGTAGCAACTTGACAAAAGCCTTACTAAAATCCATGTAGGCAACATCCACAGCCTTTCCTTCATCAACTTCCCTGGTAACCTCCTTGAAAAGCTCTATCAGATTGGTTAAGCATGGCCTACCATGCACAAAGCCACATTGACTATCCCTAATCAGCCCCTGGCTATCCAAATACTTGTGTACCTGATCTTTTAGAATACCTTCCAAAAAATTACCTATGACTGACATCAGGCTTACAGGCCTATAATTTCCAGGGTTACTTTTGGAGCCTTTTTTAAACAACATGTGCAACCTCCAATCTTCTGGCACCAGACCCGTGGTTAAGGACATTTTAAATATTTCTGCCAGAGCCCCTGCAATTTCTACACTAGTCTCACTCAAGGTCTGAGGGAATATCTTGTCAGGCCCTGGGGATTTATCCACCCTTATTTGCTTTAAGACAGTGAGCACTTCCTCCTCTTTAATCTGTATAGGTTTGATGACCTCACTGCCTGTTTTCCTTACTTTCCTTGAGTAAACACTGATGAAAAAAATAATTTACAATCTCCCCTATCTCTTTTGGCTCCACAGAAAGCCGACCACATTGATCTTCAAGGGGACCAATTTTGTCCCTTACTATGCTTTTGCTCTTAATATAAAACCCTTAAGATTTTCCTTCACATTGTCTGCCAAAACAACCTCATGTTTTCATTTAACCATTCTCATTTCTTTCTTGAGATTTTTCTTGCATATTTTATGCTCTTTAAACACCTCATTTGCTCCTTGTTGCCTATACCTGCTGTACACCTCTCTCTTCTTCCAAACCAGATCCCCAATATCCCTCAAAAACTAAGGTTCCCTATGCCTGTTAACCTCACCTTTAATCCTGACAGGAACTTACCAACAAGTCTTAAAATTTCACTTTTGAAGATCCTCCACTTACCTCACACACATCCTTGTCTGAAAACAACATCCCAATCCACACATTCTAGATCTTTTCTCATTTCCTCAAAATGAGCCTTTCTCCAATTTAGAAACTCAACCCGAGGCCCAGACCTATCCTCCATAATTAACTTGTAACTAATGGCTTTATGATCATTGGTCCCAATATATTCCCCTACCTATCATTTGGTCACCTGTCCCGTCTCGTTCCCTAATAGGAGATCCAGGATTGCACTCTCTCTAGTTGGTACCTCTATAGATTGACTTAGAAAACTTTCCTGAACTCATTTGATAAACCCTAATCCAGCCCTTTTACAGTAAGGGAGTCCCAGTCAAAGTTAAAATCTGTGGAAAGTTAAAATCTCCTATCTTCACAACCTTGTGTTTTGTGCAGTTATCTGCTATCTCTCTACAGATTTGATCCTCTAAATCTCGTTGACTATTGGGCGATCTATAATACAACCCCATGAGTGTGGTCATATCTTTCCTGTTCCTCAGTTCCACACATATAGCCTCAGCAGATGAACTCTCTGGTCTGTCCTGCCTGAGCGCAGCTGTGATATTTTCCCTGACAACCAATATCACTCGTCCCACTTCAATGCCCCCGTTCTATTGTAGTTGAAGCTACAGAAGGCTGGAACATTGAGCTGCCAGTTCTGCCCCTCCTGCATCCAAGTTTCACTATAGCCACAGGGTCATAATTCCACATGCTGATCCACGCTCTAAGCTCGTCTACCTTCCCAACAATACTCCTTGCATTGAAATAGATGCCCTGAGAACATTTCCACCATATTCCACCCTTTGACTTTTAATACATGCAAATTTTCACGTCATCTTTTCCCTCCTCCTCTATCTGCTCTGTTACTCTGGTTCCCACCCCCTGCAAATCTAGCTTAAACCCACTGGAGCAGCACAAGCAAACCTTCCCGCAAGGATATTAGTCCCCCTCCAGTTCAAATGTAAACCATCCCATTAGAACAAGTCCCACCTTCCCTGGAAGAGAGTTCAATGATCCAGAAACCTGAAGCCCTCCCCCCTGCACCAGGTCTTTAGCCACATGTAAAACTCCATTATTCTCCTATTTCTAACCTTACTAGAACGTAGAACAGGTAGCGATCTTGAGATCACAACCCTGGAGGTCCTGTCCTTCAACCTACCGCCTAAGTCCCTGTACTCTCAGGATCTTCCTTCCTACCCACGTTACTCGACCCTATATGGACCATGATATCTGGCTGCTCACCCTCCCTCCTGAGAATGGCCGTGAATTCAGTCTGAAATATCTCGAACCCTGGGTCCAGGGAGACAACATTCCATCCGGGATACTCTATCTCTTCCACAGAACCCCTTATCTGTCCCCCTATGCAATCTCCTATCACCTCTTCTCCTCCCTTCCCTTCTTAGCCACAGGACCAGATTCCATGCCAGAAACCTGATCGCTGTGGCTTGTCCCTGGGTAAGTCCTTCACCCCCCCCCCAAACAGTATCTAAAATGGTGTTCTTGTTATTGAAGGGAATGGCCACAGGGATGCCCTTCACTGTCTGCCTGTTCCTTTTCCCATTCCTGTCACCCAGCTACCCTCCTTCTGCCTCCGAGGTGTCATAGTGTACCTATAACTCCTGTCTATCACCTCCTCAGCCTCCCAAATGATCTGGAGTTCATCTAACTCCACCTCCAATTCCTTAGCTCAGCTTGTCAGGAGCTGCAGCTGGATGCACATTTTTCAGATGAAGTCGTCAGGGATACTACTGGCTTCCCTGATAACCCACACTCTGCAAGAGGAGCGTTCTCTACCTCAGCTGCCATTCCCACTACTTTCGACTAGAGGAACAAAATATATATCTAAACCCTGCCCTTTCCTGTGCCTACCTGCTGAATCATTTTTGTTCTTCAAAAAGGGTGGCTTACTTCAACTTCTGCACCACAACCTCAGCCTCTTCTCACCGAAGCCCCTTGAGCCAAAGCCCTTCCACTCAGATTCAGACCGCTCTTACGATCAGCCCGTTCCTTCCCATGGGGATTGAATTCACCTGTCCAGAAGAACTGGTTAATATCAGGATTCAATGAGTCGGGAGTTGAATTTTAATTACTCTCCACTCCACCACAAAGCAACAAGCATTATAATCAGAATCAATGATTTTATTGTATATACTGGGGAAATGTTGGCTTGTGTTCCTATCGGCAACAGGAGCACATTGAGAAAAGCGAGATACAGACATTCCATGCAATTCCCACATTGTATCTGGAAATACCTCTCCACGATATGTAAGGATTACCTGCATTTCAGTGAGATATTGTGGCATGATAGAAGTACACTTTATTTTTCAGCATTCTCCAACAAATAAAGTGCTTTATGCCAGAGATGTTCTAAAATACAAGGAGGAAGTGAGAAGTTATTACAAGCAAATAGGTGACCTGGGCTCAGTGAAAGAGGAGGAATTGGAGAACTTCCTCCTGGAGGAATCCAAGGTACAGGGTTTTCACTCCAAGTTTTCTTCGCCAATACATTTAATCTCTGGAGGATAACCTTTTAAACTATTTAATCATTTCCTTTCAGAAGCATCAAAATGAGTTTAAGGAAAAGGATGCTATGGTCAAACTTGGGAAATACATCCAAAAGTATTCTGTTCAGGTAAAGGGGCTTTATATCCATTGCGATGGTTTCAACATTGGTTTCAGGCCTAAAACCAAGAGGTCTTTAACATGCGGTTCAGTTCAGCACTGCTGCCCCTCTCCAAATCCTTGTGGGAGGGAAGAGGGGTAACAGGGGAGACCAGGGTATTAATTTCAACAATTACATCTCAAGAGCTCTGCCTCAGGTGTTTGCCCTAGGTTGTTCTGGCCTGGGTGAGAGTGCACCTCTGCTCTGTAGCTATTAGCCCTCAGTCAGCCAGTAAATGGAGACTGGTCTGGGCACAAGCCTTCTGTCAGGATGAGGGGCTCAACCATTAGAGGGGTGGGAGATGTTCCACATTGGGCTGGAGCCTGGTAGATGAGTCCCATAGGGGGTCGGAGACGAGTCCCACAGGGGGTCGGAGACGAGACCCACAGGGAGTGAGAGATGAATCCCACAGGGAGTGGGAGATGAGTCCCACAGGAGGTGAGTGATGAGTCCCAAAGGGAGTGGGAAACTAATCCAACGGGGTGGGAGATGAGTCTCAGAGGTAGTGATCGATGAGTCTTAGAGGGGGTGGGAGATGGTCTCAGAGGGGGTAGGAGTCCTTTGTCAGATTGGGAAGAGGGACTCCACTCTGGTGGGGTGTCAGGAGTGATTTATCCATTATGGTTGGGGTACCTTAGGATTTTGGGAGGATATTTCTCAACAGGGTGGGGTGGATTTCTATAATTGTGGGGAGGGGTTTCTCTCAGGATGGGGATGTCTCAGGCGGGTTAAGGGATCAGTTGGTTGTCGTCCTTTCTGTTAATGGGGAGGGTGTTGCATTTGCATTGAGCTCGGGCCTGCTCGGCTGTGGCTGGGTCCTGTGCCGGGGAGTGATGTCTCTGACTGTCCTCCCTGACCTCCATTTGTGTTCTAGGTGGAGAATCAACTGGAGAGCAATGGCCTGCAGGATTTGCGGGAGGGTGTTGCCCAGATCCGGGAATACTTCCTCCAAAAGTCGAGCTGTTCCTGGGAATGAGCAAGCCCCCTCGGGATGGATCGGGAATGCCTTACCCTGGGCTGCCACTCCGGGAACAGCAATGCATGAGCTTCTGACGAGCTCACGCCAGATCCCGCCGCGGCGCAGTGCACGTGCATCATCCCACAGCCACCTCCTCTCCCGATGCGGCTCAGCGTCCGCAGTGACACTCAGCCCAGGCCGGTCACTCTGCGCCACTGCACAGCTGCCAACGTGTCTCGCGCAGTGAAGGAGAGGTTCCCGCTCTGACCCCTTGAAGCTTTGTACATTTTGCCATTTTTACGACAAGCATCCAGTCCTACAACTCCATGGAATTATTGCACAGCAATAAGGATTGCCAACACTGGAAATTCAAAATAGAAACTAAATACTGGAAACACTCAGCAGGTTAGGTGTATCTGTGGGAAGGGAAACAATCAACTCTTGATACAGCAAAGTGAATCAAACAGTTTTTAATTCCCTCCTTTATGGCAAACTCATTACATTTCATAATGAATCTAAACTGCATTTTGCACAACTGTTAATTATGTAAGCTAAAAAGTATTATTTACATAGGCGAATATCTTTTCTCTACATTCCACAAAGAATGCATTAATCTTATTACCAAAACTTTGAGTAGTTTCGACTGCAATGGGGTTGACTGAATGATATATGCCCATGTTCTGTTGTTGCACCCATCTCAATATGGTTGGGTATTGACACCTACTGTTTCTCTTTGCTCTTGCTGTTTATGTTTTCACCACTCCAGCTACAGGTCATTGCGTGTGGTAACACTGTATTTCAAATGAAAAACTTCACCTGCTGAAATTGTTAATTGTAGTTGCACTAAAATAAACCATTGGCTGATTCTTTCTATTTCTCAACTTTCATTTTGTGCATTTTTGGGTTGGGAGGAGGTAACCAATTGGATGCCACAGAAATTTATGCTGGGATCCTGTTGTTCACAGTGATTTGCACACGGGAATTGTAAATTAGAAAGTTAGTTGTTTGCATGGGCTGACAGGAGAAATATATTAATAGTTCAATGTTTAACTTTCCATTCCAATTTATATTTATGTAAATATGCTCCGTGGTCCTGGAGAAACACCATCTCATCTTTACCGTGAGTGGATTGAATGATTAATAAAAGTGACTTGAGTCGAGCTCAGGTCCGAAACGTCATTTATATCTTTTTGCCTCCTATGGACGCTGCAAACCTGATTGAGATCCTCCAGCATTTCTGTGTTTTTACTACAATCCCAGAGTCTGCAGACTTTAGTCTTTCAACTCTTACACAAAGATTTCTGTGCTGTAATTTTCTATGGTTTTCAAGAATACATTTATGATTAAGGAAGTGAGACAAAGGTTCAGTGGGTTGCTGGGTTTGTTGTGGGAGCAGACTGGGCCCATCTTGTCCAACAATGGGGAATGAGAGGTGATCTAACAGAAACTTGCAACACCCTTGTGGAGTATCCCACTGTAAACACAAGGGTGAAATTTACCCTTTCTAGAATGAGGAATCCCAGGGTTAGTCATTTCAATTCAAAATGAGGAGAAACATTAATGGAAAGGTGAATCTTTGAAATTCTGAACCCAAGCTAGCTCAGTTGCAAAATCTATAAAAATGGGAATGGATTAATTTTTGGATTTGTCTGCCATGTCTTCTTTCAGCTCTCCTGATTTTCTTCTTCAGTTTTTTTTCATGCATATTTTAGTCTCCAGTACCTCATTTGCTCCATGTGCCTATACCTGCTGTACACCTCTCTTCTTCTTCACCAGATCCTCGATATCCCTCAAAAACCAAGGTTCCTATACCTGGTAATTTTGCCTTTAATCCTGACAGGAACATACAAACTCTGTACTCTCTAAAGTTTCATCTTGAAAGTTCCCCATTTACCAAGCACATTCTTGCCTGAAAACAACTTATCCCAATCCACACTTTCTAGATATTTCTCATTTCCTCAAACTTTCTCCAATTTAGAATCTCAACCCGAGGTTCCGACTTATCCTTCTCCATAATTATCTTGAAACTAATGGCATTATCACTGGACCTAAAATGTTCCAATACACATACTTCTGTTACCTGTCCTGTCTCATTCCTTAATAGGAGATCCAGAATTGCACCCAATCTAGTTGATAAACTATATGATGTTGATTTAGAAAACTTTCCTAAACACATTTGACGAACTCTATCCCATCTGGCCCTTTTACAGCCAATATATAAAAAATGAAAATCATCTACTCACACAACTTTGTTTCCTGCAGTTGTCTGTTATCTCCCTTTCATCCCTCCAGCTCTAACTCCTGAGTCAATGGAACCTCAGAAAACTGTTGTCAATCCTGCCCTTCCTGCAACCAAGTTTTTATAGTCATAATTACGTGCTCATCCTTGCTCTAAACTCGTCTGCCTTTTCTAGAATACTCTTTACATTGGAATAGACACACCTCAGAACATTATTCCCACTACACACAACCCTTTGATTTCTGTCATTGCATGCAGTCTTAACAATCTTTTCCACTCCCTCTCACTATCTGCTCTGGCAGCCTGATTCCCCTCCCCCGCAAATCTAGTTTAAGCTCCCTAGAGCAGCACTAGCAAACCTTCCCGCAAGTATTACAGTCCCTCTCCAGTTCAGATGCAAACCGTCCCACCTGTCCAGGTTTTGCCTGGAAGAGTGCCCAATGATCCAGGAATTTCCCTCTTAAACCATCTCTTCAGCCACGTTAAGCTGCATCATCCTCCCATTTCTAACCTTACCAGCAAATGGCGTGGGTAGCAATCCTGAGATCACAATCCAGGAGCCCTTGTCCTTCAACTTAAGCACCCAACTCCCTGAACTCTCCTTGCAGGACCTCATCACACTTCCTACCCACGTCATTGGTCCCCCACATCAACCACGACATCTGGCTGCTCACTCTCCCTTTTGAGAATGAAGTGAACTCGATTGGAGACGTGGTACCCGAGAGGTAACATATCATCCACTATTCTCAATTTCTTTCTTATCTGTCCCCCCACAAATGATCAAATCCCCTATCACTATAATCGGCTCTTCTCCTCCCTTCTCCTGAACCACAAGGACATACTCTGTGCCAGAGACCTGACTTCCTACTTTTCCATCACCCCCCATTGTACGACTCACTTACACACCTCAAGCGATTTATAATGGCCAATCGACCCAAAAACCTGCACATCTTGGGGATTTGGGAAGAAATTGGAATGCCCAGAGGAAATTCATGCAGTTCAAATTGCACCCAGACTGCACCTGAGGTCGGGAGACACTGGAGCTGGGAGGCTCTACAAGCTGCACCCCTGCTACAGTCACTCTTCAAAATATCTAATCTGAAAGGAGCCCATTTATTTGGTTTTGAATCAGCAATTTTAGATTCCATGCATCCCCCTTCACTTTGTTGGGTAAACAATGATATTTGAAATCTTGAAACCTGAAAGAAGACAGCACCTAGGCTAAGGGAACAATGAGCAGTTTAATGACACACCTATTTCAGCGACGTCAGTTGAGTAATATTTCAAGGGCAGGTCATTTGTCTATCTGAGACCACACCTTGGTGCTCACTCTACAAGTTATTCCATTCCCTTGCCAACATGTCTGTCCATGGTCTTATACACTGCCAAACTGAGACCTCCTACAAACTGGACCTTTTATTCCGTCTGGGCATCCTCCAACTGGATGGCCTCCAGTTTCCATTAGCCCTCTGCCCACCCCCACCCTATCTCTCCTTTCCCCTTTTTCCTATTTCTCCTTTCCTCCAGCTCTCTCTCTCTCCTCCTTTCTTCCAGCTCTGCAGGAACAGAGCCACTCTCTCCTGACTAATTCTCACCTTTCCTCCCTTACCCCTGATCAATGATCACCCTTTGTCTGTTGTCATGTCCCCTCCATCTGCTCCCCAGCCTTTTAATTCAGGCACCTGCCTGCTTTTTACTCGTACCTTTAAGAAGGGTTCAGGCCCGAGACATTTGTTATATATCTTTACTTACTATGGACCTGTGAGACCTGCTGAGCTCCTCCAGCATTTCTGTTTTTACTACAATCACAGTGACTGCAGACTTGTGTGTCTAGACACTAACTGATGACACACAACTGAATGAAGCAGGGAAATATGCTGACTTGCACTTGGCAACTAAAACTAAAAATCATTCCAGATGATGAGGCAGACGTTGGCTCATCATAAGCCATTTTGTCATCAATCAGAGATAATATTCCAAGAGGTTACAGGTGATATATTTGCAGCCTCTCATTCATCTACTTCAGCTTCGATATCCTAATAGCAGCTTCATTTAGAAAATGGTTTGGTGCAAGCTGTAATTGGACGTAACTGCCTTTTAGAAGGCAGCCTTGATATACCCACAGATTTACAAATTAAGCAAAATGTTTATTTCATGTGTGATCATTAAAAATATTTCAACAGCTTGTAGTCACAGCAATTAATTAAAAATTGTACAAAAATAGTCAGTCCATAATTACATGAGAGCAAAGTGAAACGATTGTAAAATCTGTTACACATCTCACTGGTTTATTTTAAATTAGAAATGGCCTGACAAGTAGATACAAACCAAATGTGATGACTCAAATACCACTGTTCTTAGTGAATTTTCTTCGTTATAGACCTGGTTTAAATCAAATTAAGTTATTAGCAGAAAACACCATTTCGTAGTTATATAATATAAAAAAGTTAAAAAAAAGCACAAGTAGCTTTCTGCAATTAAATCTATAATACATTACAGAATAAACCTTGTATGTCCTGAATAAATGGCATAAATCCTAAATTTTAAAAATGCAGGTTAAATTAAGCAAAGCTGTTTCCTTGCATGTTGCTGAGATTTTGATCTTGTAAGGCAGTGATTCTCAACCTTTTTCTTTCCACTCACACACCACTTTAAGTAATCCCTAGGCCATCGGTGCTCTGTGATTAGTAAAAGGGATTGCTTAAGGTGGGATGTGAGTGGGAAGGGAAGGTTGACAATCATTGCTCTGGACCCAATTGTTACTGAAATATTTTGCTGGAGAAAAGTTGTCATTGGCTATTTCCTCTGGAGTTCTGAAACCCTGCACATAATGAGTCAATGAGGTACGATTAAAACAGTGGTTTTCAAACTTTGTCTTTCCACCCACATCCCACCTGAAGCAATCCCTTACTAATCACAGAGCACCGATGACCTAGGAAATACTTAAAGTGGGATGTGAGAGGAAAGAAAAAGGTGAAGAACCACTGTGATGGTAAGCTTCCTGTTTCAGTGCATTCACAAGTCTACTGTTATGATGGAGTTGCTGTTGACACTTCAGTGCAAAACGGCACAAGTTTTAGTCCAGAATATGAAATGTGGTTTCATTTTCCCAGCAAGCTCACAGAAGATTAGGTGACTAACATCTACCCACATCCCACCTTAAGCAAACCCTTACTAACCACAGAGCACCGATGGCATAGGAATTACTTAAAGCGGTCTGTGAGTGGAAAGAAAAAGGTTGAAAGTTCATCTTAACTTGCTCCACCTATTGCAACTCCATCATTTTAGACATGAAAACCAAATTTTTAATTAATTTTTTTCCTATTACAACTTAAATTATAAATCTCCTCTTTGAGAAAAACGCACAGAATATATTTCATAAGGGAAACCAAATTCAGGAAATGTCGACTGACCACAAGATAAGTTTAAGAGGAAGCAGCTTTTTATATATATTGTGTCAAACCTTGCTTCTGCTCCGATGAACGCAGGCATAGATCATGCTTACAGAATATTAGGAAGTTCTTCAGCTTTCTTCCCTGATTTGTTTCCCTCTTTAGTCAAACGGTAGCTGATCCAGATTTTAACTCTACCTCTTGCTAACAATGTCTTCAAGAAGCGTAGTGACCAACACCGAGTGATGATCATTTGTACCAAGGTGAAACGGCTCCAGTTTTCAAACTGGTTCCATTCATTCTCTTTTTATTCTTGCAAGAACAATTTTCCTACTGGAAACATCCAAAGAAGTGAAGCAATTGATCAATGCTAGCATTGGGATACAGGTTCTTAAAGCGAGGAGTAGGCTGTGGAGTAGGTGTGTGGCACGTGCGCACAGAACCAAAATCTGCTGGACTACAGAGTTGTCAGGGGTTTCTGAGTTTGCCCACAAAAAAATTCAAAATTTAACTCCAAAACATACACCATTAGATTCATAACATGGTCAATGTTTGAATTTTCATTCAATTTCGACAAATACAGAGAACACCGAAATGGCAGAAACCCTACCTGTGTGGAATTGAGGTAAGGAAGGAAAATGTCCAGATTATTTATGAGGCATACAGTACAATTTCACTGAATAACATACTACCCTGTCCACACTATCAAATCACAACTCTTCTCAAGGCACATGTGTAAAGACTTGAGATAATGTGTTGCATTATGTAAACCAGATTCTCATACATTTCTCAATACATACAATAGTTAAAATCAAACTGTGCAATAAATAGCACCAAATAAATGATTATTTGTTGGTTGTTTATTACTCAAAGTTAACATTCCAACATCTATAAACATCAGGTCAATCGAGAGCACCCAGATCGTGCAACTGCTGCTTCTGGTTGGTTTCTAGTTCTTCCAGACGTTTGCGAATCAGATGCAACTCATTTTGATGCAGTTCTTCCTTAAAGTTGAAGAAAGATCACATAATTGTTAAAGAATGATCCATGGTTAAGGACACCAATCCAGATTTTTAAAAGATTGCATTTTTGACATTTTTAGAAATTGGGCCCACGTAATAATTCAAATAAGCTCACCAAAAATAAACCCTCCAGTAGAGCAAAATTACACATTTATATTCCATGCCTCAAGGTCACATTATCTTTCTGAGATGTTTAACTTGTTAATCTT
Organism: Narcine bancroftii; assembly: GCF_036971445.1. NCBI lineage: Eukaryota > Metazoa > Chordata > Chondrichthyes > Torpediniformes > Narcinidae > Narcine > Narcine bancroftii. The sequence continues at coordinate 36,187,612 of NC_091481.1, forward strand.
AATGTTTAAGACTGAAATCAATCGATCTGGAGCAAAGGCATAAACAGAGTATCTGCTGTATGAGGACTTAAACCTGTCCATATCCTTCAGACATCTGTCAATGGTTTATAGCAAAAAGAACTTAAGTCTTAATCATTCTGATGAAATGGGAAACTCCCTTCCAGAGATGAAAATTAACTTTAGAGACATTTTTATTTTTGTATCTTATTGACCAAAAGTATTAACTAATAACAGTAAGTGCACAGTCAAGAGTGCACAATCTTACTGAATAGCCGAACAACCACAAATGATAAACAGAGTAGCCTTATTTGAGAAGGGAATGGGACTAAAATGCAAACATTTCCCCGGACAGGATAACCTGCATATCAAGACTGAGAGAAGTAGGGATGAAGGTCGTAGTAGTTATGGTATTGGTTCTCCTCATCCAAAAGACAATTCTAGAATGGTTCGGACAGATTGGAGCTTGCAGTAAATGCCACCTCACTAAAGAAAGATAAAATAGGGAACTACAGAGAAATGAGGGCCAGAGATAATGTAGATTTACAAAAGGGAAATGGTGTTGAGGTCAGAATCTTTTTCAGATATAGAACTAGTAGAAATGGGTATTGATAAGGGCTCCATTAACATATTACACAAGGAGTATTAAACAAAATTATAGAATATGAGATTGGGGTCATAAATTGGCATACATTGTGGACTTAACAGACAGAAAACTGAACAGAAATAAAGTCGTCATTTCTGGGGGGGGGGGGGGGGAGAGGGAGATGTGACTAATGGGGTACCACAGGGAACCATCCCGGAGGCCCAGCTGTTCATAATCTACATCAATGTTTCACTTGGAAGGACTGTTTGAAGCTCCGAATAGCAGTGAGGAAGGAGGTACAAGTGTAACACTTCCTACACTCACAGATAGGTATCAAGAGGGTGTTTGGCAGGAAGGGATGAATGGATGAGAGAGTCATGAAGGGAGCAGTCCCTATGGAAAGCAGAGAGGAGAGGGGAATGTGTCTGGTGGTGGGATCCCATTGTAGGTGGTGGAAATTGTGGAGAATATGATGGATGTGAAGACTGTTGGAGTGGTAGGTCAGCAGGAGGGAAACCCTGAACATGTAGCCTCTCAGGGTAGAGGGAGTCAGGACAAAATTATGAAGGGTATAGATAGAGTAAATGGAAGCAGGCTTTCCCCATTGGAGTTAGGAGAGAGAGAAAACATAGAACATTACAGCACAATATAGGCCCTTCTGCCCATCATGTTGTATTGACCTATATAAACCTAATTAACCAACTAAATCTTCCCCACATCACACCCATAACCCTCTATTTTTCTTGCATCCATGTGCCAGTCTTAGAGTCCTTTAAATGTCCCTATTGTACCAGCCTCCACCACTACCTCTGGCAATGCATTCCAGGCACCCACTACTTTTGGTGTAAAAAGCTTACCCCTGATGTATCCCCTGAACTTTTCTCCCTTGAGCTAGTACAGATGTTGTCTGATGTTTGCTATTCTCGCCCTGGGAAAAAGGTGCTGCCTGTACAACCTATCTATAGGCTCTTTCAAGTTGAGGCTGGTGTCAGGAGCGGATTTAAAACTGCGAACGCACCTTTCAGGTGGCAGCCCTAAACAGTGGGGCGGGGGCTGTCAGGTAGTGGGGCAGGGGGCTGTCACTGGTAGTGGGGAGGGGGGCTGTCAAGTAGTGGGGCGGAGTGCTGTCAGGCAGCGGGGAGCTGGGTCATGGGCTGATGGGGTCATCAGCCTGCCCCCAGGGAGCCGCTTACAGCATCTGCACATTCAGGTGCGTGGGCGGAGCACAGTACTCCACCGATTATCCCTCCCAGAGGAGGGTTGGCGTTGGCACCTCGGAGGCACTTCTGCCGCATTCAAGTGAGTATGTTTTTAGGCGCAAGGGGGGAGATTATGTGGCTTTACACTGGGGTGTTCAGGCCACCTGAAAGGGCCTTATGCCTCTCATAACCTTACAAACTTATCTTAAGTCACCTCTCAGTCTTCTTCATTCCAAAGAGAAAAGCCCCAGCTCTACTAACCTTGCCTCATGAGACATGTTCTCCAATCCAGGCAACATCCTGGTAAATCTCCTCTGCACCCTCTCCACAGCTTCCACCTCTTTCCTGTAATGAGGTGACCAGAACTGAACACAATATTCCGTGGGGTCTAACCAGAGTTTTATTGAGCTGCAACATTATCTTGTGACTCTTGAACTCAATCCCCGACTAATGAAGGACAGCATACCATAAGCCTTCTTATGCTATGGGTTTGGACCCTAAGGTCCCACTATTAAGAATCTAGCCATTAACCATGTATTCTGCCTTCAATTTTGACCTTCAAAAATGCAGCACCTCATACTCTATTGGATTGAACTCGATCTGGCACTTTTCTGCCCAACTCTGCATCCTGTCTATACCCTGTTGTAACCTATGACAATCTACACGATGCACAACCCCTCTAACATTCTCATCATCTGCAAATTTACTGACCCATCCCTCTACTTCTTCATTCAGGTCATTTATAAAAATCACAAAAAGCTGAGGTTGCAGAACAGATCCCTGCGGAACTCCACTAGTCACTGAGGATAAGGGTTAAAGGTGAAAAAGGGTAAAAACTAGAAGACATGGGTTAAAGGTAAAAGGTGAAATGTTTAAAGGGAACATTAGGTGGAACTTCTACACACAGAGAATGGTGGGGGTGTGGAACAAGCTGCCAGTTGAAGTGATAAATGCAGGCTCAATTTTAACATTTAAGAATTTTTGAGTGCCATGGTTAGCATGGCGAATAGCACAACACTATTACAGGGCCAGCAACCTGGGTTCGAATCCAGCACTGTTTGGAAGGGATTTGTATGTTCTCCTTGAGACTGCATGGGTTTCCTCCGTGTGCTCTGGCTTCCTCCCACCCTTCCAAATGTATAGGGGTTGTAATTGTGGCATTTGGGCAGCATAGACTTGTGGGCACGAATGGCCTGTTACTGTGCTGTATGTCTGAATTTAATGAAAACAATTGGGACAGGATGGGAGGGGTACGAAGAGATATTGTGACAGAGTATTTAGAGGAATTTTAGAGCAGCTTGCACACACACACATCTTAAAACACAGCATATTTGCAGGACTTTTACAGAATGCTTTTTGCAGGAGACAACAAACTATCGACAGCAGCTTGCCTGGGAGAGCATGTGATCTTTGCAGGCAGAGGAGAACTGTTTTGCTCTCAGTGAGGGAGGGTGTGAAACAGAGAGGAGAGATACAGAAATCAGTTCCTGAAGGACATGCTGGCAAACTTTGGAAAGCTGCCTGGTAAACAGAGAAGACTGGTGGTGTGAAAGATGACTTGAAAGAAAGAGGATTATCTGGAGAACCCTGAAGGGGGTAAGTTTCGTCAGCAAGAATGATTGAGAAGGAATCAGGTGCAGATGTCCTAGAAAAGGAATCTCTCTGAAAATCAGCAAGAACCCTCCTGAGTGCCTGTTAAGCACCAAAACCTGGTGAACTTTGTTAATGCTAACTTCTGTGCACAGTACAAGAATTGCCTGCAACCCGTGAGATTGGACTGTGATGCAAAGAACTTTTCTAATCTTAAATACACATTACACACACCTGCACTTAGTATTATAGAGGTGGGGGGTGGGGTGGGGAAATTAAGTAGTTAGGTAGGTTAAGTAATAAATTAGAGTTTAATTCTGTTTTCTTGTTCAAATATAATTAAAAACTACTTTTGTTTAAGTAACCCTGTGTTGTGGTGCCTATCTATTGTTGATGGTTTTTGGGGTCCTCTGGACTCCGTAACAATATCGTCTGGGTGCAGTGGGACTAGGCAGAATAATAGTTTGGCACAAACTAGAAGGGCTGAAGGGCCTGTTTCTGTGCGATAGTGTTCTATGGTTCTATGTGTGGGAAATAGAGAGGATGCAGGTGAGACCTGAGTTAATGTCAGTAGAGGGGAAGCTAATCTTTCCAAAGAAAGAGGACATTTCAGATGTCCTGGAATGGAAGGCCTCATCCTGCCAGTAGATGCAGGGGAGATGGAGGAATTGAGATAAAGGAATAGAATTCTTTCAGGAGACTCGGTGGGAAGATGCGTAGTCAGGGTAACAGGTAAGATGTAAGGTAACTGTGGGAGTTTGTGGCTTTGTGAAAAGGTATCTACAGATTTTGTCTCCCAAAACGGAGACAGAGTTCAGGAAAGAGTTGCCAGAAATGGACCGAGTGTAATTGAAGTCAGGTTGAAGCTGACAGCAAAGTGGATAAAGTTGACGAGCTCATCATGAGGGCACAAGGCAGCACCAATGCAACGGAGGAAGAGTTGAGGAGACTTGCTATGCAAGCTTGCAACATGGATCACTCCAAATATCCAACGAAAAGGCAGGCATAACTGGGATCTATGCAAGCCCCAAATGTTGAGTGCCTTTTATTTCCAAAGAGGCTGCATGACCCACTGGGCTTCTCCAGCACTTTTGGGTACTGCACCGGACCAAAGCATCTACAGATTTTTTTCCTTTAATCCTATGTTTAAACTTCTATTACCTTTTGTGTAGAGGTTTTCTGTAACATCATTCAAGAAAGCTGGGTCTAATTCTTGAACCACGGTCCCTAGTGGCCAACATCCCAACCAGTGGAAACAATTTCTTCCCATCCTTCCTCTCAACAGCTTGGAAATTTTAATCTAGTCCCTAAACTACAAACTATTCAACTCTGCTTTCTGAAACATCTCCTAGAGATTTATTAAAGAACACTTACATTTCTCAAAGACTAACATTTAATTCCAAAATCCCAGTGCATCCTTCTTAAGCTATTCTTCTTAAACAATTGGGCCTCTAGATATACAAATATACAAGCATTCCAAATGTCCTTTTAAATAATCTCAGTAACAGTCCATGGTGATCCAACAATCTCCTTGCTTGGACTCTGATTCTCCATGGACCTTCAATATTCTTCTCATATTATATTAACCACAAAGAGTTAATTTCTATAATTTTGTTTTGATCCAAATTGGAAGATTTATTAAACAAAATTGCAAAAGAAAATGTTGGCAGATAGGTTGGCACAGTTGGTGTAGCGGTTAGCATGACGCCTTTACAGCGCCAGCGATCGGGAACGGATCTGAGCTCGAATCCTGCGCTGTCTGTAAGGAGTTTCTACTTTCTCCCTGTGTCTGTGTGGGTTTTCTCCGGTTTCCTCCCACCCTTCAAAAATGTACCGGAGTGTAGGTTAATGGGTGTAAATTGGGGGTCAAATTGGCCTATTACAAGTGCTGTATTTTTAAATTATTTAAATTTTTTTAAAAATGAAAGCATTATATGATTTCTGTAAGATTTGGTACCTGAATCCTTCCAAATGTAGTTTCATGGCTGTGCATCAAGGTAGGCGGTTGAAAAGTGATTGAATTCTCCAGACCAATAGATGAAAAGTTTGCCCCCAAAATAAGTCTTCGGAATTCATTGTGCCTCCGTTGTAAATCCTTCAATCTTTTCTGAAGTCTGTCATGATTTTCGCGGGGAACGTTTTGTCTGGAAAAATTAGTAATTGAAAAGTTGAACAAGACAAGTTCTACTGATTTACTTAATACCACCTTATTCTGGTAACTTGCTTCGGCTATATTGATTTCCAGCTTTCAGAAAGGCTAATCTATTTTGTACATTTTAATTTATTGAGCCTTCATTAATACATAACAAAATAAAAATAACATTTCAGTGGTCATTTATATCTTTTGAGGTGTGCAGGGGCCAAGTCCCGTATTGGAACAATAGAAGGTGCTGATTTTTGCCTGTTCTGCCAAATTGACCAGAATCATATCATGAACATGCCCCGAAATTACAGGTACAAAAATCACTATAAACTACATTAAATAAATTAGTGCAAAAAAGAAGAGAAAAAGTGAGGGTCTGTGGCTCATCGTCCATTCAGAAATCCGATGACGGAGGGGAAGAGGCTGTTTTTGTTTTTTGTACCATCTTTAGGCTCCTATATCTCTGTCCTGATGGGAGCAGTGAAAAGTGGGCACGACCTGGATGGTGAGACCCTTGATGATACAGGATGCTTTCTTGAGACACCACCTCTTGTCGATGTCCTTAACGCAGTGAAGACTAACATCCATGATGGCACTGGTGAAGTTCTCCACTCTCTGTAGCCTGTTCCTCTCCTGAGCATTGGCACCTCCATTCCAGTGATGCAACTAGACAGAATACTCTCCACAGTTCACCTGTAGAAACCTGCAAGTGTCTCAACTCCTCATGAAGTATAGTGCCTGGCAAGCCTTCATGATTGCATCAACATGATGGCCATGATAGATCCTTAGACATGTTGACACACAGGAATTTGAAGTTCTTTACTCTTTCCACTGCTGACACCTTGATGAGGACTGGATTGTGTTCTCCTGATTTTCCCTTCCCTAAGTCCACAATCAGTTCCTTGGTTTTGCTAACGTTGAACGCAAGGCTGCTGTTGTGACAACACTCAACGAGCTGATCCATCTCCCTCTCGTACTCTTCTTCATTGCAGTAAGTGATTCTGCCAATGACCATGGAGTCTGTAATTTCTGCAAATCTGTAGATGGCATTTGAATTGTGCCTGGCCACACAGTCATGGGTCTAGAGAGAGTAGAGCAGAGGGCTAAGCACACATCCTTGAAGTGCGCTTGTGTTGATTGTCAATGAAAAGATGTGTCCAATTTGCATTGACTGTGGTCTTTTGATGAGGATGTCAAAGGAGGTGCAGAGGCCCAGGTTTTGAAGCTCGCTGACCAGTACTGAGGGGAAAATGGGAGTTGAAAGTTGAGCTACAGTTGATGACGTACATGTTGCTGTTGTTTCGGTGATCTAGGGTTGAGTGGAGAGGCAGTGAGATTGCATCTGCTGTGGAGGGTTTGTGACAGTGGGCAAATTGTGGTGGGTCCAGGTCTTTACTGAGGTATGAGTTAATTCTGGACATGACTAACCTCTCAAAGCATTTCATCACCAGTGGATATGAGTGCTGCTGGGCCATAGTCATTGAGGCAGCTCACTCTGCTCTACTTGGGCACCTTTTGAAGCAGGTTCGGGAACCTCCAACTACAGGAATGAAGGATTGAAAATGTTGGCTCAGATTTTCAGCACCCTGCCAGATAAGACATCAGGGCCTGATGCCTTGCGAGGGTTCACCTCTTGAAGGATGTTCTGACACTGACCTCAGAGACAGATATCACAGGGTCACCAGCTTCTGCAGGGATTCTCATTGGTATTTGAAAAGGAGAATTTAAAAGCAACCATAAAGTTCATCAGGTAGTGAAGCATCGCAGCCATTTATGATGTTATATGCTTTGTCTTGTAGGATGTAATGGCCTGCAAACCCTGCCATAGTTGGTGAGTATCTGACTCTGTCTCTAGCTTTCCTCAGAATTACCTCTTTGCTGCTAAGATAGCCTTCTGCAGGTCGTAACTGGACTTCCTGCAGAGATCTGGATCACCAGTCTTAAATGCCATTCACCTCACCCTCAACAGGCTGCGAATCGTTTGATTCATCCACAGCTTTCGGTTGGGGTACTCCCGATAAGCGCATATGGGCACACATTCATCCCGATGAAGTCAGTAACAGTCGTGGTGGCACATTCATTCAAGTTTGAAGACTTGTATTTTACATCAACTTCACTTCCCCAACTTGTCCATACAATGCTAGACTCCAAAAATCTTCTCATCTTATCTTTGAGTTATACATATGGACTGGGCACTCAGGTACCTTGAGCAGAGAATTCTACACATCCATAAGCTAAAGGATAATTACATAGGTACGGAATTTCCCTTCTTCTTAGTCGTAAGTGACCAATCCTTTATCCTGAGGTTGTGATACCTCATTTTATGTCATCCAGCCAGTGCAGAAAGCATTGCTTTTGTCAAGTTCTCAGGAATTTTGCACGCTTCAAAAAAGAACAATTTGTATTATCAGCTTTTGAATTTGGGTTATCGTTCTTCTCCAGCTCTCCTCTAAGGACAGTGCTCTCATCACAGAATAAATCTATCTAACAAACCTTCATTGAAGACACTATGGGAACAATATATTCTTCCTTTAAATTGGGCAAAGTAATTACAGGCACCATCTCCATTTAGTTCATCATTTAGAGAATCAAAGAACTCTGCCAGATCCCAACCAGAGCAATTCATTCCACAGTGCCACAAATAATTTCCATTGAAATGCCCATACAATTCCCTTTTGAAAGTGTTGAGTGGTTTTGTTTCCACAATCTTTCCAAACCCAAGAGTTCTGGATATTACAACTCTGCCTAAAAATTTATTCCTTGCATTCTCTTTGCACCTTTGACCTACATTTTAAACTCTGCTTGTCTTGGTCCTTGAACTGTGTGCTAGTGGAAACAACTTCTCTCCATTTACCACATTTAAGCCAAGTCTTTTTTTGTTTTATTTTCAAGATGTGGGTGGTTATCGGTGGTGAGCCCTGTTATTCTCTTAAGAAAGTGGAAGTGAGCTGTGGTTTGAACTGCTGAAGTTCTTTTTTTTATAATTTTTAAAAATTTTTCAGACTGTGAACCATATCATCCAAAATATATACAAATGTTTCTCATTAAATATACACAGTGGCATTTTCTCCCTTTTTTTTCCTCCCTACCCCATCCAAAACCAATAAACATTTACAATATACAATACAATAAAACCATTAAACAATGTCATCACACAATTAAAAATAAACAAGAAAAATGTGTCATCTACTTTTACGCACTGGATCAAGTAATTTTGTCTTCTTATCATTTTAGGGGGTGGAGGTCCCTCTCTGTTATGTTCCATGTATGGTTCCCAAATTTGTTGAAATAATGTGACCATTTTCCAAGTTGACGTTATACATTTTTTTGCTACTGCTAAGACTATCATAATAAATCTTTTCTGCGCTTTATCCAATTTGAGGCCTAATTCCTTACTTCTTATATTACTTAGAAGAAAGATCTTTGGATTTTTTGGTATGTTATTTTTTGTGATTTTATTTAATATCTGATTTAGATCTTCCCAAAACATTTTCACTTTCTCACATGCCCAAATTGCATGTACTATTGTTCCCATTTCCTTCTTACAGCCAAAACATCTATCTGATAATGTTGGATCCCATTTTTTTAACTTTTGAGCCGTGGGTACCTGCGTAACCAATTATACTGTATCTGGCGTAACCTTGTGTTTATTATATTCTTCATAGTTCCAGAATGGGCAACTAAAGAGGCATCGTCTGCAAAGAGTAGTTCACGGACAAGTTGCACTTTGCGGACGAAGATTTATGGAGGGTTATGTCCACGTCTGCTGCAGGCTCGTTTGTGACTGACAAGTCCGATGCGGGACAGGCAGGCACGGTTGCAGCGGTTGCAAGGGAAAATTGGTTGGTTGGGGTTGGGGTTGGGTGTTGGGTTTTTCCTCCTTTGTCTTTTGTCAGTGAGGTGGGCTCTGTCTGCGGTCTTCTTCAAAGGAGGTTGCTGCCCGCCGAACTGTGAGGCGCCAAGATGCACGGTTGGAGGCGATATCAGCCCACTGGTGATGGTCAATGTGGCAGGCACCAAGAGATTTCTTTGGTGCATCTCTGTCTCGGTGGCCAGAGGAGAGCTCGCCATATAACACAATCTTGGGAAGGCGATGGTCCTCCATTCTGGAGACGTGACCTACCCAGCGCAGTTGGATCTTCAGCAGCGTGGATTCGATGCTTGCGGACTCTGCCAGCTCGAGTACTTCGATGTTGGTGATGAAGTCACTCCAATGAATGTTCAGGATGGAGCAGAGACAGCGCTGATGGAAGCGTTCTAGGAGCCGTAGGTGATGCCGATAAAGGACCCATGATTCAGAGCCGAACAGGAGCGTGGGTATGACAACGGCTCTGTACACGCTGATCTTTGTGTGTTTCTTCAGGTGGTTGTTTTTTCAGAGTCTTTTGTGTAGTCTTCCAAAGGCGCTATTTGCCTTGGCGAGTCCGTTGTCTATCTCGTTGTTGATCCTTGCATCAGATGAAATGGTGCAGCGAGGTAGGTAAACTGGTTGACCGTTTTGAGTTCTGTGTGCTCGATGGAGTTGTGGGGGGGCTGGTAGTCATGGTGGGGGGCTGGCTGATGGAGGACCTCAGTTTTCTTCAGGCTGACTTCCAGGCCAAACATTTCTGCTGGATCTATTATTTCCTCCTCTATTTTGATTGGTACATTTTTATTAATTAATATAGCTACACCTCTAGCTTTTGAATTATATGATGCTGCCGCTACATGCCCTATCCAGTCTCTCTTTAATTTATGTTCCACTTCAGTTAGATGCGTTTCCTGCACAAATGCTATATCTATTTTTGTCGTATATCTTAAAAATTTTATTAAAATGGATCTTGGTTTTTGATGTGTCTGTGGTTTCGGGGCTAGTGTTCTGTGTGCCCTTTCTATTTCCATTTCTTCCTGTCATTCTGGTCTTCCTAGGGCCCTGGGGATCCATTCTTTTATAAATTCCTTCATATCTGTGCCTTCTTCATCTTCCTTTAGGCCCACTATTTTTATGTTGTTTCGCCTACTATAATTTTCCAACATATCAATTTTCTGAGCTAACAACTCTTGTGTCTCTAACTTTTTTATCACTTTCTTCCAATTTTCCTCTTGTCGTTTACTTCCATTTCTACAGCCATTTCTCATTCTTCCACATTTTCTACTCTTTTCCCTATTTCTGTCATGACCAGCTCTAATCTTTGCATTTTATCTTCTGTTCTTCTCATTTTTATTTTAATTTCACTAAATTCTAATGACAACCATTCTTTTAATGCTCTCATTTGTTCTTGAAAAAAAGCTTTATCTATATTCTGTCCAACTGTTTTACCTTCTATCTCTCTGTGAAGATCTTGGTCTTCTTCCTCTTCTTCTGTGTCTGTACCTGTGTTTGTGTCTTCTTCTCTTCTTTGTATCTGTGTCTCTTCTGACTTTCCTGATGAGTTGCTTGACTCACTTTGTCAGAACTCTTCTTGCTTGGCCTCTTGCTATTGGTCCTCTTCTTCTGAGCTGCTCATCTGTTGAGCCTCCTGCTGCTGCTCTTCTTTCCTTTTACCCCGACTTTCCTTCTCACCTGGTACTTCACTCCCACTTTCCTCTTCTTCCAGCTGAGAGCCCTGGTGTCGGGCATCCTTCAGCTGGTCGCGCCGTGGTTGCCCGCTCCTCGGCTGAGCCCTCCTCCCATTAATGTTTTCCTTCTTCTTAGATTGCACACTTTTGTTTGGCTCAGAGAGCCATTTTTGCAGTCAAGCTGTCGGGGGTTCACGACTTCGCGGAGCCATCACCAACCTCGGAGATCGGGCGCTCTTCTCCACCATGGCTCCTTGTTTCTTCGTGCAGGTAAGGCCTTCTCCTTTCTTTTCTGGTGTCTTTTCTTTTTTTCCCATTGTTTTTACTTTTTCCTTCTTGGGTGCCATTTTCTTTATTTTCTCTACAACTTTATCTTTTATTTCTTATATTTTGTATTTATTGAACTTTTCTTAAATTTTTTTCTTCTTTACTGGAGAGGGCTATTACCCTACCGGCCACTACTCCATCACGTGACTCCTCCTTCAACTGCTGAAGTTCTTCTAGCAAGTAAATGCAATGCATTTTGTAAATGGAGCTAATGATCTTGTATGCCTCTCCCAAATTTCCTCCCTTTCCTTCCTCTAAGAATAACCTGACAGCTTTACCAGCTCAAGCTCAAATTTCTGTAGAACCTTCGCAAGCTTTTAGGTTAACAAGATTCAGAATTTTAATCCACAAAAAGTGGTATTTTGGTCCACAATAAGAATATAGGTGGACCAATTGCTAAATCTATAGAGGAGAGTAAAATTGGTGGATTTATAGAGTCCAAGTATACAGAGGGACATCGATCAACAAGAAGGTGTGCAGAGTGGTGACTTAACCAGATACAATGTTTAAAAAAAAAATTGGCCAGGAAAGGATTGGAGGAAATACAGTGACCTCCATTAAGTTTCAGACAAAGACACTTTTTCCTTTGTTTGCCCCTGTGCTCCAATTTTAAATTTGTAATTACACAATTCATAGGTAGTTAAAGTGCACACTCTTGTTCGGCTCCGAATCATGGGTCCTCTACCGGCATCACCTACGGCTCCTAGAACGCTTCCACCAGCGTTGTCTCCGCTCCATCCTCAACATCCATTGGAGCGCTTTCATCCCTAACGTCGAAGTACTCGAGATGGCAGAGGTCGACAGCATCGAGTCCACGCTGCTGAAGATCCAGCTGCGCTGGATGGGTCACATCTCCAGAATGGAGGACCATCGCCTTCCCAAGATCGTGTTATATGGCGAGCTCTCCACTGGCCACCGTGACAGAGGTGCACCAAAGAAAAGGTACAAGGACTGCCTAAAGAAATCTCTTGGTGCCTGCCACATTGACCACCGCCAGTGGGCTGATATCGCCTCAAACCGTGCATCTTGGCGCCTCACAGTTCGGCAGGCAGCAACCTCCTTTGAAGAAGACCGCAGAGCCCACCTCACTGACAAAAGGCAAAGGAGGAAAAACCCAACACCCAACCCCAACCAACCAATTTTCCCCTGCAGCCGCTGCAACCGTGTCTGCCTGTCCCGCATCGGACTTGTCAGCCACAAACGAGCCTGCAGCTGACGTGGACTTTTACCCCCTCCATAAATCTTCGTCCGCGAAGCCAAGCCAAAGAAAGAAGAAAGTGCACATTCCAGATTTTCCTTAAGGTCATTTGTATGCATTTTGGTTTGACCATGTAGAAATTACAGCACTTTTTATACATGGTTCCTCATTTCAGGGCACTATAATGTTTGGGACCTTTGATGTCCCAAGTGTTTGTAAATACTCAGCTATCTTAATTTGCTTCATTGATGCAGGTATAAGAAGTCTAGTCTTGCTCCTAAGCCTTTGATCACCTTTGGAGTCTGGAGTTGCCATTTTTCCTTTTTTTTTTGAATATTTTATTTAAGAATTTTAAAACCACATCCATGTGTACATATTCAATAAAGCTACGAGAAAAAAATTTACACATGATATAATATATATGTAAAACCCATCCCTCCTGCCCTCCCCCCTACCCTCCCACTTAGAATATATCAAAGAAAGGAAAAAAAAGCAAAAAGGTAAAAAGAAAGAGTAGGGAAATGTCAAAAAGAAATACAAGTATACAATCCTTTTCTTGGAACCCTTGGGGGACAGTGAGTTCTGAATTTCCGGATTTCGGAAAGCCAGATTTAAGCCCACCTGAATTATGCTGCCATATCCACCCCTACCCCCTTCCAGTCGCACTGCCATCTCCCCACCTTGCCCGTCTGACTGGCGCTGATGGTCTCCCCCCTTCGCCCGCCCAACTCGCACTGCCGGTTTCTCCCCCTCGCCTGCCTGACTCGTGCTGCTGTCTTTCTCTCTCCCCACTTGCCGGTTTTTGGACCTTTCCGGATTTTAGATGTCCGGATAAAGGATTGTGCACCTGTACAAGTCTCAATACTTAATACTAATAATAATGGAACTGTGGGGGGCGGGGGTGTTACCAACAGGATGGGCTTTCAGAGAGTCCATCAAATTTATTGTAAGTATGGGCTCCATATTTTCTAAAAAAATTGATACTTATTATGTAAATTATGTTATTTTCTCAAGTGGAATACAAGTACGCAATTCAGCTTGCCATCTTTCCATCCCTAAATCTGTATCTGATTCCCAAGTCATGGCTATGTACTTCCTAGAAACAGCTAAAGCATGTCGTAAAAAATCAACTTGATACATGATTATCCTTAATTTAGGTCTAACCATTTTAATATTACCCAACAAAAATAACATCTGGTCCTGTGGGAGTTTAACTCCTAATATTTTCTCCAAAAAAATTCCTACCTCTAACCAAAAAAGTTTTACCCTCGGACACTTCCAAGTAGACTGCAAAAACAAACCGACTTTCTGTCCACATCAAAAACATCAATCTGATCATATTGGATTCAATTTGTTTAATTTTTGAGGAGTTAAGTATAATTGATGTAAAAAATTATATTGAACCAATCTATGCCCAACATTAATAATTTTCATATTTTCTTTACATAATTGCATCCAATCATTTTCATCTATTTAAATCAACCTTCCATCTTAATCTTGATTTAAGAATTCCTAACTTAGGTGCTTCTTTTTGAAGTATTTTATACATCTCCGAAATGAACTTATTCAAACTGCCCTTACATATCAATAATTCTAATTCATTCTGTCTAAGTAATATCAAATTAGGACCTAACTTATCAACCAAGAAAGCCTGATAATAACACAAAAAGGTATTATTTGGGACATTACATTTTTCCTTCATTGGTTGAAAAGTAATAAATTTATCAGCTGTAAAGAGTCTTCTATTTTCCTAATCCCCATTTGACTTCAAATCCTCAAAAAATGATTTTCCATAGTAAAAGGACAAAGTCTATTTTGATATAAAGGCATTTTTTGAGAAATCAAACCTTTTCCACCTATTTCATAATCTATTTTATTCCATAATTCAATCAAATATTTCAAAACATGCATATCTCTAGTTCCTATTAACAACTTTGAATTCCATTTGTAAATAAAGTAGTTGCCATTTTTCAACTCGAGGACCAGGATTTGTACCAATGAAAGTCAAAGAAGTCGTTATGAGGCTGGAAAACAAGAATAAAACAGCAAGAGATATCAATGACTCAAAAGACTGAAGTTGAGTAAAACTGATAGGCTTTTATTACCAAGAGAATGAAGGCACAGCCCTGCTGGTCAACTGTCCCAAACAGAGAAGGGGTTGAGGGACAGTCACCTTTATTCATTAGCCTGTGGGAAGGGCCACAGATACAGTCAGCCAATGGGTGTGCCCAGGGAGATAAATACATATATACATACAGTAGTTTTTCCACATTCACATTTTGTTTTTAAAAAGAGTCTGTTGGGGGTTGGTGAATGGAAAACATGAATACTCATCAATTACATTGAGGAAGAACACAATGCAGTCCCAGGAGGGGAAGGGTCCTTTGAAATCGACACTCAGGTGTTCAAAGGGGCAGGTGACTTTATCAACTGCACTTTGTCTGGCCAGTAGATATGTGGTTTGCACTCTGCGCAGACCTCGCAGTTTTGGTCAATGACCTAATCTCTTTGACAAAGTGGAAGAACCTGGCAACTCCGGGGTGGCAGAAATCATTGTGAAGGGCTTATAAGCGGCTGACTTGTGCACTGGCAAAGGTTCCATGGGATAGGGCATCTAGAGGCTCATTGAGTTTTCTGGACTGGTATGAAATACCGTAGTTGTAGGAGGGAAATTCAATATTCTACCTCAAAATATTGTCATTCTTGATTTTACCTCGCTGCTGGTTATTGAACATGAACACAACTGTACATTGGTCGGTTAGCAAGGAAAATAATTTCCCAGCCAGGTTGTGCCTTCAGTGATGCACTGCCTTGACAATGGCTTAGGCCTTCTTCTCAACAGCGGACTTCTGAATTTCGGGGGCTTGGAAGGTGTGGGATGGGTCTGCTCCGCCTGGTTAAGTGTGGCCGCCAGGGGGAAACCTGATACATCACTCTCCACCTGGAACGGGATTCATCGACAGCGCGCATCGTGGCTTCGGTGACTTCTGCCTTGATGCACAAGCCTCTGATGCCAGGGGAAAAGAGGTGAATTTAATGAGGGGGTGGGCCTTGTCCACATAGTTGGGGACCCACTGGCCGTAGTATGGCATTGTCGAGGTACGGAAGTGTGGCCTGTAGCTGGTACTGATCTACCGTGTGGTCCGTTTCCCACTGGAAGACCAAGACCCCATTGGTGACACCAAAGGGGACTCTCAGGAAGTGGTAGAGGCGGCTAACCGTTTCAAACCCAGGATATTGGTGATGCTCTGGGCGTATGGGGAACTAATAGTGTGCTGGTTTTAGGTCAATGGTAGAGAGGACCTGGTATTGTGCAATTTAATTCACCATATCGGATATATGGGGAAGGGGATATGTATCCAGTTGTGTGTACCTGTTAATGGTCTGGCTGTAATCAATGACCATTCTGCTTTTCTCCCCATTCCTCACTACCACCATGTGCTCTCCAAGGGCTGGTGCTAGCCTCAATGATCCCCTTATTGTGGAGTCGCTGTACTTCTGCCCTGATAAAGGCCCTGTCCTCGGCACTGAACTGCCTACTTTTGGTGGCGATGGGTTAGTCGGGGGTGATGCTAGCGAACAACAATTGAGGTCATGCGGACTCTCATAGATTGTTGACTATGTGTGATGGGGGAGGGGGTTGAAGGGTTGATGGAGCACAGTGGGTGATTTAAAAACTGCTGGTTATAGACCACGAGGAGCAGATGAAGTCCATCGAACTCCATTGTCATGCTTTTAAGGCAACATTGAAAGTCCAGCTCCAATAACATGGCAGCACAGAGCTGTGACATCACCAGAAGTTTAAAGTTTTTATAGTCTGTGCCCCATACAGTTAGAGTCACTACACAGTAGCCACGGATATCCGCCGTATGTGACCTTGAGGCCAAGGAGACCTTTTGGCTTACTGACCTTACAACGATGGAGTAGTGCTGCACTGTGACAGGGTGAATGAAGCTCTCCATGCTCCCACTATCGAACAGGCAACTTGTCTCATGGATGTCCATCATCGATCTGGTGAGTTGATAGGGACTGCCCTGGTCGAGTGTAATGGAAGCCAGTGTCAACTTGCTGCTTGTTGCTGTGTTGGAGAGTTCAAGTGTTGAGTCAGAAGATGGCGGCATCCACAATTGCGGCCCCCATGACTCGCATGTGGTGCTGATGTTGAAGATGGTGGCCTCCATGACTTGCACTTGGCGCCACAAGTTCTCCGGGATGATGATGCCCAAGGTGGTGGCCCCCATGACCTGCGGGGTTGCTAGGGATAGGTGGTTTTGATTTGCATACCTGTGTATAGTGTCCCTTCTTCCTGTAGCTAGCGCAGACCACGTCTTTCACTGGGCAGTATTTCCTCGGGTGCTTGCCCTATCCATAGAAGTAGCACATCAGGTGCTCACGGAGTACCGCAGCTATTGTCGGGTTGCTGGCGGGTGGTAGCAGTGTTAGGCACGATGTATGGCTGCCATGGTCTATTTCCAGCAGAACATGACGGCGGTATGTCCCAAGTTAGCGGCACCCTGGGCAACCACGAGGTGGCAGCATTGTCGGTAGAGTAGGCCTCCATGTTCTGAAGTGCCACCTCCAGTGTGCGTGCTATTTCAACTGCCCTCCGCAGACTGAGTTCACCTCGCTCTAGTAGTCTCTGGTGGATGTAGTTTGACCTGATGCCTGCGCCATAGACATCTTTAATCAAGTCCTTCGAATAGAAACATAGAAACATAGAAGATAGGAGCAGGAGTAGGTCATTCGACCTTTCGAGCCTGCTCCGCCATTCAACGAGTTCATGGCTGATCTTAAAGTTCAATACCCCGTCCCCGCCTTCTCTCCATAACCTTTAATACCCTTATACTGAAGAAATAGACCTAATTCCCTCTTAAATATATTTAATGAACCTGCCTCTACTGCCCTCTGTGGCAATGAATTCCACAGATTCACCACCCTCTGGGTAAAGAAATTCCTCCTCATCTCGGTCCTAAATAGTTTGCCTATTATCCTCAAACCATGGCCCCGGGTTCTGGATTTTTCCATCATTGGAAACATCCCATCTGCATCCATTCTGTCCAATCCTGCCAGAATTTTATATGTCTCTATGAGATCCCCTCTCAATCTTCTAAACTCCAGCGAGTACAATCCCAATTTGCGCAATCTTTCCACATAAGTCATTCCTGCCGTTCCAGGTATCAGCCTGGTGAATCGCCTCTGCACTCCCTCCATTGCAAGAACATCCTTCCTTAGATAAGGTGAACAAAACTGCACACAATACTCCAGGTGTGGTCTCACCAAGGCCCTGTACAGCGTCAGTAAGGTATCCTTGTTCCTGTACTCAAACCCTCTTGATATGAAGGCCAACATACCATTTGCCTTTTTAACCGCCTGCTGTACCTGCATGCTTGCCTTCAGAGACTGATGTACAAGTACCCCTAGGTCTCTCTGCACTTCCTCATCTCTTAATCTATTGCCATTCAAATAGTAATCTGCCCTCCGGTTTGTATTACCAAAGTGGATAACCTCACATTTATCCACATTGTAGTGCATTTGCCATGTATCTGCCCAGTCCCTCAATTTATCCAAATCACACTGGAGCTTCCTGACCCCCTCTTCCGTGCACACAACCCCTCCTAGCTTAGTGTCATCTGCAAATTTGGAGATATTACATCCAATCCCCTCATCCAGATCATTAATGTAAATTGTGAACAGCTGGGGTCCCAGTACAGATCCCTGTGGTACCCCTCTGGTCACCGCCTGCCACTCAGAAAACGAGCCATTTATCCCAACTCTCTGTCTTCTACCTGCCAGCCAGTTCTCAATCCACATCAATACTTTGCCCCCAATCCCATGAGCCTTGATTTTGGAAGCCAGTCGTTTATGCGGGACCTTATCGAAGGCCTTTTGGAAGTCCAGGTACACCACATCCACTGGCTCTCCCCCATCTATTTTACCTGTCACCATCTCAAAGAATTCCAATAGATTTGTCAAGCACGATTTACCTTTTGTAAATCCATGTTGACTCCGTCCGATCCCTTCTCTGCTAGTCATATGCTCCGCTATTACATCCTTAATAATGGATTCCATCATTTTGCCCACTACTGATGTAAGGCTCACAGGCTGATAATTCCCCGCTTTTTCTCTACCCCCCTTTTTAAACAGTGGGGTAACATTAGCTACCCTCCAATCCATGGGTACTGATCCTGAGTGTATCGAGTTCTGGAAAATAATTCTTAAAGCATCTGCTATCTGAATGGCCACTTCCTTGAGTACCCTAGGATGTAGATTATCAGGCCCTTGAGATTTATCTGCCTTCAATCCCATCAATTTCCCCAAGACCATGTCCTTAGAGATACTGATTTCTTTCAGTTCCTCCCTTGCATTAGTCTCTATGTTTCCCAACATCCTTGGGAGGTTATTTGTATCCTCTCTTGTAAAAACAGAACTAAAGTAAGAATTTAATTGGTCTGCCATTTCCTTATTCCCCATTATATATTCCCCTGATTCCGTCTGCAAAGGACATACTCTGGATTTCACAAATCTTTTCCTCTTGACATATTTATAAAAGCTTTTGCAGTCGGTTTTTATATTTGCCGCAAGCTTACTTTCGTAATTTATTTTTGCTCTCTTGATTAATTCCTTTGTCCTCCTTTGTTGCATCTTGAACTGCTCCCAGTCTTCGGTTGCGATACTTTTTTTGGCCAATTGATATGCTCTCTTTTTGGACCCAATGCTGTCTCTAATTTCCCTTTTTATCCACGGTTGAGTCACCTTTTTTGGTTTATTTTTTTGCCAAACTGGTATAAACGATTTTTGCAATTTCTCCATTAGATCTGTGAATGCTTTCCATTGTCTATCCACAGTCAACTCCCCCATAAACACCACCCAATCAATCTTACTCAACTCCCGACTCATACCATTATAATTCCCTTTATTTAAATTCAGGACCTTAGTCTTGGTTTTAATTTCATCACTCTCCATGTCGAGTGAGAATTCGATCATATTGTGATCGCTCCTACCCAAAGGGCCTCGCACAACAAGATTGCTGATTAGCCCCTTATCATTGCATAATACCCAATCTAAAATGGCAATCACTGAGCTCACCAATACACTCTTTTTTTTCTTAATGATGTTCCAAACTGCTAATTTTGGTTATCCTAATTATGAATCTCAAGGCCTTGCCTTCACAGGCCCATCCAAGGTTCTGCAGGGCCTGGAGATACTCAGTGTTCGACTTCCCAGGTTGCAACTTTCTGGTCACTAGGAGGTGTCTGGCGTAGAGCTCGTTGACCTTCCTCAGGTGGTAGCCCTTCAACGACACGGCATCCCTGATCATTGAGTACACCAGGAGCCTGACTCGGGAGTGCAGTACCTATGATTTGTCATTCTCCAACTGAATGCCAGCTGATGATGCCTGCAGGAACGCTTTGAAACAGTGCGGCGAGTTCAAACTTAGTAGATGCCTCAGGCAATTGAGGATTGATCTCCAGTTTCTATGGCTTCAGAATCTGCTCCATTGCTAAGACTATTGCGAATAAAATTAATGCACCATCAATGGCTCAAAAGACTGAAGTTGAGCAAAACTGATAGGCTTTTATAACCAAGAGAATGACCATCCCTGCTGGTCAACTGTCCCGAACTAAGATGGAGGCTGAGGGGCAGTCATCTTTATTCAGGAGCCTGTGGGAGGAGCCACAGGTACAATCAGCTAATAGGTGTGTCCAGACAGATAAATATATACATAATTAGGATAACCAAAATTAGCAGTTTGGAACATCATTAAGGAAAAAAAGAGTGTACTGGTGAGCTCAGTGATTGCAAAGGGACATCATGAACAGAAATATAGAAGAAATACAGAGACTATACTGTAAGATGCAAACCACGAGTAAGCTACAGAAAGGATGGCCATATTACAGTTTGCCAAGAAGTATTTAAATAGCCTGCAGAATTATGGAAAATGGACAGATGAGACCAAGATGAACCTGTATCAGAGTGATGGCCGGAGCAAAGTGTGGAGGCGCAAAGGAACTGCATAAGAACCAAAGCATTCCATCTTTGCCATTGTTTGCATTTTGAAGGGTAGCCTCTGTATTTCTGTTCAGAAAGTCTTCTGCAGACGGTAGTCATTGACACGTCCACACCTACCCCCTGAAGAGTGTTTCTGATCTGCTGGGCAGGCATTTGGCGATTTTTCTTCATTATGATGAGAATTCTTCTGTCATCAGCCATGGAGGACTTCCTTTGTCTACCAGTCCCTTTGCGATTACAGAGCTCACCAGTACACTCTTCTTAATAATGTTTTAAACTGTTGATTTTAGTCATCCTAAGGTTTTGTTGATGCCTCTTCCTGTTTTACTCTTCTTTTTCAGTCTCATAACGACTTCTTTGACTTTCAATGGCACAAATCCTGGTCCTCGAGTTGAAAAATGGCAACTACAGACTCCAAAGGTGATCAAAAGCTTCGAAGCAAGTTGACCTCTCTTACACCTGCACCAATGAAGCAATTAAACATACCTGAGTACTCACATACACCTGTGAAGCCAAACATTAGGGTGCCCTGAAATGAAGGAACTCTGTATAAAAAATGCTGTAATTTCCACATGGTCAAACCAAAATGTGCACAAATAATCTTGAATAAAATTTGAATTGTGCACTTTAAGCACATAGAATTATTGGATTGCAAATTTAAAACTGTGGAGCACAGGGAAAGATAGAGGAAAAAAGTAACTTTGTCCCAAACATTATGGAGGGCACTGGATGGGCCTAATGCAGGCAAATAGGATTAGCATCGATAGTCAGCTTGGATGAGGCATGCTGAAAGGGTCTATTACATTCCTCTATGATTCTATGATGTTACAAAAGCTTAAGAGATCATCTAATAGGGGTATTTAAAACATTAAAGGATTCTTTAAGGTAGATACAACAAAACCAATTCCACTGGTGAGCAAATTAAGAAGTAGGGGAAATAATAATCAGAAAGGAAATTGGGAAGCACTTCTCACAATTGGTTAATGAGTTTTGGATTTCTTCCCCTCCCACTATGCCAGAAGCCATTGGGAGCAGTAAGGTTTTAAAGAATTTTTAATGCTGGAAAAATTTAATCAAGAGGTTAGTCAACAAGATTCTTTTCTGGGTAAGGATATCAGGGCACTCTGGAGCTAAGGTGTACAAGTAGATTGAGGTACACATCCAAGTTACACTGCGGAGCAGGCTTTGCATGGTGAATGTGCTGCCCCCATTCCTGTATCTCATTGTGGAAGGTAAATGACAGAAATAATAGAAACCCACTCACTTGTATGTGTGCTTCTCAATTTCTAGTTCTTCCTTTTTTGCCTCTAACAATTGTACCTTTTCCTGTAATCTTTTCTGCTTACTTTCATTCAATGTTTTCCTCTGTCAAAACAGAAACAAAAAAAGGACATAATTTCTATATGGTGAGGTTAGATTTCTAATAAACTAGATTTTCAGTCAATTAAAATAAAGGGCAAGACCTTCTTCTGAGCTAAGGCTGCACGCTGCAGTCGCTCTTTGGCCTGGCAGTACTTCTCTTCCATTTCTGTGTTACGACTCTGCAGCTTATGCTTCTCTTCCAACCATTCCATGCGCCTGTCTTCCACAAGTCTGCGCAAAATACAAGGCAGATGACCTGTGGTCCTTTCAAAATTAATCTTCAGAGAAGATCAACTGGACGAAGAAATTGCTCTATTACTACTGAATTGGGAGTAGAAAATAAGTTGAACTTTGAGAATTAGAAAAAGTAGATTATATGATCAGAAAATAACATTCTCCTCAATTTTGATTGCAATAATATTCCAAAGAATTAGAAGATTTACAGTAATTAAAATGCCATGCAGTAATTCTAATTCAGTTAAATGCTAGGAATAATAATGAAACTAAGTGAATGATAACACTGCAATAACCATCTCTTTGGGTTTTTTTTGAGGGGGCTGTTGTCCATCCTGGTCTGGATGAACAACTGTCCAGGGTTCTGAAGGAGTTGAAAGATCGTGTTAGTAGTGGTCTTTCATGCTTAGCCGGACTTCAGTGATAGGTGAAATTCTAGAGCCCATTCTTAAGTACAAAAAAGCACAAAATAGGCTGAAGTCAGCAGAGTCAGGGGAGATCTTGCTTGACAAATCTGTCGGAATTCTTTGAGGAAATAACGAGCAAGACAAAGGAAAGTCAGTGGATTACCACACATATAGCTACTAAATAAGATAGGAGCCCAGGGTATTATGGGAAAGATACTCGCACGGATAGAAGATTGGCTGACTGGCAAAAGGCAAAAATGGAAACAATAGGGACCTTTTCTGGCTGGATGCCAGAGACTTGTAGCATTTCGCAGTGGACTACATTGGCCTTGCTATTTTTGCTGTTGTATGCAAGTAATTGAAGTGGTGGAATTGTTTTCTTTGTGGCCAAGTTTGCAAATGATACAAAGACAAGTGAAAGGCCAGGTCGTGTTGAGGAAGCAGGACGTCTGCAGAGGGATCTGGACAGAATGACAAAATGGGCAAAGAAATGCAGATGGAATACAGGGTAGGGAAGTATATGGTCATGCATTTGCTTGGAAGGATAAAGAAGTAGACTATTTTCTAAATGGGGAGAAAATTCATAAAGCAGAGGTCCAAAAGTACTTGGGAATCGTAGAACAGGATTCCTTAAAGGTCAACTTGCAGGTTGAGTTGGCAATAAGAAAGGCAAATGTAATGTTAACAATCATTTCAAGAGGACTAAAATATAAAAGTAAATGCTAAGGGTTTATGAGGGTTGCATCTGACTACATTTGAAATATTGCGAGCAGTTTTGGGCTCCATATCTAAGGAAGGATGTGCTGGAGTTGAAGAGAATCCAGACGAAATTTATGAGAATGATCAGAAAGTTAATGTATGAGGAGCATTTGATGGCTCAGGGTCTTTACTTGCTAAGAGTTGAGAAGGATGGAGGGGGGGTCCTCATTTTGAACATTTCATAGAAAGATTGTCAGAGTGGACATTGAGAAGTTTCCAGTAGTGGGAGCCGTCCACAGGCCACATCATCAGAATAAAAGGTCTTTAGAATGTGATGAGGAGAAATTTATTAAGCCGAGGGAAGTGAATCTGTGGAATTTGTTGCCAATCGTCTGTGGAAACTGTCATTGGGTTCATTTAGAGGTTGATAGATTCTTGATCAGTAAGGGCGCCAAAGGTTACAGAGAGAAGGCAGGAAAATGGGGTCGAAAGGAAGAATATATCAGTCACAGTTCGCATAGCAAGGCAGACTCAATAGGCCAAATGGCCTAAATCTGCTTCTCCCTCTTATGGTCAGGGTGAGTTCCCTATTTAGAGCATTTTCTGTTTTCAGGTCCAGCTGGTGTTTGTGCCATAAACTGACGTTACCCAGATGTCTTTATTTCCACATTTACCACCAAAAAATAGACAAATTATCAAATCGTGTTAAAATTGCTGCTTCTAAAATTATTAGAAGAGAACTATGTGCTTACTTTTCAGCTTCCTG
Source organism: Narcine bancroftii (assembly GCF_036971445.1). Classification (NCBI taxonomy): domain Eukaryota; kingdom Metazoa; phylum Chordata; class Chondrichthyes; order Torpediniformes; family Narcinidae; genus Narcine; species Narcine bancroftii. The sequence goes on from NC_091481.1 coordinate 36,211,668, forward strand.
CTGTCCCCGCTCTGCTTGGCTTCTTCCATTTCGAACTTCCTCCTTTAGGCGATCAAGCATTTCTCGTAGCTTTTTATTGTTCTCCAGTAAATCATTTTCAGATTGTGAAACAGTGGTAACCTGGATCTGTAGTTCACTAATTTGCTTCAGTTGGGTGAATGGGTGGAAAGGCCAAACGAAAGGCATGGAAGAGGAAAATAAAAGTTCATATCTCAATGAAAATAAAATTTGACTTTATAGTTTTTTTTGCCAGGTGGAGTTTAATAACTCAATTTTTCTTTAAACTTGTGGGATTTTCTAAACCAAAATATAAGCAACAGAAACAATTCTCAGCACAAAGTTCACAAAAAAAGGTTTAAATTCTCCAAAAAAATATTTATTCTTGCAACTGAAAAGTAGATGTTCAATATGCAGTAGATGTGCAGTTTGCTGGGGTATCGGGCATTGCACAGAAGTGTTGGAGAAACTCAGCAGGTTACACAGCATCGACAGGAAGTAAAAAGCAATCAATGTTTTGGGCCTGAGCCCTTCGTCAGGAACGTCAGTGTGCTAACTGATCAATAATTTCTTAAGAGGAAGAAAATGTTATTTTACAGGAATTTTCAGAGAAACAGAGTTTAGAGAATATCCATTGTATTCTTGAAAAAGGTATAGCAGATGCATCAGTCTGACACGCTGTTGAAGGTGTTCTGATTATGAGAGAATATTTTCAGAGAGTGATTTAATAAGGTACCTGTCTTAGTTCATCGCTGTCATTCTTTTCTTTCTCAAGTTCTTCTATCCGGTGTATATACTGTTGAAGTTTTGACCTGGAGCATGAAGTAATAAGCAAACAGGCACCAAAATTTACATTTGCTAACTTTATCTATGAAAGCCCAGAAAACAAAGAGCACTGGGTGACATTATTGTTTACCGCTCTCTATTTCTATTTGTCCAGAATCTTTTACCTGTCAACTTTTCATCTTATTCTACCATTCTTAAATTTGCTTTAAAACACTTAAGGCAATCTACTCTCAAGGCAATCCAGTACCATATCAAACTCCTGACTGAGAAAACCACTTTCCTCTGTTTCTGCAATGGATTTCTTCTCACCTCCAGAGTTCAGCCTCCATGTATTATGCTTTTTTTCAGTCCCTTTATACAAATGTGCCAATTATTTGACTGTGATTTCTCATATAAACTCCCTATTACCATCATACCAATTACTGATATGGCCATCTCAATCATTCCTTTGTATTCCTCTCAACTCATATTCCCTTTCCCACACAATTCCCAAGCATGGTTTTCTTTCTATGACTGTAATTGGAAAAAGTTTTGACAGAAGTTATTTACAACCGCACTTACAAATTCCCAACTCTTAAAGTTGCCAAGGGGTCTTATTCTTGGATTGAACTACATTTTTATACTGAACCAAAAGAAGTGTTTAATATGGGAAAGATTAACTATTATTCAGCCTGGAACCCCCCACCCCTCCCCCCCAAAAAACACAACCTTTAAGTTGTTATAAAATTGACAACTGTGAGCTCAGTAGAAAACAAAAGTTAAGATGTACACCAAGCTTTGGTGGTTTGGTTCATACCTGAGGTTCAGGATCTCCCTCTTGGATGCTTCCTCTTCTAACTGTACAGCACGCACTTTCTCTCCCAATTGTTCCTTTTCTGCTTGCCACGTTATATCCTGTTCAGCCTTCATCCTCTCCAGATCAGCAATTTTATTTTCTAGTTCCAATCTTTAAATAAATAAATACTTTTATTACTTTCAACCAGGAAAAGCTGTTGAGCCTACCAGTGTTCACATGGAGTCTTCATGGATGAACAAGAGTGACTAAAAAATAAGCAAATAACACTGTTCCATTGTCCTTGGATTCCATTGATAGAACATAACAGCACTGTACAGGCCTTTCAGCCCATAATGTTGTGCCAACCTATGTAAATCTACTCCACAACAATCTAATTTATTTCCTACCTCACACCCAGGCCATAACCCTCTATTTTTCTTACATCCATATGCTCATTTAAAATGCCCCTAATGTATCAGCCTCCACCACAAACCCAGGCAATGAATGTCAGGCACCCACCACTCTGTGTGTTAAAAAAAATACCTCTGACATCTCTCCTAAACTTTCTGCCTTAAACACCTTAAACAGATGTCTTCTGGTATTTGTTTTTGTCACTTTAAGAAAAAGGAGTAAGTAGTCCACCCATCTAAGTTCTTTGTAATTTTATACACCTCCATTAAATCACCTCTCATCCCCTGTTGCTCCAAAGAGAAATGCTCGAGCTCTGTCATCCTTGCTTTGTATGACATATTCTCCAATCCTGGCAACTTCCTGGTAAATCTCCTCTGCACCCTCTTTACATGCTTTCTGTAATGAGGCAACCAGAATTGAACAAAATGTTCCAAATTTAGTGTAACCAGAGTTTTATAGAGGTCTAACATTACCTCAAGACTCTTGAACTCAATACCCTGACTAATGGCCAGCAGTCCAGCTTCTAATCACTCAATCTATCAACTCGCGCAGCAATCTTGAAGGATCTCAACAAAAATATAGGGCAGAAGAAGGAACATGGTTCAAGGTACGTCTCTTGTCATGTATGCAAATACACAATTTTTACTTTTGTCTGGCCATAAAGGCACACAAAGAGACGTCAGTAGACTGGCACCGCTACCAAGAAGAGAAAGGGAAGCAAAAGAGAGTCCCTTCAGAGGCATTGAGTGTCTGTGGATCCTAACACCTCTACCTCTTCTGGTGCTACCACCTCCTGTGCTCCCATAAACTTCATAGCCGCACGCCTCCGATCTGTTCCAGTAGTGAACTTGAGCTCCAGGCATCCAATTCACTCTCTTTTGCCCCTGGCTCCAAACTCGCAATAGGATTAGAAAGCTGTTAATGCCAGATGTCCTTCAGGAGCCCTGCTCACTACTGGCACTCTCACGAATCCTGGTTCTCCAGCAGCACGCAGCTTGATTTGAGCCTTCGGTTCCCAAGTTAGACTGGGCTGTCGAGCATGGGTGCCACCATTTTGCCACGGACCTCTGTGGGTTCACTAGTATTTAAAAAACACCAACCCATCCTCCAGCTAGTTTAAAACCTGTATGGGGCTATAAACAAAGGGATTGGGCAGCAAAACCCATAGAGGTGCGCAGAACAAACGGCAAAAGCAATTACAGTATATCTGCTTCAGTATTTACACAAAAGCAACTTCATCCCCCCCTCCCCTCTCTTTGATCGGAGTGATGATTCATGAAGACCATTTAGAAAAATAGTCTCAATGTGATAAAATAAAAGACACACAACACCTCTAGTGAATAAATAACATGAAGATGCATTTATATACTGTCGCAGGACATTCCAATGTTCTTTGTCTCCAATGGATGACTTTTTAACTGTAGACCTTGTTATTGAAAAACACGCTGGGACAACAAGATCCCACCAGGAGCAAATATAAAAATAATCCAATCAATTTTTTTTTGATGGTCTATGTTTAAAATTTCAAAGGTGCCTGCTGTAGACTCAGTGTCTCTTTAACGAAACAGACAGTTCGGTAAGTGGCAAGGCAACAAAGTTACTCTTGGTAATGAACACTGTGGCCCACCTCGCTGAGTACATTGTCTACCCTTCCAAGTGGAAATCAACATAGAGAACTAATGGTTCACCATTTGAGGGAAAGCATGAGGTGGAAATCAGCAGGAAATTACTTTGCCAATGTTTGACCAGAATCCATTAGAGTTCATGGGATCCCAAATTAATGTTGAGGATTCCCAGGTTCACCCATTTTCAATTGTGCTATCATTGCTACTGGATCTATTTTGCTGGTGGTACAGGACGTACCCAAGAATAATGGAGGAAAAGTCAGTTTCCACACTACTCCACTAATCCAACAGAATCAAGAAGACAGCCCAAAGCCATCACTCTTCTTTGCATCTAAACTATACTTAACACTTACCACAGTAATCCTGATACATAACTAACCACATCTGGGACACTGGATATTAAACTGTGACATATTCCATTGTTGCTGTCTTCAACAGTTGGTGAAAAAAATACACCGACAGTGCCACACCTGCATTCTCCTAGATTATTATTTTCAACAGGACAGTTAATTATGATCAACTACTGTGAGGCAAAACAGTATTGTTTATAAACACTGATCAGAAAGAGAACAAAATTGATGATTTGATCACTACCTCCAAACACACAGTGAGATACTTCAATGGACTCTAATCTGCAAGAGTGAAAGGAATCACAACCAATATGTTCACATACTGGCTAAAACAAATTTCTCCTGTTAAAAGTTTCAAAAATACACACTTTTCATCTTGCAGCTCTGTAAGTTTCTGGAAATCTTCTTCTGTAGCTGCCTGAACTTTCCGAATTAGCTCTCTTTCTTTTTCTGCCATAAGCTGTTTGTGCCTTTCAATGTTGGCCTTCAGAATTTCATTATCTGATTGCAAACCTGTTGCAGAAAAATAAAAAAAATTCTTAGGAAATGTTTTTTAAAAAAAATATACATCAATCAAGCAGCAGAGAAATTTATAAAGAAGTAAATAATGAGATAGAAGACAGCAATTGATACATAAAGATTGAATAAACAGATTAAAGTCTCGGCTTCTCAATGTAGCCCTTCTGTAGCTTTAAGCTATTGATAATGATCCTGAGTTTATTGCCCTATTCACTAGCACAACGTACATAGGAATTGAAATTCTAACTTGGTGCATCCAAAGAGTACTTTGTAGATTAAAAAAACCCTCCATATATTAAATTTCCAAACAGAATGAGATGGTAAATGAAGTAGATAAATAATAACTAGAATGCAAGAAAAAAAGTGCTCTTCAAAAGTGCAGACAGGTCTATTCGTGGCGTTGGAGCACATGATTAGGATGGTAAGGGGAGGCTCAAGAGCCCTAATAGTCCTTGGGGTGGGGGAAAAAACCCTGTTCTTGAATTCAAATGCTGAACTTCAGGCTTCTGTACCTTCTTCCCGGTTAACTGTGAGAAGAGGTAATGACCAGGGTGAAGGGAGTCTTTTATGAAGTTGTCTGCTTTCTTGAGGGAGCCCCTTACATTTATGATTGATTTATGTTTACAATGGATGGGATGTGATGGGCCTATCAATATTTATTGCAGCCTTTTTCTGTGTTCCTGGCCATCAATGACCAAATCAGACTGTGAAGCAACCAGTCGGTATACTTTCCACAGTACACCTGTAGTAGTTTGATAAGAGCATTCAACGACATGCCAAATCTCCTCAGGCTTTAGAAAGTAGTGCTGGTGTTCTTTCTTCACAGTTGCCTCAATCTACTGGCTCCAGGAGTGGTCTTTCGATACATGGTCTTTCAGGAACTTGAAAGTACCAACGTTCTCCACCTCCATCCCATCGATATGGACAGATACGTGGTCCCTCAGTCTCCCCTTCCAAAAATTAACAGCAAGTTCCTTGGTTTTGCTGACATCAAGAGAAAGTTTGATGTTCTGGTACCACCCAACTAGAATCTTGATCTTTATCCTATATTTGGAATTATCTCCCGTTATTTGGCCATCAACGATAGATTGTGGCAAATTTATAGATTGTGTTGGAGCCAAAACTGGCTACTCTTTCATTAGTGCATAGAGAATAGAGCCTCTAGGTTAGCAATGGCTGCAGTACAAGAATTTCACTTACATAACACCAACATAAACTATTTGAACAGAATCAATGCATTCTCCTAGTGGATGCTTCATTCCTTGAACCATCATCATTGTTCTATAATGCTAGTCCTCTCACCTCATCAAATCTCCTCTCATCTATAATGATAGTCCTCTCATCTTACAAATTTAAAACTGGGGAGCACAGGTGCAAATAAAGGAAAAAGGTGTCTTTGCCCCAAACATTATGGGACTGTTCATCTCTTCAGTAATGCACGTCAAACTCTATGGCTACTGAAGCTCCTTTATACTCATCATCTCTGAACTCATCTATTCAATACTTAGGATAAATTTCCCATTCTCATTGTTGCATGTCTCCTGTCCCTATTATCTTGTTTTCAAACAGTAAATTGGATCTCAACACCAGCACTCTTCATGCTCCGCTTTAAAATATCTCCATGGCTTCATCGTGCAGCAAAAATCAAAAGAGATGTAAAAACAGGTAACAAATCCAACATTACACTCAAAAGTCGCAACATTTCCTAAATTTCTTTTCCATGCACGAACTGAGTGATGGTCAGGATATCAATAAGATCCCCCCCAAGAAAGCAATATACGATTCATCAATTAAATAAAAGGATACCATCAATGTGGTTTTGCATGTTATCTCTTTCCCTCTCAATTTCCCCTTTGGTTCTTGCTGCTTCTAGTTTGACGTTTGTAACTTCCATCTTATGGGAATGTTTACATTCTTCCAGCTGTAATACCAAGAAAATAATTTAGTGTCTACCATCCTCTCCTTTTAAGCTGTGTTCAGCTGTATTATTCTGCCATATAAAATGCAACTCATTCAGCATCTCAGCAAAACAACTGAAATAACCTTAACAGCAAATAATGGGCAATTAGAATTTCTTTTAAATTGTGTAACTTATCCATGTTTTATCATAATGGGAATAATTTTTGGTAATGCCACTACTGGGCTCTAATCATGTTTCAATTATCTGTCCATTACAACCCAGCCAGAATGGGCATAAGGTATCACAAACTAGTGAATGCAGGAGCAGAGGAAGAAATCTGGAGAACAATGGAGAAATTCTAATTCCTACCAACCTGTTTTAGGATAACGTTGTTTAAATGCAGACTTTAAATTAAAATGTACCAAAGGAAATTTAGTCTTCCAATTCAAATTCAAAGATTATAAAGGACCTCATCCAAATCAATCCCCACTAGTAGTTTCAAGCATTCATGCCAGGTGTGGAACTTTACATCCAACATCAATGGATACAACAATTGTATTAGTTGGAAAAAAATGAAGTCAGAATCCTAAATCAGGACAAGGCCAATTTTGACATGATTAGGCAGGAGTTAGCAATAGTTAGGAAATAAGAGCATGGCTGCCAATGGGAAGGTTTTAAGAGTGTGATAAGGAAAGTCCAGGACAAACATGTTCTCAGTAGGGTAACGAATAGGAATGATAAGGTAAAGGAACCCTGAACAAGAGATAGAGAGGCACAGGAAGACTGATTCAAAGAAACCCTTGAGGATAAGGAATTCAGGAACATTATGAACATGGAAATAAGAAGAGATAAAAGAGGTTTTTAGATGGCTTTGGCAGACAATGCAAGGGAGAATCCAAAAAGATTTTATGCATATAAAGAACAAAAGTATCATGAAGAAAATAAATGGTCCCCTTAAGGATCAGCAAGGGTATCTACATGTAGAGCCAGAGGAGATCGGGAATATTTTGTGAATATGTTTACTGTGGAGCAGGGTAACCAGGAGCAAGAGGAGAAGGAGATAACTAAAGAAAGCTTAGGGCAGTCTTCATCAGTAGTAAAGAGGTGTTAAAAATCTTACATAACATCAAGGTGGATAAATCTCTGGGTCCATATCAGGTAGATCCCAGAATTTGTAGGAAGGAAAGAAGGAAATTGTTGGGGTCTTGACTAACATTTTTAACATCACTAAGGACAGAAGTCTTGGAGGATGGCAAACGTAATGTCATTATTTAAAAAGGGCTGTATGGATAATCAAATAACTACAGTCCCACATGTTAGGTTGGTATGGAAGGTTAGGGAACAATAGATAGGCAGCCAGCTAGCCAACTGCATAGAAAAAAATGCCTAGTGATAAGAGTTGGAGAATTGTTGTTGAGGGCAATTCTTTTAGACTGGAGGATTTTGATCAGTGAAGTACCTCGGTGCTTGGTACTAGGACTCATTCTTTTTGTTATCTATATAAATGATTTGATTTATGATGATTGTGGCAAGGCGAGCAAGTTCGGTGATGCCATAAAAATAAGTGCTACGGTGAAAGTTACCAAATTTATGAGGGGATCTGGACCAGATAATGAACTGGGCTAAGGAATTGCACAAGCAGTTCAATTTGGACAAGTGCAAGGAGATGCATTTGGGTGACGCAGGACTTCCTCTGTTAACGACAGTGCACTAGAGAATGCTCCAGAGCAGAGGGACTGAGGGGTGCAGATACACAGCTCTTTAAAGATGGCAGCAGAAGTAGACAAAAGTAGTGAAGGCAGCATTTGGGACACTCTGCTTTCATCAGTCAAGGCATTAAACACAAGTGCTGGGACGTCATGTAATACAAGATGTTGGTGAGGCCACACTTGGAATATTGTGTGCAGTTTTGGTTCACCTAGCTATAGGAAGGATAATATAAAGCTGGAAAAGGTACAGAAGAGGTTTATTAAGTTTTTGTCAGGATTTGAGTAGTTGAGAGACTGGAAAAAACTGGGCGAGTCTCTTGAAGTATAGGGTGTTGACAGTGTATCTTATTGATGTCTATAAAATCAGGAGGGGCATTAACAAGGTGAATAGTGACAGTCTGTTTCCTAGAGTAGGAGAATCTAAAATGAGAGGGTGTAAATATAGGGTGAGGATGGTGTGATTTGGAAGGGATGTGAGGGGCCAGTTCTTCACTCAGCATGTGATGGATTGTCAGACAAAGTGGGAGAAGAAGGTAAGTTAGTTTTCTTTAAGAAATATTTGGATAATTACATGGGTGGGAGAGGCTTGATGTGGGCAAATGGGCCTAAGCAGAAGAGCACATTGTTTGGTATGCACAGGCAGGGCCTATAGGCCTGTATCCATGCTGTATGGCTCTATGACTCGAAAATCTAAAAGCAACCTTGCACAGTTATTGAAATATTTCAGATCATCTGGTGCATTCACCTATTTTCGGACTCACTTTGACAGAGAAAGCATTGACCTCCCGTTCAGCTTTGTGCAACTTGCTAGTCAACTGGGTGTTCTGCTCAAGAACTAACTGTAGCTCCTCCTCCAAACGCTGCAGATGCAGTTTAAGTGATTGCTTCTCTGCCTGTGAACATACAAAAATGCAACAAATTTCTCCAAGTGACCATTTATAACATTTGACTGCCTAAAGAAATCTCTTGGTGCCTGCCACATTGACCACCGCCAGTGGGCTGATATCGCCTCAAACCGTGCATCTTGGCGCCTCACAGTTTGGTGGGCAGCAACCTCCTTTGAAGAAGACCGCAGAGCCCACCTCACTGACAAAAGGCAAAGGAGGAAAAACCCAACCCCAACCAACCAATTTTCCCCTGCAACCGCTGCAACCGTGTCTGCCTGTCCCGCAATGGACTTGTCAGCCACAAACGAGCCTGCAGCTGACGTGGACATTTACCCCCTCCATAAATCTTCGTCCGCGAAGCCAAGCCAAAGAAGAAGAAGAAATCAACATCCCCTGAGTGGTTGTCCGAGAATATGCCTACACTTGCCAGTCCAAGACATTCAACAGCATGTTAGTTACATTTCATCATTTACATATTTCTGTCACAAAACCTTTGTTCTGGTTGAAGACAACAAAGCAGTGGAGAAAAACAAAAATGCTGTATACAGTGTCCACAGGAGATAGAGATACATAACCAACATTTCAGGCCTGAGGAAAAAAGCAGGCAGGCACCTTAAACCAGTGGAGAATTTTGGTGGGATTTCAGCACCTGTAGTACAAAGAGATGGAATTTTTTTTTTACATTATGGTGAACCTAGATACAAAAGCAGCAACTGCAAGCAATGAAGACATCTTTATGGGGTTTAGTGCCATCTTCCTTCATCCCCTAACCTAGCCTGAAATTCCATTTATGACTTATTTTCCTGTATTCAGAGAGCTAATTATTCTATTGGTTTAGTATTATTTGTAGACCAAGTTGTATTATTCAAGAGGTTAGAAACAGACAAGTAAGTATATGCTGAAAGGGAAGTTTGTACAAAGAAGGAAGAATATAGCCAAGGAAGGGAATTAAACATTTTTATTTAATCATACAGTCTCATCGAGGTCACATGATATCAGCAGAAGGATGTTGACCCCTTGAGCTTCCGGACCAGAGTGGAAAAAAAACGGTTTAAAAGTCAAAGAAATTTATTTTTAAATGACAAAGACATTTAAATAAAAGCCCCTAACTTGTTGCAATGGGGAAGAAGAGCTTCAATCAAGGAAAGACAGCCAGCAAGATGGGAGGAACAGTCACCACCCGATCGAGCCCGTCTTGTGGAGGCCAAGATGGCATTCCCAGCTCCAGGCCCAACGCCCGGGAAGCCCCAACAACAGAGGCCCGACCCGCCGAGGACAAGCGAGGCTCACCCAAGATGCCAGCGGCAGGCGAATGACCACCGAAGACCGACGGTATGGTCCCTGACTGAGCGTCAGGAGATGAGGGACCTGCGGAAGGAGCAGAGCTCTGGAGTTCGGCGCGTGTCGTGTCCCTCCCCCCCCGAAGGCAACGGATGAAGTGCGCCTGGGAGTACAATACAACAGGCCGCAGGAAAGGCTTACCTGGGACGTGGGAGGCCTCTGCCCTGTGCCAGGGGATGGCTCCAGTGGCAATCCCAGCTTGGCCAAAAGTGAGCAGGAGACAAATGACAGCCTGGAAGGAGAAATCCAGGGAGGACCTGGGACTCAATGTAGCAGCAAGCTGGCATCGACAAGAAGGTGAGGGGGCACGGAGCCCTCACTGCAAGACATTCTGCAGGCTATGTTGGGAATGGAAAAAAGACTGGCCAAGAATTTAAAAGAAAAGCCTGGAGAACTATACAACAAAATGAACAAATGGGAGAATGCCTTAACTGGATTATCAGGAAGGGTATCTGAACTGGAGGTTAGAACTGGCAATAGTGAGGAGAAAATTAATAAATTAGAGACCGAGTTCCCCACATGGGAAATGGAGAGGGGACGCCTCTAGCAGAAGATTGACATCCTTGAAAATCACAGCCAGAGGAATACCATCAAAATTGTGGGGCTGCCGGAGGGTTGGGAAGGGAGAGATCCCGTGCCCTTTTTCCAGCATTGGCTCCCAGAGATCCTGGAAAAGGAATAACTGGGGAACCTGGTAGAGATAGAGAGAGCACATCAGACCCCCTTCCCGTGCCTAGGCCCCATTTAGAGACCACGCTCGGTCCCAGTGAAGCTCCTGTGCCACCAGAATCATGAGAAGATTTAAGGGCAGTGACAGTCAGGGCAAAAGCGAGGGGGTGGGGGGCTGATGGAGCTGGAGGGGAAAAAGATTCTATTCTACCCAGATATAAGCATGCCCCTCCTCAGCAGAGAAAAGAATTTGAACCAATAAAAAGGATGGCTAAACAGAAAGGTACGAATAGGCCCTTAGGTACCTGGCAACCCAAAAAGTCATAATGCCAGGAGGTGAAAGAAAATTCTTGTCGGAGGCCAAAGAGGCCCGGGAATTTGTGAAGCCGCTGCCGGTCTGCCAGAAATAATATATATGGGGTTAACGCCAAATGATCAGTGTTAGTATTTTTGTTGTTCACAAGAATATATTGTTGAAAATAGCTATATATAAGAGAGTAACAGTGGAATTAACAGTTAGTTTTAAATATGCTACGGAAAGAATTTATGAAAAGGAAATGGTCCAGGAGGGGGTGGGGGTGGAGAGCAGTGGCAGACAGATGGATGCAAAACACACAACCTTTAGGAAAAAGGAGGATGGTGATGATATAGAGGGTAAAGTCACCAGAGGTTGTGGGAAGGAAGGGTTAGAGGGAATTAGAATTTGGAAAGGGAAGTATCTGGTTATGGGGTTAAAGTTTGGTGTAGTATTTTATGTTGTCCTTGTCTGTTTTTTTCTTTTGTCTAACCTTCCTTTTTTTACTTACCCCTCTGGGGCATATGGCCCTGGTCTCCGTTTTATTTTCTCAGGGTTTGTCATGGGACCGACGGGCTGGAATTGAAGGCTGGAGGAATAAGGTTGGGTGAGGACAGACATGGGGCAGTGGAGACATAGAAAGAACACGGATCTGAAGGTCTCTGGGGCAATGATCAAGAACATAACATACGTTAGTTTTAACGTTAATGGTTTGAATGGGTAAAATAAAGAGGAAACAAGTCTTGGCCTTTCTCCAGAAAACACATTTAATGGAGCGGGAACACCAAGAGCTAAAAAGGGGTTGGGTGCAAGGGGTGGGGGGAGGAGGGCAATTTTGATAGGGAAGAATGTTCCGGTGAGAGTGCAGAATGTGACTACAGATAAAATGGGAAGATTTGCAATGGTGGACTGTCAGATATATTCAGAATCCTGGACTTAGTAAATATATATGCCCCCAACTTTGATGATGGAAAAGTTCATACAGAGCACTTTCCTAAGATTGGCAGAAAGAAAGAACATCCTGATTGGGGGTGATTTTAATTTTTGACTGGACCCTGTCTTAGATAAGTCACCAAAGAAAATAACTAAAACAAAGGCGGCGAGGGCTACCATTAACTATATAAAGGAGCTGATTTTGATAGACATGTTGAGGCAGAGACATCTGAGGGAGAGGGATTATTCCTTCTAATCAAAACAGCATGACTCCTATTCTAGAATTGACTTTTTCTTGGCTTCAGCCCAAACAGAGGGTAGGATCTTGGAAGCTGAGTACACCGAGACTTCTCTTAGATCACTCACCCTTGACACTAACAATAGAAACACCAGATAAGCAGGATATGGCATATAGATGGCGTTTTAATGTGTTGCTGTTAAAGAAGCCAGAGTTTTGTAGTTTTATAAGAACACAGATAGACATATTTTGTGAGGCCAACTATTCCTCTACTCCAGATAAATTCCTCCTATGAGATACCCTCAAAGCATACTTTAGAGGCCAGATAATTGGATACACCAAGACAGTGAAGAAAGAATATATGAGGGAGGTGGATGAATTGGAGCAAGAAATTACTCACTTTCAAAAGGAGTATCAGAAATCAGGCTTAGAGGAACACTACAGGGCTCTAGTAAACAAGAAAATGAAATATAATATCTATAACATGGAAAAGGTCATAATACGGTCAAAACAAAAATACTATGAATTGAGGGAGAGAGCCCATAAAATCTTCTCTTGGCAGTTGATGGCAGAATAGGCCTCAAGGACGATCAATGCAATACAAACTGTGAATGGAAGGATCACATATAAACCAAAGGAGATCAACGAGACCTTCAGGGAATTTTATGTTTATACAAATCAGAACTAACGAGGGTCTGATAAAATTAACGGGTTCCTGTCCAAATTAGAGCTTCCAAATTTGGATCCAGAAGAACAGGGTAGCCTAGATCTTCCTTTCATGGAGGAAGAGATAGGGAAAGCATTGAACTCACTGCAGACCCCCCCCCCCCCAACAAGTCTCCAGGGGAGGATGGGTTTCCACCTGAGTTCTATAAGAAATTTAAAGATTTACTGATAGCCCTCTATATGGAGGTGGTGGATCAGGCAATCTCCATTGCCATACCATCCCAGAATATTTTTCGACAGCAATCATTATGACGATACTTAAAAAAGACAAAGATCCGTTATTGCTGTCCTCTTATAGACCTATTTCATTGTTAAATACAGATTATAAGATACTTGCCAAAGCCCGGGCGAATAGATTGTTGAATTATCTGCCAAAACTAATAAACAAAAGAGAGAGGCAACAGATAATATTGGCAGACTGTTGAGTATAATGCATCTGGCACAAACCAAGAATGAGAGAGGTCTGGCTGTGGCCCTGGATGCAGAACAGGCATTTGATAGGCTAGAGTGGGATTTTTTTATTCAAAGTGCTGGAAAAGTCTGGGTTAGGGCCAACTTTTACAAGGGCGCTGCGCCATGCCCCCAAGGCTAAAGTTGTGACCAAAAGACAAATTTCTCCAGCATTCCCACTGACAAGATCAAGTAGGCAAGGATGTCCGCTGTCTCCAGCCTTGTTCATATTGGCTGTGGAGCCACTGCCGAAGACATTAGACGGGATTCAATCATTAAAGGTTTTAGAGCAGGCCAGGAAGAACCAAAATCAACTTATCTGACAGACCCGCTAAACTCGTTGTCTAAGCTGCACTCTACGCTGGAGGACTATGGGGAGATTTCTGGCTACAAGGTTAATTGGAACAAGAGTGAAATTATGCGACTCACCAAGGGGAACTACAGTCAATGTCAGCAAAACAGCTATCTAAAGTGGCCACAAAATGGAATCAAATATTAAGGAGTGAGAATAAATAACAACTTGAATAATTTATAAGTTGAATTATACCCCCTTGCTGGAAATTGAGGAGGACTTATATAGGTGGATGTCCCTGCCAATAACCTGACACTGCCCACGGCATTGTCCTGGGCATTCTTCCAACATTTGTTCTCACAGGTAAGGACATTCCTACGGAATGGAAAGGTGGCCAGGGTCTTTATAGAAAAGTTGACCTGGGATTATAGTCTGGGCGGATTACAATATTATTGGGCAGCCCAGTCGAGATACATCGCCTCACTCTTTGAGAGAGGAAATATACCATTCTGGGCGCAAATTGGCTTGCACATGTTGGGTGAGAAGGTAGCAGAGGACTTATTTATAAATGGGATACTAAATTATTATCTGGAAAAGCAGGCATCCCTATTTTAAAACAAGTCATTACCATTTGGAATAAAATTAACCAATATTTAGGTATCAAAGTGGGGCTGTCCCCAAAAACACCCCTGACTCCACATAGATTATTACCATTAACATTAGGTAACAAGATCCTGGACACCTGATGTTGGAACGGCATCAGGTGCATAGAGGACTGTTACGAGCAGGGGCAACTTATGTTATTCGAACAACTCAGACATGAGTATGGTTTATCAAACAAGACGTTCCACCGCTACCTTCAGATAAGATCTTTCTTACAGGACAAATTAGATCCAACTATGGCCCCACCAAAATGCAGCGACATAGAGACCATGATTCGAAAGGGGAACAATGCACCAGCTGTACCTGACTCCACAAAAATAGAACAGATCGAAATCAGAATGATCAGATCAATGTTTTAGATGCGGCGCTGAGACAGGAACCTTTGTGCATGCAAACTGGACATGTACCAAAGTGAGACCATTTTGGGTGGAGCTAGGCCAAGCCCTAGGGAAAATCATAGGTAAAGAATTCCTGCAAGACCCTGAGTTATTCCTGTTGGGAAATATAATGGACATAAGACTTACAAAGAAGCTGTCCAAATTCCAAATTCAATTTGTGATGATCGCATTGGCAGTGGCCAGGAAGTGAATTGCAGTTACCTGGAAATCTGACTCCTGCCTGAGCATTATGCATTGGAGCACAGAAATGCAAAGCTGTGTTCCTCTGGAGAAAATCACTTGCAACTTAAGGAAAAAATATGACATTTTCAAAAAATATTTTGGCAACCATATTTAAATTTTTTGGGAGCATGACTATAGATAGACCATCGTGACCCACCACATCTGCCCACCCTTTCACCGCTTGGGGGGGTCCAACTCGTCCCGACCAGGTAAAGTCAAGAAAATGAAACAGCCTGTGCTCTGACCTCTGAACTGTGACAAACCCACAGAATCCTGCCATATGTTGCGTCCCTTTGTTGCGAATGTCTTTAGTGTCCTGTGTATTTGTGGTTACTTAAACGTCTAGTGTCGAATATGGCGGTTTGGGTGGAAGGGAAAGAAAAAGAGCTTGAATTCTACAGACACTGTATAATATGGAAAATACTAAATGGTGGTCAATGCTGACCATCTTAGCATTAACGGTGATAATGTTGATAACTATTTCAGTTCAACACTGGAAAATTATAAATAAAGTATTAAAAAACCATACAGTCTCATCAAAGACAAACTTTTGACTATGTAACTGTGAGAACCTGCGCATTCAGGCAGTGTGCATCATTGAAGTAGACAAGGGTAGCAAGGCCTTGTGAAATGAGACAGAAGGGTCAGGAATCAGGGAACTTCAGGGGAAACCTACAAATGCTAGTAAAGAAGCTATCACTGTACAAGCATTGCAACCTTTTTGTTTCAAGAATGAAATATGGCCAGAACATTGAACAGTAAAAATAATACATTGAAGAGACGTCAATGCTGCAATCAGAAGTACTCAAACTAACAAAAAAATGACTGCAGTACAGGAATTTGGTGAAGTAATTGATGATTTCTTGTTCCTTCCTAGTGGATTTCAAACTACTTTGGAAGTTTCCGTATTTGGAATATAAAAATATGATATAGTGACCTGCCCTAATGTCTATCACTAGATTGAGTGCAAACAAATTCACATCCTCTAAAATATTGAGGCCCTTTTGAGTTATAATAATCTCAAGATTGGCAAACAATAAAACAGGCCTGAAGTTAACAGTTTAGTGACTTGCTTTTATTGCTGAAACAGGAATCAAATTTGAATGACTGCAGATGTAATTGTGTGCGCTTCTACACAACAGTGGAATTAAACTTACCTCCAAACACTTGATACCACTTTGAAATTCAACCAGCTGTCTCACTTGAATTCTCTGCACGCTCTCAGCTTGCACACCATAATTTTCTCTCTGAGCTTGAAGCTCTGCAACCTCAGCTTCTAGGCACTTGACTTTCTGACAAAGTTGGGCCTTTTCCCTCGCGAGTACTTCGGCACGTTTATTATCTCTTGTTGGATCAGTACTCATCATCTGATCGAGCAGAGCTTGTTTGTCAGCTTCCAGTCTAGCAACCTATTAAAGGAAAGAATAAAACAACTGAAGAACTTAATTTATTTTCTTAATCATTTATCATGTATAAAAATAATTTTCTGCTCTGTACAGCTACCATAAGCAGAAATCTTGACCAATGAGGGAAATAATCCTTTCTAAAATATTTTTTTCTGCTACTGATGTGCTAAATATTCTACTTGCGAAATCTGGTTTTCATTTTATGTGGGATGACATTTGGTAATCTCTGTTTACAACTAAATCTCCCCTTCCATTGATGATCAAAAATGGTGAGCAATCCCATATAGTGGCCTCGGAAGAACCTTAATTACGGATTGAAATAAACTCAGCATTGGTTCAAAATTATGAATTACAGGGTTGGTACCTGAATAAATTTAGTGTCACTTCATGAATTAATTATTCAGAAATTTTTAAAGTTTATTAAATTAGATTTTTAAAAAAATCAGGGCAACATCTTTGTCTGAATATGATTATGACCAATTCAACCTTGTTTTTAGTACTCACATGTTGAGCCTCACCATTGTCTAGACTGGAATGTTCATGTGTTTATATTCCTGGAATTAGTTGTGTCAGTGTCGACCAGCAGGACAGAACTTTGGCTCATTGGTTGTGGGACCTGCTGAGCTGTTAATGGCAATGCTGAGTTCACTGTTATTTTTTGTATGTCTGAGTTGTTGCTGAAACACACAGGCCATTTCGGCCCACAAGCCCGTGCCGACCGATTTACACCCCCATTAACCTACGGTTGCTGAGACCTGCATCAAATAGTGGTGAATGATGCCAGGCCATGAGGTACTAGATTGTGGTGGTGATCATTTCTTTTGGTCTGTATATCCAGTTATGAGTTGTCAGATTAGTTCTGAACTTATCTTGTTTGACATGATTGTAGTGATATACAATGCAACAAGTTCTTGGTGCAAAAACATAAATTTATCTCCTCTAACGATACTGGGTTTGATACAAACAGATGAGAAAGGAAAAGGACATGCAGGTCTATTTTTTTGATAGTTTGAGATATTTATTGTCATGTAAGAGTACAGAACATAATATTACACAAAATTGACTTCTGTCTGCCCTCAGGCAGTGCTGTCCGCTGCCCCTTACAGTAGGGAGAAAGAGAAAAATCCCTGCAGAGTGCGCTGAGTGTTTGTGGATTTGCCTCCAGTCCTCCTGCAGTCGCACAGACTCCTGTTCGATTCTTCAGCAATCCAAGCTCCAGATCCAAACCTCCACCACTATCAGGAAGCTCTTCGTGCCCTCAGCACCTTCTTGAATCCCAGCTTCAATACCTGGTTCCCATCAGCCAGTCTTCAGCAGCCAGTGGGGGTCCCCCAACTGCAAGTCGCCCAGATCAGGTGTGGATCCCTCAGCTGCTAAGCCCTTCACTAACCAGTCACCTTCCCTGTAGGGACATCTCTTCTGTTTCTCCTTCTCAACAGGGTGGGGGGATGAGGGGGGTTGTTCTTTCCATTTCTGGTGCCCTGCACCAGTCTGCTGCTCCCTGGAGTCTCTTCGTGGCCGCAGCCGAGCAAAGGCACCACCATCTTTTGCAGAATTTTACTTACAAACAACTTCGGCTCCTCTTACAGGCTGTTTAAAGCCTGTATGGTGCAACCGTCAATAGGACCAGGCGGTTGAACCCTTTGGAGCAACGCTGTGCCTCTGCTCTCTTGGGTCTGTACCAGAAACAGCAGAGCTGTTACAGCAGCTCCAGCAGTGCCCCCACCCCACCCCCAACACGCTATCAGTCACATACTATTGTAATATCCCTCTCAGGATATAAACACAAGCAATGCTGGCGTTTGCTGATTATCACCAACTGCTACCTAAAGGGGCAGATAAGAGGATTGGTTGTTCTGGGGTCACACAGGGACTGGAAAGACAGGCCATTTTCTTTCCTTGAAGGAAGATGACGAGTGAACCAAATGTATTTTCTCTACCATCAAGTCGTTAACTGTTCATAGTTACTTAGGCTGACATCTGTTTCAATTACAAAAGCTGTAATTTAGTTACATTAACAAATTCCTCAGCTGGCATCATGGAAAGCATGTCCCAGAATCAATTGTTCAAGAGTCTGGCTACTAGACCACCTCGATGCCACTTACTCCAGGACTAGGCCAGCTCAGTTGCTAGTGGTGCTCTGTTGCAACTTTTGGTGATAAAAAACTGAAGACAAACTCTGTATGCTTTTCACGACACTGGCACAGACAATAGGAGCAGCAGTAGCTAGTCACCCTTTGTGCCTGCTCCATCATTCAACGGGATCATGGTCAATCATCTACTACAGTACCCTTCTGCACAAATCAAGAGTGCATTCTCTGGTAAAGAATTTCACAGGTCTGCCAACCCTGCGTTCAAAAAAAAGGCTACAAGTTTTGGAGCTGTGGCCCCTGGTTTTGAATTGCAGCCATTCAGCACATTTTCTTTCTGCTCCAGTTTAGATTTAGGTTTAGATTTAGACATACAGGCCATTTCGGCCCACAAACCCGGGCTGACCAATTTACACCCCCATTAACCTACGGTTAGTTTCGAATGGTGGGAGGAAAAACTGGAGCCCCCAGGGAAAACCCACTCAGACATGGGGAGAATGTACAAACTCCTTATAGACAGCACGGGATTTTAACCCCTGTCCTGATTACTGGCACTGTAAAGGCATTGCTCTAACTGCTAAGCCAACCGTGCCATCTATTTTGTTCTGTTAGAATTATATTGGTTACCACGAGATCCATGTCATTCTTCTAAACATCAGTCCTGCTATCCCAGGAGGCAGTCCAGTAAACTTCACTGCACGATATCCTTGCCTTGGAGGAGTTTACTTCCAGTAAACTTCACTGCACTTCCTCCAAGGCAAGGATATCGTGCCTCAGAAAAAGAGATCAAAAAGTCCAAGGTCATGTCAAGACTCCTTACTCCTGCACTCAAGTCTTCTTGTAATGAAGACCAACATACCAATTGCTTTCCTAACTGCTCATGGAGTTAAACAAGAAAGTATGCAGATGCTGGGGCCAAGTGCAATTCATAAACATACTGTTGACTCACAGCAGGTAACCAATATTTCAGGCCTTGGCCCTTCGTCAAGTAGATTGACCCAAAATGTCTGTTACCCTTCACTTCCTATGGATGTTGTGAGACCTGCTAAGTTCCTCAAGCATTGCAACTAAATGCTTGTTTTTAGTGACAAGTATCAAAGGACTCATTGCATCTTCCCTTTTTCCAATCAATCACCTGTTAGATGTCCAGGGTCAATGCTGAGGACTTCAAGGATTACTCTTATTCAGCTCTACACCACAATCCCTTCTTTCTTATTTATCCACCTGTCTGGTGGAACAACACTTAGCCAGAGATTGTG
The DNA here is from genome assembly GCF_036971445.1 of Narcine bancroftii. Taxonomy (NCBI): domain Eukaryota; kingdom Metazoa; phylum Chordata; class Chondrichthyes; order Torpediniformes; family Narcinidae; genus Narcine; species Narcine bancroftii. Next base: position 36,231,609 of record NC_091481.1, read on the forward strand.
ATGTCTAGGGTTTCTCTCCAACCCATCTCCCCTTTCTCCCCCCCACCCCACTAAATCGACATGGTCTACCAGGATCATTGAGGACTCCTAACACCTCGCACACAGCATTTTTCAGCTGCTCCTGTCGGGAAAGAGATACAGAAGTATCAGAGCCATTTCACCAGGCTGAGAAACAGCTTCTTACCACAGGCAGTGAGGCTCCTGAACAATTAATGAATTTGTTATGAGCCCAGAGGACCCCAAAACCCAGCAACAATAGCTATTCATCAAGACAAATGGTTATTTAAACAAAAGTTGCTTTTAATTATCTTTAAACATGAAAATAGAATCACACTTTAACTTAACACTATTGACTTATCTATCCTAACTTAACCCCTTTCTAATTCTAAGCGCACGTATATATAATGTGTGTGTAAGTTCAGAAAAGTTCTTTGGTTCACAGTCCAATCTCACTTCTCATTCCTCCAGGTTCACTGGTTGCAGGCAATTCTTATACTGTGCACAGAATTTAACATTTATAAAGTTCACCAGGCTTTGGTGCTTGAAAAGTTCATGGTTACAACTCAGGAAGGTTCTTGTCGGTTTTCAGAGAGTGATTTGTTGTTCAAGGACATCCACAACTGATTCCTTTTTAATCAGCCACTCCAGTATCTTGCTGATGAAACTTGCCCCCTCACCACAGAGTTCCTTCTTGTTTCTCTTATTCCAAGTGAAACATTAGACAGTCAATCCTCTCCTCTTGTATGAACCACAAGAGCTTTGACCAGGCTGAACTAAGCACTCACAACCCGTCTTCCAAATGGGGTTTTCCACAAGCTTGCCAGCTTGTCCAGTTCCAGTCCCTGCTGCTGTTGCTGGCTGAAACACTGTAGAACTGAGCTGTGTGTATGTCTCTCTCTCTCTGAGAGAAAGTCTGTTTTACTCTCTCTGCTTGCAAAACCACACGACCCTCTTAGAACAGCACATTCCCCTTCAGATTGTCTACAGCTACAACAAGCTCTTTCATCTGTTGCCTTTTGTAAACAAGAATCCATTAGTGAAGTTTCTTGGGCACTCTACAAAGCTTTTCCAAAGGCTGTGGGGCCGATATGTCTAGCATGAGCAGAGCTACAGTATTTTAAATAAGATCTGTTTTAAAGTGTTTGTATATAACCTACACTAACAAACCCTGCCCCAATTTATTTCCCCAAAACATATCTATATACTGACACAAATTGCTCATACAAAACCTGAGACTCTACTAGTTATTAACAATATTTATTTATTTTTGTATATGCATACATGTACTACATATGTATTGTTTGAATGTATATTTTCATGTTTTTGCACTGAGGACCAGAGAAGATTGTTTCATCGTGTGGTACTTGTACAATCAGATGATAATGAACTTGAATGGTTTTGGTATGTTATCTATTATGATTAAATAGGCTAACTAAGCTATGCAACCACTTTCTCAATTTAGACACTATGTTTGTGAAAAGGAATTTACAAGGTCCATAGGAATATGAACAAATTTAGTGCCTAGGTTGATATTGTCTGTCCACTTTCATTCTTTTCCTATTTTAATATAGCAGCCTGATACATCTAAAATGCCTTGCTCAGCATTTCAGATGTCAGCTTATAGTGAACCACATTGCTCTGCTTCTTGATGTAAAAGTGTCTCACCCATTAACATTCTGATTTCTATCCCCATTGACTGTGGCTTTGACTGTCCCCAAAACTCTCTCCATTCTGACTCACTGACTGCATGGCCTCATGGCCCACAGGAATTCCTGTTTTATCCAGAGATCAAGCTGTTTCAAGGCCTGTTTTACTGCACTGCACTGAAAGCCTTGGCTTCATTTACAATTTCAATTGCATTTGGGGTTTTTGTATGCACTGGCTCTCTTCATAATACTAATTTCCTTCCTGGTTGAGACAATTTCAAGGCCAATGTCTTTACACTTCCTCTCCACCAAACCCCTACAAACTCCAAAATTAACAATTCTACCATAAAAAAACTCATTTTTTAAAATGATGGTTAAAGAGAAAGAACACTTGATTCAAAATACAGTAAAATCCTCAGTATCCAGCACTCATGGGGATCACAGATGCTAGAAATGGGAATTTTCTGCTTGACTGTGACTCACTCTTCCAATGTCTAACTTCTACATCTGCATTAAGAATACACCGTTTAAAAGACTAAAAGTGCAAAATGTAAAGTATTTTTTTTAAATCATATTGTTGTCTTTAATTATGTGAAGTTCACTTTAATCAAGTAATTCCTGTAATGTACAAAATTTAAATTTAAATTCAAACTATGATTAACCCCACCTTCCCCAGTTTACAGATAAAGCCTTACTAATATTCTTTTTTTTTTAAACTTTATTTAGTCATTCAAAAAACAAATACATAACATATACAACAATTAGCCATAAACATGAACGTTATTTTTTTATATATATATATATATATATATATAAAAAAAGAACCCCTCCCCCCTTCAGCCAACTCTCCTAAGGAGAGCCATAAAGAAAGAAAAAGGATAAAAATTAAATAAAAATTAAATATACATATACATATTTCAATATAAATTGAAATGTAAATATTCTGAGTATAACAACCACGTATTAATAAAAAAAATTATAATTATCATGCAAAACATACGTAATTTTTTCCATTATTAAACAATATTTCATCTCATTATGCCATCTATTAATATCAATCATATTTGTATTTTCCACGTACTAGCAATACATTTTTTCACTACGGATAAAGCTAAATATACAAAATCAAGCTGAAACTTATCTAATCCCAAGCCTTTCAGAGGTTGCAAACTACCCAATAAAAATAGTCGGATCTAAAAGTATTTTAATCTTATACAGGTATTCTAAAAACAATTGAATTTTCTTCCAAAAAGATTGTATATGTATACATGACCAAACAGCATGAAAAAAAGTTCCAACAGAATTACCACATCGAAACCACAAATCTGATTCATGAAAACCAGACTTTTTAAATTTTTCAGGTGTTAAGTATAATTGATGTAAAAAATTATAGTTAATCATTGCATAACGTGTATTTATCAATCTAGTTACACTATCATAACAGATATCTAACCAATCATCCTCAGAAAAAATAAAACCAGTATCCGCTTCCCATTTACTTTTAGATCTATCCCAACCCTTTTTATCCATACCATCCTGTAATATTTGATACATAGATGAAATATAACCCTTCTCTGGTACCTTCATAAGTCTCAAATTTAGTCATTTCAGGTAAAATCATATCTCTACCAAACATTCGTTTTACCAAAGATCGAATTTGATAATAGAGAAACAAAGAGTTCTTATCAATACCAAAACTGTCCCTTATCTGATTAAAAGATAAAAATTTACCATCTTTAAAACAATCTCCCAAATTTTTCACACCTTTAAATCTCCAATGCAATAAACTTTGATTATGTATTGAAAAATAAATAAGTTGATTATTATACAACGGAGTCAAAGCCGATAATTCACCCCTAGAGCTATCATTTTATGTTTCTTTATCCATAACTTAATTGGATGTTTTAGTATAGGCACATTATACTGCTGTAACAAATTAATATTTCATCTGAACAAAAATTGATATATTTCAAGTGTAGAAATATTTGCCATCTCAATTTTGGCCCAACTAGGAGGCCGTACCAAATCCATCAATGAACTAATAAATTTAAGTTGGGCTGCTTCATAATAATTTTGAAAATGTGGTAAACGTAATCCCCCTAACTCATATTTCCAAGTTAATTTATTCAAAGCTACTCTCGAAAATTTACCTCTCCATAAAAACTCCCTAACCATTTTATTAAATCTCGAAAAAAAAAATATTATCAAGTAAATACGGAATAGATTGAAACAAATATTGCATACGTGGAAAATTATTCATCTTAATTGTATTTATCCTACCCAATAAATTAATAGGTAAATCTTTCCATTTAATCAAATCAGTTTTAATTTTTTTTATTAACGGAACATAATTTAATTTATATAAAGATTGATAATTAACATTCAAAATTATACCCAAATATTTAATTCGATCAGTCCATTTCAAATTAATAATATTCTTATAAACTGAATAATCTCCTTCATTTACCGGTAATATTTCACTTTTTTCCCAATTAACTTTATATTCAGAAAGACATCCATATTGTATTAAACACTCCTTCAAGTGCAAAAGTGACTGAACTGGGTTTGTTAAATACACCAAAACATCATCAGCAAATAAATTAATTTTATACTCCTCATCTAAAACTTTCATACCTTGTATCTGTGTATTTTGTCTTATCAGCTGTGCTAAAGGTTCAATCACTAACGCAAACAAAGCTGGTGATAAAGGACAACCTTGACTGGTTGATCGAGTCAATTTAAAAGGTTCCAAAATCAAACCATTTGTCAATACTCTAGCTACCGATTTACTATATAGAGCCTTAATCCAACCAATAAAGAAAGGACCAAACTTAAATTTCTCCAAAACTTTAAACAAAAAAGTCCATTCAACTCTATCAAATGCTTTTTCTGCATCTAAAGATATCACCATTGGGTGATCTGAAGATTATCGAAATCTATTAATCAAACTAATCATGCGCAGAATATTATCTGAAGCATATCTATTCTTTATAAAACCTGTTTGATCCATATGAATCAACTTAGGTAAAAATTTAGCCAATCTATTCGCTAATATTTTAGCTATTATTTTATAATCTACATTCAACAACGAAATTGGTCTATATGAAGATACTTTCAAAGGATCTCTATCTTTTTTTGGGATTACTGTAATTAAAGCACTAGAACAAGACTCAGGTAATTCATAATGTTCTCCAACTTGATGTAATACATCCCCAAATACTGTAGATAAATCATCATAAAAAATTTTATAAAATTCAACCGAAAATCCATCATCACCAGGCAATTTACTGTTTGGCATTTCCATCATAGCCATTTTAATTTCCGAATCAGTAAGTGGTTCTTGTAACTCCTGTATATCTGCATCCTCTAATATCGGTAAATTCAACTGTGATTAAAAAAATCAATCGATCCAGTTTCTTGTTTTCCTTCAGATGTATATAACTTTTTATAAAATGAACAAAATTCATAATTAATCTCACGAGGTTTATAAGCAATAAGAGAATTCCGTCTAACAGCATTAATAGTCCTTGAAATCTGTTCTTTCTTTAATTGCCACGCCAATACCTTATGTGCTTTCTCTCCCCATTCATAATACCGTTGTTTAGTCCTATTAATCACACATTCAAATTGATAAGATTGCAAAGTATTATATTCCAATTTCAACCTAGATAATTCTATTTTCTGATCTTCTGTAGCATCTTTCTGGAATTCCTTTTCTAACTCATCAATCTGTTTCTCTAATTCAAGACTCTGATTTAATCGATTCTTTTTTATTTTAGAAGTATAACTAATTATTTGTCCTCTCAAATAAGCTTTCATAGCATCCCATAATACAAACTTACTTTGAACAGAATTAGAATTTTCTTTCAAAAAAAATTAATTTGTTTTTTAAAAAAATCAATAAATTCCGTATTTTTTAACAACATTGTATTAAACCTCCAACGATAGGCCACTTGAATTTTCTCAGAAGTTGCATATGTAAAATATAACAGAGAATGATCTGAAATCACCCTACTTTTATATTCCGCTTGTTGTATTTTCCCTTGTAAATGTGCTGATACTAAAAAGTCAATCCTTGAAAACGATTCATGTCTAGATGAATAAAAGGAGAAATCTTTCTCTGTCGGATTAAGATGTCTCCAAATATCTACTAAATTAAGATCTTTCATCAATACTTGAACCTGAACTGACATCTTAGATTTCTTAACTTTCTTCGGAGATTTATCTAATAAAGGATCCAAAACAATTAAAATCACCACCAACTAAAATATTATCATTAGCCTGACCCAAACATAAAAATGCATCTGAAATAAATATTTCATCATCTGCGTTTGGGGCATAAATATTAAGTAAAGTCCAAAATTCACTAAAAACCTTACAATTCAATTTAAGAATACATCCTGCCTTTTCCTCCATTGATTGTAATTCAAAAGATAAATTTTTATGTATCAAAATTGCTACGCCTTTAGCCCTAGAATTAAATGAAGAATATACATGCCCAACCCAGTCCCTCTTTAATTTCATACTTTCCTTCACATTCAAATGTGTTTCTTGTAAAAAAGCAACATCAATTTTCATTTTCTTAATATACGCCAAGACTCGCTTACGCTTGATCGGACTGTTTAAACCTCGAACATTAAAAGTAGCAAACCTCAACTGACATACCTACTATAATTACTAAATACCAATAATATCTTCATATGAAAACTCAAATCAACGTATATAGGCCCTCCAATAGGAGAAAAAAAATCACAAATTAAAAGCTAACTAAAATGAAAATTAAAAAAAATAAAGAAAAAAAGGAACCCCCCCCCCCAAAAAAACTACCAAAATTGTAGTAATCCCTAAACAAAAATTGGGTGTGGGTCACCCACCAGTGGCTGATGACTAGTAAAGTACTTACAGCAAATCTCTCCCTCCCCAGCCAAACAATGAATAACATCAAAATATCCTAATAACAAAAAAAATAGAATAAGAAAAAGAAAATTCTTCTTTTCATCCAAGAAATTCCAATCTCGAAGATCCCATTTCAGAAGAAGTTGGATTCTTTCCATTCCCATTTTTCCCATTTCTGCTATTTCTTCCGTTTCCAGAACAACCAGATTTTTCTTTAGGAGACAATGGTGGACTACGTCTTTGTCCTCTTATATCTGGCAATGAATCAGCAAAAATCATTGCTTCACGATCATTCTCAAAAAACTGAAATTGATAGTCTCCATAAAACACCTTCAACACTGCCTTGTAGCGAAAAGTAGACTTATAACCTTTACGCCACAAAACTTCTTTAACTGGATTAAATCGACGTTGACATTGAATGACCTCTTGACTCAAATCAGAATAAAAAACCCTGCTATTCTAAATCAATAACGGAGTTTGTCGTTGTCTCGCATTTTGCACTGCTCGTCGAAGTATTGCTTCTCTGTCCAAATAATTCAAACATCGAATTGTTACCGGTCTCGGTGGTTGACCAGCTAAGGGTGTTCTTCTTAAAGCTCTATGGGCTCTTTCCAGTACCAAGCCTCCAGGAAAAAATTCTTGCCCTAATACTTGTGGGATCCAGTCTTTAAAAAAATGAAGAGGATTATGTCCTTCTATACCTTCTGGGAAACCAACGATTTTCACATTATTCCTTCTACTTTGATTCTCCAAGTAGTCTATTTTCCTCTCTAACTCCTTCTCGCGTTCTCCTAATTCTATGACTGATTTTTCAACCTTCAACACTTTTTCTGTGTTAGAAGCCACTTATTGTTCACAGTCCAAAAAAGCAGTCTGAAATTTTTTAAATTCTTCATAAGATGCATCCACACGTGCTTTAACTGTATTCAATTCTGAACTTATACTAGCATTCATTTGAACCATCTCATTCATTAGAGGTTGAATGACTTGCATTTAATTGCATACACTGTAAATCAGAAAAGCTCAGCCCTGCTTTCCCTGACGTAGTGGCAGAACCAGGTAACTGCAGCTCCTGCTGCAACTCAACAAAAGGCATTTTAGAAGTTTTACGCGGGTCTGGACTCCCAGCGACAGCACCTCGACTTCCTCAGGGGGTCGCCGGTGGTCTCCCCCTGCATCTCGTTGTTTTTTTCACAAAATCACGAAGGAAAGCGATATCTTCAGGTTGAAATGCTTCCTGGTGCATCTCCAACAATGGAGTCGTTTTCCTGCATGCTCCCTCCGTTAAAATCGAAAGGCTTTCCAAATTGGGATCCACTTCTTGGGAACACGCACCTTCTTCCAGAGAACAGGTAATTCCAGCGCCATCCTTCACTTGGTGAGTAGTAGACATTTTTTTTCAGCTCCCACAGGCAGTCTTTGAGGTTTAGACACAGAAGAAATTAAACCTGAAGCTGTATCAAGTCGTCTAGGCCCCAAATCTTCAGCACTTCGAAAATGTAACTTCTTCACTTGGGTTTAATCTTTTTACCATTAATGGCCATAATAGTTCCTTAATACTTTAAACTAAAATTTAAAAAGTTTAAACTTGAAAACAAAGGGTTAAAAAACGGGTACTCAAAAGTCTGGCCAGAGAGGTCGAGATTACACGTCTAGAGAGACACTTTGGGAGAGTCGCATCACGTCTTCATCCTGCGCGCAGCCATTTCATTCTAACACAACTTTGTTGAAACTTTATTCAGACAACTACTGCAGTCAGGGCACAACTGGGATACTCTGCTGGCTGAATGTTTACTCCCATCAATTTTTTTTAATGTTATTTATTAGTATCTTACATTTCAAATTAGCTTGCAATATCATTACATAGTAGATATTAAATAATTTTCAATTTTATTCCCCCACCTCCACTAACCCCTGCAGATAGAAAAAATAAGAAAGAAAGAACGCATTCATAGTAATACTTATAATTACATTAATAATATAATATAAATACTATATTTTCGAGGAGGGAGTTGGATTAGAAGGTCTGGATTAATCTATATCCGTAAATCTCCTATAAGGCTCCCAAATTTGACAAAATTTGTCATAATCATCTCTCATGTTATGTAATTTTTTTCGAAAGGGAGACCATGTTTTATTTCATAAAAACATTCTTCTATTTTTACATCACTTTCCATTTTCCATGTTATACCTACACACTTTCTCACTACTGCTGTTACTAAACTAAAAAATCTTTTTGTATTTGTCTAACTCCAACTTAATGTCTTTATCATATATATTACCCAACAAAAAGATTCCCGGATGTAATTTAACCTTTACTTTTAATATCGTCTCTAACACAGCACATAATTCTTTCCAAAAATCTTTTACCTTTTCACACAACCATGCTGAGTGCAAGAAATTACCAACCTCTTTTTTACATCTAAAACATTGAGTAGAAAAATTTGGGTTAAATTTATTCAATTGGTACATTCGATGTAAAAAAAATGTTATCTAACATTAATTGTATTAGTTACACTGTCTCTACATAATTTCATCCATATTTCTTCTTGAATTTGTATATTTAATTCCTGCTCCCATTTCAATTTAGTTTTATACAGATTTTTTTCTCCTTTGTTTCTTGTAATTTAATGGTTATAAACCTTTAATAAAGTTATCTGTTATGACATATTTAAATGACTGTGCTCCTGGAGTCTCAAATCTGTTCCTATGTTCCTCTTCAAATATGATTGGAATTGATAATGTACAAATATTATATTTTGTGATATCCCATACTTCTCCTTTAATTGATCAAATGTCATGAAAATTGAGCCTCTAAAACAATCTCGAATTTTCTGTATACCTTTTTCATACCTAATGTCAAATAATAGACAATAGACAATAGGAACTGGAGTAGGCCCTTCGGCCCGTCGAGCCAGCACTGCCATTTTACAGATCATAGCTGATCACTACCATCAGTACCCCTTTCCAGCCTTATCCCCATAACCCTGAACTCCTTTGCCCACTAGTCTTATCTAACTCTCTTTTGAACATAATCAGCGAATCTGCCTCTACCACCCTCTGTGGCAGAGCATTCCACAGATTCACACTTCTCTGGGTAAAAAAATGTTTTCTCATCTCCGTCCTAAAGGGCCTACCCTGTATTCTTAAACTTTGCCCTCTAGTCCTCGTCTCCCCCATCATTGGGAACAAGTAATCCGACTTCACCCTGTCTATCCCCCTGATGATTTTGTATACCTCAATCATGTCCCCCCTCATCCTTCTAAACTCCATCGGATACAAGTCCAGTTTTTCTAGCCTTTCAGCATATGTCAACCCCGCCATCCCTGGAACTAACCTTGTAAATCTGCGCTGCACACCCTCTATAGCTAGTATGTCCTTCCTCAAAATTGGAGACCAGAACTGGACGCAATACTCCAGGTGGGGTCTCACCAGGGCCCTGTACAACTGCAGAAGGGCGTCTCTGTTCCTATACTCAATCCCCTCTTTATGAAAGCCAACATGCTATTAGCCTTCTTCACAGCTTTCTGAACCTGCATGCTAGTCTTCAGTGACCGGCGAACAAGTACTCCCAGATCCATTTGCTCCTCCCCACTCCCTAGCTTGTCTCCATTTAAATAATACTCAGCTTTCCTATTATTGCCCCCAAAATGGATAACCTCACATTTGCTTACATTGAACGTCATCTTCCATTCAGCAGCCCACTCCCCCAACCTGTCCAAGTCCCTCTGCATTTTTCTGACATCCTCCTCACACCCCACACCGCCACCCAGTTTCGTGTCATCTGCAAATTTGCTCAAGTTATTAATAATCCCCTAATCCAAATCATTTACATAAATTACAAACAACTGAGGATCCAATACCGATCCCTGCGGCACTCCACTCGTCACATCCTGCCATCCTGAAAAAGACCCGCTTACCCCAACCCTTTGTTTCCTATTTCTTAACCAATTTCCTATCCATGTCAGCACCTTACCTCCAATACCATGCTCCTTGATCTTGCCCACTAGTCTCCCGTGCGGTACCTTATCAAAGGCCTTCTGGAAGTCCAAATACACCACATCCACAGGCTCTCCCAAGCCAACCCTCTTTGTCACATCCTCAAAAAATTCCAGAAGGTTAGTCAAGCATGACTTACCCTTAAGGAATCCATGCTGACTAGCCCTTATACTATTATTTCTGCCTGTGTTCTGCTATTACTCCTTTTATGATAGACTCCAATATCTTCCCCACCCACCGATGTCAGGCTGACCGGTCTATAATTTTCCGTTTTCTACCTCCCTCCCTTCTTAAAAATCGGCACCACATCAGCCACTCTCCAATCCTCAGGGACCTCCCCCGAATCTATGGAACTTTGGAAAATGTCGACCAGTGCTTCCACAATTTCCATAGCAACTTCTTTAAGCACCCTGGGATGCAGCCCATCAGGCCCTGGGGATTTATCAGCCCTCAGTCCCAACAATTTACTCACAACCTCCTGTTTCTGGATCCGGATATCCATTAGATCCCCTACTTCCCCAGGAAAGTTCCCCAAGTCTCTCGACACCGCATGACCATTACCCCCTAACTGACCATAACCTATATCCTCCTTGGTGAAGACAGTTGCAAAGTATTTGTTAAATTCCTCAGCCATCTCCTTGTTTCCGGTAATAATTTCACCCTTTTCCATTCTTAATGGACCAATTTTGGACCAAACCAATTTCTTCCTCTTCACATATTTAAAAAAGCTTTTGCTATCCTCCATTATATTATTTGCTAATTTCCTCTCGTACTTAATTTTCCCCTCTCTTATGACTTTCTTAGTTACCCTCTGATGCTCTTTGAAGGTTTCCCAATCCTCTAACTTCCCACTCCGCTTCGCTATCCTATACTTACTCCCTTTGGATTTGATATTACACTTGATTTCATTAGTTAGCCACGGCTGCCATTTGCATCTCCTAGAGCCTTTCCTCCACTTTGGAATAAATTTGTCCTGAAACCTGTGAAAAATGTCCACAAATACCTGCCATTTTTGCCCAGGTGTCCTCCCAGCTAGTGTATCTTTCCATTTTATTTTGGCTAGCTCCTCCCTCATAGCTGCATAATTCCCTTTATTTAACTGCAGTACAGATGCTTCCGACTTCCTTTCTTTTTCCCTTTCTAATTGCAGCTCAAAAGCAACCATACCATGGTCACTATTCCCTAATGGCTCCCTTACATCGAGGTCACTTATTAACTCTGCGTCACTGCACAGCACCAAATCCAGAATCAACTTCCCCCTGGTAGGTTCCTCCACTAGCTGCTCCAAGAAAGTATCTCGTAGACATTCAATAAACAAATAAAGAATTATTCATTAAAAATGGAAGAAGTTGATTTTACCTTAAAGTCATTTGAGCCAACTGATAGTTCCTTATACCTCTTTCCACATGTATCCGTTCCATATTTGAAGCAAATGTTTTAAAATTGGTATTTTTTTTATACCTTTAAAAATTTCATAGTTCCATTTATACAAAACCAGTAATTTCCTCATCTCTTTGAATCACTTCAGCTAACAGTTCTATTGCCAATGCAAATAGAAATGGTGAAAGAGGGCAACCCCGCCTAGAAGACCTTTCTAATCTAATCAAGCTCAACACTTGACCATTTACTCTTACTTTTGCCTTTTGTTCACTATTGTCTCCGCTCCATCCTCAACATTCATTGGAGCGCTTTCATTCCTAACGTCGAAGTACTCGAGATGGCAGAGGTCGACAGCATCGAGTCCACGCTGCTGAAGATCCAGCTGCGCTGGGTGGGTCACGTCTCCAGAATGGAGGACCATCGCCTTCCCAAGATCGTGTTATATGGCGAGCTCTCCACTGGCCACCGTGACAGAGGTGCACCAAAGAAAAGGTACAAGGACTGCCTAAAGAAATCTCTTGGTGCCTGCCACATTGACCACTGCCAGTGGGCTGATATCGCCTCAAACCGTGCATCTTGGCGCCTCACAGTTTGGCGGGCAGCAACCTCCTTTGAAGAAGACCGCAGAGCCCACCTCACTGACAAAAGGCAAAGGAGGAAAAACCCAACACCCAACCCCAACCAACCAATTTTCCCCTGCAACCGCTGCAACCGTGTCTGCCTGTCCGGACTTGTCAGCCACAAATGAGCCTGCAGCTGACGTGGACATTTACCCCCTCCTTAAATCTTCGTCCGCGAAGCCAAGCCAAAGAAAGAAATATCTCAAGAAATCCAAACTTATAAAACACTTTAAATAAAAAGTCCAATTCTAATCTATCAAATGCTTTTTCTGCTTCTTTTTGAGCTACATTTATCAAACTTAAAAATCTCAATATATTATCAGCCGTCTTTCTTTTTGTAATAAACTCATCTGGTCCATATTGATTCATTTTGGAAGTATTTTAACCAAACGATTGACCCTCAATTTGGACACAATTTTATAATCTACATTTATCAAAGATATTGGTCTATATGAAGCTCTTTGTAGTGGGCCTTTCCCTTTATTTGGTATTACCATTATCAATGCCATCTTAAAAGATTCTGGTACATCATTTACTTCTCTCATTTGATCTAATATCCCTTTAAAAATTGGCACCAACAATTCCTTAAATTCCTTATAAAATTCCACTGGGAAAGCATCTACTCCTGGCACTTTATTATTTTGCAATGTTTTCAAAATATCTTCTGCAAAGGAATTAGATAATTTTTTCTTCTCCTCTTCACACAAATTTGGTAATTGAACTTGTTGCAAATATTGCTCAATTTTAATTTCATCTTGTTTTAACTCAGACTTGTATAATTTCTCAGAAAACACTCTAAAATTTTCATTTATTTCCTTAAACATAAACCATCTGGCCATTTTTGTCTTTCATTGTTATTAAAGTCCTAGATACCTGTTCTTTCTTTAACTGCCAAGCCAACACCTTGTGAGCACTTTCTCACAATACCTTTGTTTAGTTCGCATATATCTCTTTCAACTCTATATCTTTGTATCATATTCAGCTTGACCTTTTTTGTTTCCATTAATTTCCTCTTTTCCACATTTAGACTAATTTGTATGGTTTTCTCCAAATCAGTTATTTCTTTTTCTAATTGATCGATTTCTTTTAAATTTACCGTATAACTAATTATTTGTCCTCTTAATTATGCCTTTAAAGTATCGCATATAACAAATTTATTCTTTACCGAATGTTATTTTCCATAAAAAACTTAATTTGTTTTCTTACAAAATCACAAAAATCTTTCCTTTTGAACAATACCTTATTTAATCTCCAACTATATCCATTAACTTTTTCTTCTTCATATACTATTGACAATAATAAAGGAGAATGGTCTGAGATAGTATGTGCCAGATATTCCACTTGTTGAACTCTGGATTGAACTTGAGCTGCCAGTAAAAAACATGTCAATTCATAAATATGTCTTATGGCAAAAGGAATAAAATGAATAAACTCTATCATTCATATGCATTTTTCTCCAAATATCCATCAGTCCCATTTCTACCATTAGTTCTTTTACTTTTTTACTTTACTATCTCCTGTATATTTTCTCGATCTGTCTGTTTTCGAATTTAATGTCAAATTAAAATCTCCTCCCATCAAAATCTTACCACTGCCATTTGACAGTTTCATAAAAATGTCTTGCAAAAATGTATTATCTTCTACATTTGGAGCATATAAATTCAGCAAAGTCTAATCTTCTGAGTATAGTTGACATTCTACTGTAATGTACCTTCCTGCTGGGTCTTTTACTACATTTTAAATTTTTATTGGTAGATTTTTATTGATCAATATTGCTACTCCTTGATACTTTGAATTAAATGAGGCTGCCACTACTTTACCTTCTCAATTTCTTTGTAATTTATCTAATTCCTTCTCCTCTAAATGTGTTTCCTGTAAAAAACTATATCTATATTCTTTTTCATAAATACTATTTTTTTTTAAATGTTTTATTTGATTTTGTATCCCATTAACATTAAAACTCATAAACTTAACCTTCCCAATCATTTTTCATCAAATTAATCCTCTACTCATCCAGCCTTCATCTTCCAAATCCCCTTCTAACATAACAAAGGCATTATAGTTTATTGGATCTATTATACAAATAAATGTGTAGAAAATAGAAAAGATGGGAAACAAGAAAAGATAGAAATCCCCAAAAAAGGCACACATTATCAACGTACCCTTTTTATCTCCCTTATTTATTGGAGTAGTACAACTGCACACATGATTTGGTGGCAGCCAGCAAACATCCCCTTTGCTCCCCCAAATCTTGGGCTAACTAGCCTCTACATATATTTTGTCATTTACTTAATTACCTATTAATCTTGTCTTTACTCCCTACCCTTATAATTTTAAAAGTCAGATAGACATATTAATCTTCCAGCTTTATTGACATTCCAATCAATAAACCTCTTTACCCCTTACTTCCCACCTTAGCAGGCTAAGCAATCCAACTCCTCTCCATCCAAGTGTCCTCCTCAGGATTCAGCAAAAACTTTGGCTCCATTGGGATTTGAAAAAAATTTATGCTCATCAACTGTAATGGAAGATTCTAACCTGTTTTTTTTAATTTGCTGCTCTTGGTTTTGCAAGGCTGAGAACCTGCTTGTGTTTTAGAATCAGCAGACATAAGCTAAATTCCACCGAGGGGCCAGAGATGCTGTTACCCGAAGAAAGGACATCTGTGTACCAAGAACATTTAATCTTCCTGCTTGTTTTGATCACAGACTGTCAGAGGCCTAGCCTTGATGCATAATAAACCATTGTATTCAAAGTGATAAGCTGAAAATTATGTTACTAGTTAGAAACCTAGTATGCTAGCTTGCTTGGTTATCTTTCTTGCTGTGTTGGGAATAGGTGCTTGGGTAAGCAGTTTTTGGGTAATATAAGCCATGGTCCCGCTGCTGAAGAGAGAGACTCTCCAAGAGGTGGCAACATCTCTCAGCAAGAAGAAGAACTTCTAGAGTTCAGCCAACGTCCCGGTCAGGGGAGGTGGAGAAGCTGCTACCGGCGCCCTGACAACCTACTACAAGTGTGCAGTCGTTGCCTCGCTTCGGCAGTTGGAACCAGTCCAAGCGTTGATAAGTATAGTTGGGAAGGGCTTGCATATTGTAGTATGAAATCAGCTTTTGAATTTGTAATAAACATTTGTATAAACTGAACTGCTCTCGGTGTGTGTGTCTATTTTCTTTCGGTAGCTCAAACACTGTGACCAATCTAAAATGAACAAAATGAGAGGTGTAAGTTTACCCAAGACATCAACAAGGAAGATTTTTAATACACCAGGATATCTCAAAACAAATGCATAACTCTTCTTCCATAATATATTTTTAACTACATTAAATTCCTTTCTCTTTTTCAACAGTTCAAAACTTATGTCTGCATAGAAACAATTCTTGTTTCCATTGTAGATCACTGGGGCTTCTCTTGCCTTCGCTTGCTTTGCTGCTAGTTCCAACACTTTCTTCCTCATTTCATAGCGAAGGAAATTGACCAATATTGGACAAAGGTTTTGACCTTTTTGCGGTTTTGCACTCTGTGCACTTTCTCAATTTCAAAGACTCCTTTAAATTTTTCTATGCCCAATACTTGTGGTATCCAACTTTGTAAAAATTTCTTCACATCTTGACTTTCATCACCTTGTCTCCGCCCCACGATTTTAATGTTATTTCTTCTACTATAGTTTTCTAAAGTATCCATCTTCTGACTAAATAAATTGTTCCTTCATTACTTTTGACTCTGCTTGATCTTTTAATTGCTGTATTTCAAATTCATTTCCTTTTGTTCTTTCTTTCATAACTTCTAGATTCTTATCCATCTGCTTTAAGGTACACTGCACCAGAGTAGTCACATCTCTACTTTCTCTCACTTTATCAGACCTAACTTTAAGAGTCTGTTGCAATGATTCTTCCAAAGTCTGTTGCAAATTGCCCATATTCATTTTAACCTCCGAAGCCAGTAGTAAAGTTTGCTTACCAACTTCTCTGAATCCTTGTTCTGAGTCCGATTCAGCTTCTATCTCTTAATTCTTCACTAGGTTCACCCCTGGAGCTGTCAGCTTCAGGATTTTTTTTTAAAGTGCCTCTGTTTTGCTTTCTTCTCTGCACATGCGCGAAGAATGTTCTTCTTCAGTTAGCAGCGACCATTGTCAGGGGCGACCTTGGGCCAAGGTCTCCCCAGATCCCTGGCGTTCACTGCAGAGGACCAGCTTCCTTCTTTGAGGTAGGCCTTATTTCTCTCTCTTTGTCCTTTTCTTTTTCCATTTCCGACACTGTGGTAACAAGTTTTTCCTTCTTTGGTGGCATCCCATTCTTTTCTTCAACTCTCCTGACGACTTCTTGCACTGTCCTTTTGAACTTTTCTATCTATTTTTTAATATTTTCGGGAAGAATAGGGATTTCATTACAAACCCCACGTCATCAGGTGGCACACCCCCCCCATGTTTACTCCCATCTTCATCATGGCAATCCAACTCCTCTCCATCCAAGTGTCCTCCTCAGGCCTTCTGCACACTTTTCTCACGCTAGCAACCTGATTCCCCTTTATGCAAGTGGCGACAGCAAAACAAATTTGCGTGCATTGAGGGGCATTGCTCTCTCAGCAGGGCAAACCTGTGTGTGTCCAATAAAGTTTCAGTGCTGCCCCATGGGGTCCATCCGCCCAGACTTATTTTTCTTCCAAATTATTTATTTATTTGTTTCCTTTTTTTTGCCAGTTGTTTGTTTCCTGCTGATTAAATTCAAGATCATGGGGATTTTACAGTATTTTATAATAAGCATGATAAAATGTGCATTATTGTACAGATCTGCTGCATTTCTTCCTTCAACCCAAGACCACACAGTGATATTCAAGCAATTTTATTGGACATAGGTCACGGGTCAGAATTGCAAGGATATTAATACCCAATCACTAATCCCATGAACAGAGCATCAGTGATTTGGGATCACACTCCTTTCAAATCTGAATGCAAAATATAATCAGAATGTTTCCAACTCTGATAACGTACTCCCTCTAATGCTGTTATGGTTACACTATCAGTACCCTGAATACAGTGGTTTGAGAAGACCCAAAATGACCAACTCTAGTGACCACGATGAGACAACAAATGCAGATTCACTCATTTTAGTATCAGAGAACAGGCAATTAATGGAAATCCTTGACTCCAATGAGATGAGAAATATTTCAGTTTTTAAAAAGTATCCACATCTGAAAACTTTTTAATTTTAACCTCAGCAAAATCCCAGCCTTTTTATCTGCCTTATACAGGAGTAAACATCAGTGTAATACAGACAGAAACCTGTGAAATTATTAATGGGAGAAACACACTGCAACATGTTAAGTCCCATAAATTCCAGTCTGATCACGTATGAGAACTTGAAGAAACCAGAACAGAGCGAGCTTAATGAACGACAAGAGCAAATAACTCTGAAAGCAGCAGCAGGCAGGATGAGAAGGTGTTGGTGGGACATCCTACAGATCCAACTAATAAACAATATTTATGGGCAAGAGTTCATGACAGGAATTCATCAACAATTCTCACCTCAGCTTCAGATTTGATCACCTTCTCATTCAGGATCCGTTCATGCTCTTCCTTTTGATGCTCTATCTCGGATTTTAAGAAAGTGTATTCATATCGCATTTTATTATATTCTGTTCTGTATCTTTCCGCTTCCTAAAACAACGAATGGTTTTCAGTTTCATTCAATAAATTTAAACTATTTCTTTTATTAAATTGTTAATAAAGATTTTCCTTCTCCTTATTCTCACCTCTTCTTCTTTCCTGATACGCTCTCTCATAGGTGCCTCTAGATCTTGCTGTATTTGTGCTTTTAATAGCTCCAGTTTTTGAGGTGTTACTATCTAGGCAGAACAATAGAAAAGGTCAACAACTGTAGAATTCCTATTAAGCTTCTCAACGTCCGACTTTTCTTTTGTTTCCATGTGTAGACTGACATATAGGTTGAGGTTCAAAATTAGCTTTCAAATAAGGTCTGTTATAAGCATATGACATTCTAGTAGACCCAAAATGGTGCATTGGAAAGGAACCAGTGTGCTGGAACTGAAATTATCTTGGTTGCTGCCCTGGAACTTCAAAATTCACTGCTCCAAAGGCCAGATATGGCCCCATCTGGGTCTGAGGTCAAACCACACTTGTGAGAGTTTGGGTTACAATTAAGCCAACCAAGCAGATTGGAGGTTTGAGGAAAGCTGGTATGGAAAAATATGGGGGAGGGGACAGAGGAAGGAGCAGGTGGGGTGGCCATAGTGATTGTTGATGATGGTGGGAGGACAAATTGGGGTTGGTGGTGAGAGGAGAGCATGCATGCTTATGAAACTCTAGGACAAAGGTGGCTATCCTTTTAATTTAAACATACAGCATGGTAACAGGTCATTTTTGGCCAACGAGTTCCTGCTGCCCAATTAACCTACACCCCCATTATGTACTCTGTCTACCCCCCCTCATAATTTTAAATATCAAATCTCCCCTCATTCTTCTAAACACCAGGGAATAAAGTCCTAACCTGTTTAACCTTTCCCTGTAACTCAATTCTTTAAGTCAAAACAATATACAAACTCAGTTGACATCACATACCATATTTCCATATGACCCATGTAAAAGACAACAACCCCCCCCCCCATTTTTGGCCCTGACAGCTCCCTGGCATTCATTGCAGAGGACCAGCTTCTGACGCCCTGACCACCTATCCATCTGAGCTCCCGACACCCCAGCCGTGACAACTGCCCATCTGAACTACCGATGCCCTGACCACAACTTTCACTTCAGCCACCCACCCATCCAGGCTCCCGACTCTCTGACCACCCGCCCATCTGAGCTCCCAACACCCCAGCTGTGAACCTTCATTTCAGACAACTGCCCATCTGAACTTCCGATGCCCTGACTGCAAACTTTCACCTCAACTGCCCACCCTTCCGGGCTCCCGACTCCGCAACTACCCGCCCATCCAAGCTCCCGACACTATAACCACGGATCCTTGCCTTAGTCATTCAGCCGCCCACCAGAGCTCCTGGCGAAGTGAAAATCTGTAGCTTCTCCATTACAAGAACTTAGCTACATTTTAGCTTTCTGCAATCTAACCACAAAATCCATTTCTCACATTGATGTTCTCGATTTGGCTTTCTTGTGTTTATTACAGAAGGAATGTGTCTTTCACAATATCATGATATCCCAACAAGTTTCACTGCCTACTTAAGATGTGTAACATAGAAAGATACAGCAGTCAACAGCTTCCATTCAGAACAATGTAGGTTAATTGGGTGGCATAGACTCGTGGGCTGAAATGGCATTATCGTGCTGTATGTCTAAATTAAAAATTAAAAGTTGGCCACCCCTGTATAATAGGGATGATTATAAAATATGTTTAGTGTTCAGAAAATAGCAGGCAGACAGAATCTATGGAGGGTGAGGGATGGTCAACATTTCAAGTTGAGAAGCTGCATCAGTACCAGTAGTGATGTCCTCCTAACTCAAAATTCTGCTTGAATTTCTCTAATCAGACTCTATCCTTCTCCTATACAAAACTAACCCATGTCATTCCCACCTTTGGTGTTAATCCCTACTCTAACCATAAAACTGAATTCTCACTTCCATAACAGTGACCACTGCATCCTTCCTTCACTCATCAGCTATTAAAACTCACTTTCATGCCTACCGGTTCATGACCTGGTGGATGCAGAGTTTCCTCTGTCTGTGCTGTACAGAATCCAGGGTTCATGATACTCTTTCCTCTCTCTAAGCATTCTGTTAAATTTACCTCCCTGTGCCAATTGTGTCTTAATGTGGCTAGAGACCAGTCTTATTTAACAGTGCTCTGTTGAAGAAACTTTGGATCTTCTATTACCTTAATTTTGTTTGGTATTCGACTAGAATTTAATTTTATGCAAACTATAACATCACCTGCATTTTCAGTTCCTCTTGTTCCCTTGTTTTATCAATTAATTCCCCACGAAGTTCAGCAAGAAGAAGTTGGAATTTCTCATGAGTACTTTGTTTGTCTGTCTGCATTCGCTTCAACTCGTTCTGGGCTTTTGCATATTCATTCTGCAACCTGCAGGAACAGTCAACCATTTTTTTTAATGAGTCTTGAAATAAAAATTCATCAAATCCACTTAGATAGGAGGAGTCACGCAATGGAGTAGTGGCCGGACGGTGAACTCCAGCCCTCTCCAGAAAAGTCGGGAAAAACAAGAGAAAACACAAAGGCACAGAAATAAAAGTTACAGAAAAGTGAGTATAAAGGTGGAAAGAAGATGGCGACAAAAAAAGAAAAGTCGAAAGCAACGGTAAGAAGAGAGGAAGAGAAGACAAAGGAGGAAAAAGGTGAAGGCCTTACCTGTCCGAAGAGGCCCGCTGCGGAGAGAGAAACCCGCTCCCTCAGGTCGGTAAATAATGGACTACAAAAATGGCTCGCAGAGCCGAGTAAAAGTGCGCAACCGCGCATGCGCGATACTTCGCGCATGCGCGATGCGAATGAAAAGAAACACACCGACGGGAGGGGGGACCAGCTGGAGAGTCGATCTCCACAGCCGGCAACGACAGCTGCAGAACACCTGCAGCAAGAAGAGACCACAGAAGACAACAGAAACAAGAAAGAAGAGGAGGAAAGGGCAACAAAGAAACAACAGATGGCCAACCCAGAGGAAGAAGAAGAGGAAGAGTATGGTGAAATAGAAGAAGAAAAGAGAGGCAAGGTAAAGGATATACTTGCTCTTATTAGAGGATACATGGAATCATTTAAAGAATGGCAAACACAGGAATTTAAGGATTTAAGAAAAAGAATAAACAACACAGAAGAGAAAATAAATAAAATGGAGATGACCTTAACAGAAATGGGAAAGAAAATGGACAAGATGGAAGAGCGGGCAGTAGCAGCAGAAATGGAGGTAGAAGACTTAAAAAAGAAATTGGAGAAATCTAATAAAAAAACTAAAGAGACACAAGAACTACTAGCTCAAAAAATAGATACAATGGAAAACCATAACAGAAGAAATAACATAAAGATAGTGGGCCTTAAGGAAGATGAAGAAGGCAAGAATATGAGGGAGTTTATAAAAGAGTGGATCCCTAAGACCCTAGGATGTCCAGAACTACAGCAAGAATTGGAAATAGAAAGGGCACATAGAGTATTGGCCTCTAAACCACAACCACAACAAAAACCAAGATCTATTGTAGTAAAATTCCTAAGATATACTACAAGAGAAAAGGTACTGGAGAAGACAATGGAAAAAGTAAGAGAGGGCAACAAACCACTGGAGTATAAAGGGCAAAAAATCTTCATTTATCCAGATATAAGTTTTGAACTCCTAAAGAAGAGAAAAGAGTTCAATACAGCAAAGGCAATTTTATGGAAGAAAGGGTATAAATTTATACTAAAGCATCCAGCGGTATTGAAAATATTTATTCCAGGACAACAAAACAGACTATTCTCGGATCCAGAAGAAGCACGAAAATTTGCAGAACAATTACAAAAATAGACTGAGGGAGGAAGACGGGTAATGAGAGTTAAGATGATCACAATTGATATGTATGTGGGTAAAGACAAAAATAGACTGAGGGATGAAGACGGGTAATGAGAGTAAAAATGATCACGATTGATATGTATGCGGGTAAAGAGGTATAAGAGTGAATAGAGACAAGGAGCATACGTGAATGTATCTGTACTTAGAGGAAAATATAGATAGTATAGACAAGAATTAATAAGGGAAGGTAATGGAATAGAGAGAATAAGGAGGGAATTAAAAGAGTGACCTTTGTGACATATGAAAAGTGAAATCTTTTCTGGGGGAGGCGGGGTGGGGGGAAATAGCGGTCACTGCAAAATCAGTTGACGCTTGCGAGTGGATTCGCAAATCCAAATGGAGAGGGGAGATGTGGTTGTCCGACAAGGGATAAAGGACAACTCAGGAGGTGAATGGGAGATTGGGAATAAATAAGATAGAAATAGGAGAATAAGGAAAATGTTGGATGTTGTAGGAATGTTGTCTTATAAAGAGTTGAAAATAAGAAAACAGAAATGGAAAAGGAGGAAAGGTAAAGATGGAAAAACGGAAAGAGAAGATAAACAAAATATAAAAGGGCTACGCTGAACTATATGTCTTTAAATATTAATGGAATACATAACCAAATTAAAAGGAATAAACTACCAAATTTAAATGAATAAATGTATTCCATTAGAAAAAATAACATATTGGTTAAGAAATAATATTGAAATATTCGAACAAGTATAGGAGCCTTACATTAAATACAATAGCGAAAACCTACCGGGGACAAACATTACCTAAGTTGATGGAAGGAGAAGGAAAGAAAAGAATGGACTCAGTAGAATTTCTGGTGTAATTTTGTTGAATGACAACATTGTCTGACTGGATTAATGCAACCTAGATTGTATACCTAAAATGGATGAGAGGGGGGGTGGGGGGGTGGTTTGGGAGGAAAGGGGGGGGGGAGAAAAAGTCACTGTATATGTGTGAAAAAGAAATTGTGTATATCATGGCTAATGTGATTTATGGTGTGAAAAATAAAAAAAATTTAAAAAAAAAAAAAATCCACTTTGATAAAAAATGGACAGTTCTACAAAATGTTTCATTTTAATTCTATGATACTGCTTGAATTAGAAAGAACATATTTTTGACAAAGCATTCTTCACCCTTTCCAACAGGAGCCAGACTCTTTGGTGTAGGACAGTAACTAGAACTGAACCATAATATTGCAACTATAACCAGGTTTCCTTGCAACAACTCCTCAGTATTAAGGCTCCTCCTCACGTCTGGTGAGATTTGTACCATGATAAATCTATGGCTAGTATCCAATCAGATTTTCTTTAAACACCTCCTTATTAGTCAGGGAGGTACTGCAGCACCTGTACAACCTGAGGAGGATGAGGAGAGCAGGACTACCAAACTCCCCACCTCCAAACTTGACAACCTTTTAGAGGAGCAATTAAGCATCCTGCTGGCTGCATCGGAGTGTGATATGGTAGCTGGAAGGCATCAGACTGGAAGTCTATACAGTGAATCATTAAAACAGCCAACAGAATGACTGGAGTCTTCCTTTCCTCTACAGACAATATTTATGAGAAGCACTGGCTCAAGGAATTAGAGAAGATCCTTTCATCCAGCGTACACCATCTTCAACAGACTACCATTAAGAAGGTGGTACAGAAACATCAAAATCAGGACTTCCAGGCTGAGGAATAGCTTCTTCCCGCAGGATGCAAGATTGATGGAGTAACCGTGACAACCATCCCAGATATTTATCTATATTTATTTTGATTATTTATGTGATGTTTATGTATTGTGTGTTTTTGTACATGCACCATGGTCTAGAGAGATGCTGTTTTGGATTGGGCGCTGTTATACAGTCAGGATAATGTGAACTATTTTATAACTGCTTAAGAATACACTCTTCTCACTGTAATAAACCAGTGTGTGTGTGTGTGTGTGTGTGTGTGTGTGTGTGTGTGTAATGAACAGTTTCCTGAGATGGTGGAAGGCATCAATAAGTAGTCTCTCCTATTATTTGAATCTTGCATCTCAAAGTTATTTAAGAAGACATAACAGGGTGGCAGCAGTATAAGAGAACAGGAATAAAGCCATACAAATTGTAAGTCACTGAAATATGAAGCGGAAGAAGAGAAAAAAACATTACTGAACAAAAAAAGGCTGGAGCAACAGCACTTCACCCAGTGATGGACTGGAAGGCTGAAGACATTGTTGAATCATTTTAAAAGTTTCAGCACAAGTGCAGGGGAGCGATGCCTTGACTTATTTAATAGCTGGGAGCTTACAGAGGTGGAGAAAAATGATCCAGAGCAGATATTTGCAAAGTTTGCTTCTCACTCTGAACCCAGATCCAATCATAGAATTTCAAGGCTTAATGCAAGAGACTGATGAGACTGTTGATAACTTCCTCACTAGACTAAAAATTGTTACTGCAAAATGCAGATTTAAAGATAGAGGAAAGATTAGTAGATCAACTAATATGAGGGTGTGTCCATCCCGAAGTGCAAAAGTCTCTTATAGGGAAGGATAGCTTGAAGCTGGCCAAAGCTTTGAAGCCACGAGGATGCAAATGAAATCCCTATCTATGCAGACCCACCCACCACAAAGAGAAGGAAGGGTTGATGCTATAAAGAACACAATCAGAAAAGTGCAAATCCCTAAGACCTGCAGGAAGTGTGGCAGACAACACTCCTTCAATGAGTGAAACAAATGCCCCACATATGGTTCTGAATGTAGAGCCTATGGTAAAGCAAACCACTGGGTGAAGATGTGCAAGTCTGATATGAAGAAAACAGTAATACCAGAGAAGAAAAAAGACAAGAGGAAGAACCACTACATAAAAGGAAAACAACAATGAGGACTCCGACACCCAGATACTGGACATGGAATCCACAAATACATGCAGCATCCTGCCATTACAAGTTAGACCTACTTGCCTGGAAATTCCAATCTGTGTGTTAATGATCATGTTTAGATCATTCACCCATTATATCAGGAATCTGTTTTCTCATTATTACACCTACAACCTGGTGGTTCTGGCCACGGCAGGCTGAGGGAATGTGGCACAGGCTTGCTTCCATCTCCTCAACGGGACAAAAACTATAGGACATGGGTTCAAGTTCAAATTAATTCTCAGAGTACATACATGACATCACGTGCAACCCTGAGATTTTTTTTTCCTGCACACCAGGAAATTATTGGTAGTGTAAACAGTACTCAAAAAAAAGGGTTCTTAAATGAGTCTCTGATTGAGTTTGTTGTTTTAGAGTCTGATGGTGGAGGGGTAGCAACTATTCCTGAACCAAATGGTATGAATCTTATGGCACCTATACCTCTTTCCTGATGACATCAATGAGAACAGAGCATGTCCTGGGTGGTGTGGATCCTTGTTGATTGCTACTGCTCTCCAACAACAACATTCTCTATAGATTTTCCTTGATGGTGGGGAGAGTTTTGCCTGTGAAGTATAGCCTGTGGGCTATATCCACTATCTTTATCAGGGCTTTCCATTTCGAGGTTTTGGTGTCCTCATACCAGGCTGTGATGCAGCCGGTCAGGACTCTTTCCACAATACTTTTGTAGATGTTTGCCAAGATTTCCAATGTCATACCGAACCTCTGCAACTCCTGAGGGATTAGAGGTGCCAACATGCTTTCTTCATGATGTCATCAGTGTGTTTGGTCCTGGAAAGGTCCTCCAAGATAGTGACTCATAGAAATTTAAATTTGCCCACCCTCTCCACCTCTGATCCCCCAATAATCGCTGGATTGTGCACCTCTGGTGTTCCTTTCCTAAAGTCTAAAATAAGCTCCTTGTTTATGGTAACATTGAGGGAGAGGTTGTTGTTAGAGCACTAATCGGCCAAGTTTTCAGTCTCCCTCCTGTATGCTAACTCATCACCCCTTTTTATTCAACCCATTACAATGATAACGTCAGCATATTTGTAAATGGTGTTGTTGTACGGCAGTCGTAGGTGTAAAGCAAGTAGAGCAGGAGGCTAAGTGCGTGGCCCTGTGGTATTGCAGTGTTGAAGGAGATTCTGAAGATATTCTTGCCAATCAGTTCTAATTGGGGTCTGGAGGTGAGGAAATCCAGGATTCAATTACACAGTGGAGTAATGAGGCCTGGGTTTTGGAGTTTCCTGATGAGTTTTGAGGGGATGAAGATGATAAATTAAAGTACAGGAGTTGGGATGTTATGTTGAAGTTGCTTCAGACATTGGTGAGGCCAAATTTGGAATATTGTGTTTAGTTCTGCTCACCTAACTACAAGAAGGATATCAATAAGATTGAAAGAGTGCGGAGAAGATTTGCCAGGTCTTCAGGAGTTGAGTTCCAGGGAAAGATTAAACAGGTTAGGACTTTATTCCTTGGAGCGAAGAAGAATGAGAGGAGATTTGATAGAGGTTTACAAGATTATGAGAAGTATAGACTGAATGGATGCGAGGAGTTCTTTCCACTTAGACTGGGGGAGATAAATGCGTGAAGTCATAATTTTAAGATGAAAGGGGAAAGGTTTAGGAGGAACATTCGAGGAAAGTTCTTCACTCAGAGAGTGGTGGGAGTGTGGAATGAGCTGCCATCTGATGTGGTGAATGTGGGCTCTTCAATCTTGTGTTTTAAGAATAAATTGGATAGATACATAGATGTAAGAGGTCTGGAGGGTTACGGAATGGGAGGAGGTCAGTGGGACCGGCAAAGACTAGAAGGGCCGAAGGGCCTGTTTTATGTGCTGCAGCATTCTATTATGGTGTTGAATGCCAAACTGTAGACAATAAGGTACATCATGAGGTATGCATCTTTGCTGTCAAAGTGTTCCAGGGAGATGGCATTTGCCGTAGACCTATTGCCACGATGAGCAAATTGGAATGGATCTATGAAACTGCTCAGACAGGAGCTGATATGCTTCAATACTAGCCTCTCAAAGCACTTAATCACTGTGGATATGAGTGCCACTGACTAAGGGTGAAAAGTGAAATGTTTAAAGGAAACATTTGGGGGAATTTCTTCAAGCAGGGTGTAGTAACAGTGTGGAATGAGCTGTTAGCTGAAGTGCTGAATGTGGGCTTAATTTTTACATTTAAGAAAAAATTTCATTTGGTACGTGGATAAGAGCAGTATGGAGAGCTTTGGTCTGGGATAAGCCAGAATAAAAGTTCAATGCAGGCTGGAGGGGTCAAAAGGCCTGTTTCTGTGCTGCCATCCAGATCGGGTCCTGGTCCACAGAGTAATGGCAATGGCAGCATGGACTAGTGTTGGGTCTGTGACACTGCTTAGCATTTTTGCCTCCTGCTGAGTGTATCCAGGGAACAATGCAGAGAGAGCTGAGGGGAGAGTCAGAGGTTGTTGCAGAGAGCGAGAGAAGCAGTTTTCGTGGTGGAGGCCCATGCGAGCAGGGAGAACCTGACAACGGGGAAGGGACCAAACCAGAGCCAGTATTATACAGTGATGGTTATGCTGATCAACCTGGACCCTTTGCAATTCGACTACCGCCCCAATTGCTCCATAGCAAATGCAATCTCACTGGCTCTCCACTCAGCCCTTGATCACCTAGACTGCAACCACACATACATCAGGCTGCTTTCAACACCATAATCCTCTCACTACTGGTCAGCAAGCTTCAATAGCTAGGCCTCTGCAACTGGAACCTTGACTTCCTCATCAGGAGACCACAGTCAGTGCGGATTGGTAACAACATCTCCTTCTTTGTGATAATCAACAAAGGTGCACCTCAAGGATGTGTGCTTAACCCACTCTCTCTACACCCATGACTATGTAACTAGGCTCAATTTAAATGCCATCTACAAATATGCCAATGACACCACAGTTGTCGGCAGAATCACAGACGTCAATAAGGAAGCAAACAGGAATGAGACTGATCAGCTAGTTGAGTGCTGTCACCAACAACAACCTTGCACTCAACATTAGCAAAACTAAGGAACTGATTGTGGACTTCAAGAGAGGGAACAAAGAGAATACAAACTAGTCCTCTTTGAAGGGTTAGCAGTCAAAAGGGTAAAGAACTTCAAATTCCTGTGTGACAACATCTCTATCCTGGGGCCTTCTTGTCAATGAATGAATGTAATCATTCATAGCCAGTGGCTATACTTCGTACGAGTTTGGAAAGATTTGGTATGTCACCAAAGAATCTTGCAAATTTCTACAGGTGTGGAGACCATTCTGACAAGCTGCTTCACTGTCTGCTTTGGAGGTGCCAATGGACAGGACAGGAAAAGTCCTCAGAGAGTTGTGAATTCAGCCAGCCCAATCATGAGTAATAATTAAGGACGTCGACAAGAGGTGGTGTTTCTATCATCAAAGACTCTCACCTCCCAGGCCATTCCCCTCTTCTCACTGCTACCATCAGGAAATGAGGTACGGAAGCCTGACAACAAGTAACTAATGAACAAAAACAGTTTATTCCCCTTTGCCTTCAGATTTCTGAATGGAAAATAAATCACAGACGCTGCCTCAGTTTTTTCTCTTCTTTTGCATTTTAAAAAATGGTGTATTTATCCAAATGTAATTTAGAGTAATTTTTGCCCCTGTAATGCATAATAATGTGGCCGCAAAACAACAAATTTCATGACTCGTGTTCATGACCAATAAATACTGATCCTAATCAAACTTTAGGCATTTGAAAGCTCTTGATACAAAAACTAATATTTGGTTAACACACATGCACTGGCTTACCGAGAAACCGAGGGTTACCCTGGGCCACTTTTTAAACATTACTTATAGATTACCATAATCTAATGTGCACTGCTCCATAAAATCTACAGCATTGACTATGTTCTTGACTGATTATTCATCAATGGCTTTGGTCACTTTAATTTGATAAATACGACTGTTTGCTGCTGTCAAGCACAGACATAATTTTTGAGGATGTCATTTTTGTTCTTTTGATAATGTGCCTGATAGTTCATCATTCTGCAATTGTGGGGTTTTTTTCGTAAGATGGTCGGAGTAACTTCCTGTGTGGATCAAAGAAATGGTTCCCACTAGTCCATCAACTTCTCTCGTGTTTCACATTACTACCATCACCCAAACAGCCTCCTGGGAAGGGAGAAGGGATTGGAAGGGGCAGCAAAATCATATCATAAAATGGGAAGCTTTGTTTTTAAAGAAACCTCTCTTAGATTTGCTTCCTTTTTAAAAGTTTCTGTACATGAATAACAAACTTTTCAGAAGAGGATGATGCTACCCAAATATACAGAATTGTGTACAATCCTCAACACTATGAATACATTAAGGTTCACACATCTGTAGCTAAATTTCTAATGAGCAAAACAAGTTTAGGACCTTCTCAAGTTGTCCAAATGCAAGATTGGTGATTTCAAATAAAGGATTAAAATGTATCTCTTACATCATTACAATTCAAAAATACAAGACAGCACATATACCAAGTGAGCATCAAAAATATTCCTGATCCCTATCTCCATGTTATTGCCCTAACCTGACACCCAATTAGATCAACCTCAAGTTTAATCCACATGACAATTTCCACATCCTTCGCAGCCTCATTGTTCCCCATTTCTGTGACATCATTCAGCCCTCTAACCTATTAACATCCCTCCCATCTTCTAATTCCATCACCAAATTTCATTACCTCACCAGTGATCATTAAGGTACAAAGCTCTCAGATTTGCTGTACAAGTCTCTTCCCCTCTATTTCTCTTTCCTCCTTTAGAATACTTTGATAAATTAAAGGTTTGCAGTCTTTTGATATTACTTTTACAATGTTTTATTAGTAACCCTCTTATAAAAAATATTGGAAGTATATGCAAAATTGAGAAATGTTACATGCAGCAGGCAAAGTTGTAAAATAATTTCTAATTTTGTATCTGCTTCTTTTACTAATGTCTTCAAGTAATGTCCTCTGAAAACTGACAGTGAAAACAGTTTCATTTACTCTATCAAAATCCTTTATATTTTGAATGACTCAGTTAATTCACCTGTTACAAACTTATTTGGAGTGATGAAAATAACCATTGCTTTAGTAGTCGTCTCAGATAGTAAGTCTCTCATTTCTGAAATCATCTATGTGACAGAGTATATAGATATGTTTTTGGGAGACAAATTGGGGCAGGTTTTAGTGTAGGTCACATACAAACATTTTAAAACATCTTATTTAATGCGAGACATGTCGGGGCCTCAGAACCTTTGCAAAAGCTTTGGAGAGTGCCAAAGAAACTTCACTAATGGATTTTTGTTTACAAAAAGGCAACAGATGAAAGAGCTCGTCGGAGCCGCATTCTGTCTGGAGGGCTGTTCTAAGAAGGTCATGTGGTTTTGCAAGCAGAGAGAGTCAAACAGGTTTTCTCTCAGAGAGAGAGACAAACAGACAGACAGACAGAGATCACTTCTATAGTGTTACAGTCAGCAACAGCAACCAGAACTGGAACAGGACAAGCTGGCAAGCTTGTGGAAAACCCCATTTGGAAGACGGGTTGTGAGTGCTTAATTCAGCCTGGTCAAAGCCCTTGTGGTTCATGCAAGAGGAGAGGACTGGCTGTCTAATGTTTCACTTGGAATAAGGGAAACAAAAAGGAACTCTGTGGTGATAACTGAAAGAAAGAGGTTATCATCTGGAGAACCCTGAGGGGGCAAGTTTCTTTGGCAAGAAACTGAAGTGGCTGATGGAAGTAAATCAGTTGTGGGTAACCTGGAACAATAAATCTTTCTTTGAAAATCGACAAGAAAACTTCCTGAGTGGTAACCATTTACCTTTCAAGCACCTAAGCCTGGTGAATTTTATACATGTTAAATTCTGTGCACAGTATAAGAATTGCCTGCAACCAGTGAACTTGGAGGAATGAGATGTGAGATTGGACTGTGATTCAAAGAACTTTTCTGAACTTACACACATATTACATACACGTGCGCTTAGAGTTAGAAGGGGTTAAGTTAGGTGAGTTAAGTCAATAGTGAAAAGTTAAAGTGTGATTCTGTTTTCATGTTTAAGGATCATTAAAAGCAACTTTTGTTTAAGTAACCATTTGTCTTGGTGAATATCTATTGCTGATGGGTTTTGGGGTCCTCTGGGCTCGTAACATCTATCAATCTCTTTTGTTCCTTCCACAATATCTGGCTATCTTTGGCATAAATATAGTGAAAATAAAACACATACAAAATGTTAACTTCTCTGTGCCTCTCTGCAAAAGCATTTTCATAATGTAAGGTTTCTAGCACATATAATTACTTGCAATACCTTGTGTGTTCAGCCTTCAGAATTTGATAGTTGTTCTTGTGATGTTCGCATCTCAGTCTCTCATCAATTAACATTTTTTGCAGCTCCGTATCAGTCTCACATAGATCTAGCCCTACATTTAGTGGAAATGGCTGATTGGGAAGATCTTCCATTGTAGAACCAGTAAGCACCAAAAAGAAATCCAGGAAATTAGGATCTAAGAATCACTTTTCTGAAGAATACTTGTCAAGTGCATAGAAGCCTCACTCCTGAAGCTACCTGAAATAAACTGTTACAGAAAAAGTTATAAGCACCAGAACATTGCACATTCTCCCATTATGAACTACTCCAATTTGGGGCAAAACACATAAATAAAGTTATTTTCTCATTCAGGCTGCAAGAAATAAGTAATCTGAATTATTTAAAAGCCCGGATAGTTTAGTCTATTTATTAAATATTTTATATTTAATTTTCATCCCTTATTAGTAATTTAATATTTTTATTTCTTTTTTGATTGTATTAAATGTTGTTGCCGGCTCTTTCCCTTTTCCTTCTTCTCCCCTGTGTCCACTATTTCGTTTCCTTTCTCTTAAGGAACGGAGGGGTTATTTCTAGGCTTAATGTACATTTTAAGGATATAATTTTTTGTATATTTGTACATATATTTGTATATTTGTATATATGAGTCCTTTTTGTGTATCTGTCTATGTCTGTGCATATATAATATACTTTTCTTAAAAATTAAATATAAATTTTTTTAAAGTAATCTTAAAAGGTTAAAATACCAGTTTCCTCCAAATCAGGGAAATGCAAAAAAGTAGTACTTACCTGCACAACCCAACATATTGTAGATATGGTATCTGTCTGACCTGCCTTTAATTAGTGCCTCAAGTTGGTTGCAGAGTTGAGCAGGAACAATTGCCTCCTATGCTTCCCTGCTAGATACTGGAGAGAACAAAGTTGTGTTAAGGTTGGAAAAGAGTTCCTGATCTGAAGCGCAGTGAGAGTTTTACCCCTTTAAAAGTGTGCACACAAGAGCATTCGATCAGTACATCAGATTCACAGTGCTGCTCTTCAAGACCAAATACGTGACAGTGTTTATCTAATGATAGCTACATAAGTAATCTTTAAAATTAAGGGATCTGGGACTCTGTTCATCCCTCTTCTACTTAATGCCTGACTTCCTCATCAGCAGACACAAATCAGTGCCAATTGGCAACAACACTTCCTCCTCATTGACCATCAACTCAATTCCCTGTTCACTCATGACTTGGTAGCCAAATTCAGCTCCAACTCCACCTATAAATCCATTGACAATACCAACATGAACCTGGTTGGGTGGTGCCAGCACAATTTTTATATTTAGAGATAAAGCACGCTAACAGGTCCTTACAGCCCACACCTCCCAATTATATCCATGTGACCAATTAACCTACAAACGCAATTTTCAAACTCTTACAGATGTGAACCTGAGACACTGATGTTGTAACGTCACCAAGACCAAATTCATTGTTGATTTTAGAAGGGGAAACCCAAGGACACCTGTCCACATTGAAGGGATGAAGGTAGAAAAGGTTGGTACCTTCAAATACCTGGGAATCCATATGTCAGATTTTTCCTGGATCCAACACATCAATAAACACACTAATAACTATACTCTCCAAGAAGTCTGAGGAGATTTGACCTATTGTCAAATATTCTATCAAACTTCTACATGTGGACTGTGGAAAGTATACTAACTGGTTGCATCACAGCCTGGTTTTGGAATTCGAGTGTCCAGGAAAGTGTTAAGGCTGCAGAAGGTAGCAAACATAGCCATTTCTTAAGGAGGTGAAGGAGAACAAGCCAACTGACCCCCATATTGAAAACATTTCACAGGATCACAATTGATGTGTCCTGCTGAGCTGCATCATTGTGTGGTACAGTAGCTGCAAAGCATCAGAACTTAAATCAATGCTGAGAATCATTAAAACAGCTCTAGAAGAAAAAGCAAAAATGGGACACAGGCAGAAAAGGATTGATGGACAAGATCGATCATATGGAAAATTTCAGCAGATGTAACAATGTAAGAATCATTGGACTGAGAGAAGAAATAGAGGGAAAAGATGTGGTGAGCTTCTTTGAAACATGGATCCCACCAATGCTGCGACAAAACAAGTTAAATGCAAAGTAGCAAATTGAAAGGGCTCATCGGACCCTCAGACCCAGAAGAACCGGTGAACAGCGACCATGATCAGTCCTGGTAAGACTTTTAAGTTACCGGGACAGGGATGTGATCTTGGGAGCAGCATACAAATATTCAAAAAATAATAGTGACCCATTAGTTGTGGACAATGCAAAAGTTATGTTTTTCCAGAACTTTAGCCCTGCCTTAGTCAAACAAAGAAAGGAATTTGATGAATTAAAGAGATAAATGTGATCCAAAAACTTTAAATATTCAATGACTTACCCAGCATTGAGGGTGGATGTCTCAAAAAGTAATCAACGTATTTTCAAGAACAAAGAGTGGAAGAAATTTTAAGAAAGTTATGAAAAGATTAAAACCACCAGATGAGAAGACTGAAAAAACATTTCAAAATGGGGCTAACTGAAAGATGCATCTTTTATTTAATTTATATTTTAGAGGTACTGAACTGTCTTGTTTTTACTGCTACAAGAAAAATCATTCTAATTTACATGGAAAGCTCTGGAAAGGAAGTGGTGAAGAAAGTAGCAGGCTGGGAACTTCGATTTTTGGGGAAAATGACGCTGGGAGAGGAGCGATTTTAAAAGATGCCACTAAAGGGAGGGGGTTCTTCTTTGGAAGATTCCATGGGCTTTTTTCGCAGTCTTCTGGGTTCTATTGACCCACTGGTAGAGATAATAAGAAGGGATCTGGATGTAAAGGGCTTCAAAGTTGGACAAGAACACAAAATTAGTCTATTTGCTGATTATGAGCTACTACATCTATCTGACTTGGTTAAATCTTTGGAAAAATTACAAGGAACGCTAGAAATATATGGAAGAATATCAGGTTGTAAAGTAAATATGGACAAAAGTCAGATAATGTTATAAATAAATTTTGAATACGAAAGATACCAAAAAAATAAGTAAATTTAAATGGATGAAATAAAATATCTTTGAAAAGCATTTGACATCAATGTTTCAGGGCAGGACCCTTTACCAAGACTAGTGTAAAAAGGATATGATACTAAATTTGAAGATCAACACATCATAATCCATGAAGTATTGATTTTTAAATTATTATTCTCATTTCAAGTAACTCCCATCTCTATCACATTCCTCTGGTGCCATCTCTTCTTTACTTAATCTTGTACTTACTTTCTCAGAATATTTTTTTAATTAAAATAACAGACATGTGAATTAGATACAATCACTTATTGGAAGATTGCAGTTAAAGCTCACAAATTTGAATTATTGAATTGCCTGGGAAATCGGCTGAGTTGCAACAGAATTGGAATGATGGGTTCGTGGTAAAATGTACAAGGATACGATAGTGAAAATGCAGAAATATTGGAGGAACTCTGCCAGTCTCAGCACCCATAGAATAACAATATAACAATTTATAGTACAGAAACAGGCAAATATCGGCCCTTCTAGTCCATACCAATTTACATGAAACTCCACTAGTTCCACCTACCCACTCCCTTGCCCACACCCTCCAACCCCCTCACATCCATGTACTCATCTAACCTCCTCTTAAATTATAGAATTAACCCTGCCACAATTACCTCTTCCAGAAGATCTTTCCACTCATCCACCACCCTCTGAGTGAAGAAGCTTCCTCTTATATTACTCCTAAATTTTTGCCCCCTAACCCTTAACTTATGACCCCTGTTCTAATCTCCCCTACCCTCAAGTGAAAGAGCCTATTCACATCTACCCTTCATAATTTTAAATACCTCTATCAAATCCTCTCTCAACTTTCCACACTCTAATGAATAAAGTCTGTCTACTCAATCTTTCTCTGTATTCAAGATACTGCAATCCAGGCAACATTTTCGTAAATCTCTGCACCCGCTCAACCTTATTTATACCCTTCCTTTAATTTGGAGACCAGAACTGCACACAATACTCCAAGCTTGGCCTCACCAATGCCTTAAACAGACTCAACATCACCCCCCAGCTCCTATATTCTATGCTATGATTTATAAAGGCCAGCATGCCAAAAGCCTTCTTTACCACCCTATCTACATGGGAATCCACCTTCAAGGAACAGTGAACCGTTATTCCAAGATCCCTCTGCATTCCTCAATGCCCTCCCCTTCACTACATAAATCCTACTTTGGTTATTCCTCCCAAAATGAAGCACCTCACACTTATCTGCATTAAACTCCATCTGCCACCCTTCTGCCCATCTTTCCAAATCCTTCTGTAGTCCATGAAAACCCTCTTCATTATCCACAACTCCCCCTATTTTTATACCGACTGCATATTTACTCACCCAATTTACCACCCCGTCATCCAAATCATTAATATAAATGACGAACAACAAAGGATCCAACACCGATTCCTGAGGCACACCGCTCATCACTGGCCTCCATCCTGACAGCTGTCCACCATGACTCTCTGGTGCCTATCTTCCAGCCACCGCTGAACCCATCTGACTATCTCTATATTAATCCGTAGATTAATTCCTCACTAACCTTTCATGTGGAACCTTATCGAAGGTAAAGATTTTTATGTCTGACATTTTTGGCCTGAGCTCTTCCTTAAGGTATGAGTAAAAAGCAGGCAGGCATCTGAATAAAAGGAAAGAAACTTGGGGAAGGGCACAAACCAACAGACAAAAGATGATAATTGGACATGGACAGGAGAGGAAAAATGAGAATTGATCAGGTTCTGTGAATGCATACCTTGAAGAAGGGCTCAGGGCTGAAACTTCAGTATTTTATATCTTTATCTCCTATGGACGCTGCAAGATCTGCTGAGTTTCTCCAGCATTTTTGTGTTTCCAATACAATCACAGTGTGTGCACTTTTGTGATTCACAAGATTAAAATGGGTAGTGTTCTGCAAGTTACCAAGTTAGGGCCATAATTATCCACCATATCACTGTATGATTTATGATGGAATAAAAAGCTAATTTGGCAGTATTACAAATACAAGCATTGAATGTGGACGGAAGCACTAAATTACAAAGAAACATTTATATATTGAGTAAATGAACAAAACTATGAGAATGGGATTTTCTCTATGGGTGTAAAAAGAATACATCAAACTACTGTTTTCATGCTGAAAATCCAAAAGAGATTTGGAAGCCAGGTCAGTTGTACAAATAAAATGCAATAGATCAACAAGGAAGACACAGAAAATGCAAAATGTCAATACATTCGGAAGACAAGAACACAAGGGATGAGAAATTATGCCACAGCTACGCGAAACCTTTGTCAGACCAGACCTGAAATACTGTCAGCTGTTTGTACAACACATGAAGTATGTGCCGTATAGATACAGTACAAGGGTGACTAAACAACCATTGTTAAACAATCAATAAAATATTCCGCCATTATAAAAAAGTGTGGTGTTTCAGATATTATGGATAGGCTAAAATTATTTCTATTGGTTGTAAAATACTGACCAGTCTAAGGAAACAATTCATCACTAAGACTGTGTACAGGCGAGAGGTGAAGCTGCTCTTTGCAGTGATTACTAATCCTGATTCAAATCAAATCCACACCCTGGACAGATCACCCCATATTCAACAGCTCCACACCTGGGACAGATCACCCCCTCACTCCCCACCTCCACAGCCGGGACAGATCATGCCCATACTCCCCACCCGAGACAGATCAGCCCCATACACCACACCTCCCCATCCGGGACTGATCACCCCCATACTCCCCACCCGGGATAGATCAACCCCCATAATCCAACCTCCCCTATACTCCACCTGGAATAGATCACCCCCACCCTCCCCATCCTCCCCACCCGGGACAGATCACCCCAATACTCAACCTTCCCACCCGGGACAGATCACCCCCATTCTCCCCACCTCCAGGGAACCAGGACACATCCCCCAAGCGCTATATCCCACAGGCCACCGCTCCTGGGCCATGGCTGCAGCCTGCCCGGTTGTCAGGGCAACGGCGAAAGCGGCGTCACCGAGGAGGCGCCGGCGGGGCCCAATTTGGCGGGCTCTGCCGCCCTGTCCGTTCTCGCCGCCCCTGCCGGCCTCCCGCTTGCTGAGGTGGCGCCTGTTCCTCCACCAGCCCCGTGAGGTTCCACTGCCTGTTGCCCCTTGAGCTCCCCGATCGATCACTCACTCAGATCGCCGCCGTCGCCCCCCGAGAGAACTTGACCGCCATCGAGAGGAACGGCCCAGAATGCGCATGCGCTGAGGTGGGACGCATGCGCAAACAGCCGGCGGACCGGGGTGAGGGGAGCTGCACTGTCCTGGCTTCCTAAGGTGGGTGACGTTCACAGCCCTCGCCTTTACTGAACGCAGAGCGGGGACGTTGCCCTTGGCGCTTCACTCACATTTGTCAGCCTACACAAACAGACTCCTGTCCACTGTAAATCTAAACGAAGCCTGTCCCGCCTGTGTGGAGCGAGAGCCGGACTGTGTTGGTTACTCCAGCCACTATGAAAGGGATTCGGATGTCAAACTACCAACTCAAGGCTTCTTCAGGTGGATTCTCCGCCCAGAATGTGCCTGCAGAAGCGGCTCTTTGAATTGCCGCTCAGGTGGCAGGGCTGAAAGCGCAGTGCTGGCCACCTGAAGGGACAGTTGCACTGGGTGCGCCTCTGACCTCACTCCGGCTCCTGTCCCTTCCGGCCGTCAGGTTTGGGATGGCTGGCTGTCAGAGCTGGGGCAGCCAACGCGGGCTATCAGAGCGGGGACGTTCCGCGCGGGACTTCCCCACACTGATACCGCCGCCCAGCTCTTCCAATAGCCCGACACGCACCCCCTCCCCCCCAACATGAGCCCCCACACCCGCCCCCCACAGCCCGACACGAGCCCCCACACACGAACCCCCACAGCCCGACACGAGCCCCCACACCCGCACTCCCCAACATGAGCCCCCAAACTCGCCCCCCCAACACGAACCCCCTCAGCCCGACACGTCCCCACACCCGCCCCACCCCCCCCCCCCCCACAACAGCCCGACATGATCCCCTACCGCGGGGCAGCCGGCGCAGGCCGCCAGCGCGGAGACGCCCCGTGTGGGATATCCCCACACACTCAGCCCGCGCCGCCCACCCCACAGCAAGGGGACCCTCGTCGGGCCGCCGAGAGAGTGGGCGCGGGGACACATGCCAGGAGAGCTGGGCAGCGGTGTGGGGACGTCCCCACACCGACAGCCCACACCTGCCGCCCCGCAGTGTGGAGACCCA
Source organism: Narcine bancroftii (assembly GCF_036971445.1). NCBI lineage: Eukaryota > Metazoa > Chordata > Chondrichthyes > Torpediniformes > Narcinidae > Narcine > Narcine bancroftii. Next base: position 36,270,177 of record NC_091481.1, read on the forward strand.
CGTCGGGCCGTTGGGAGAGCGGGGCAGCGGTACCAGTGTGGAGACGTTTCCCGTGGTGACAGCCCACGCCGACTGCCCCTGCGCTGATGTCCCGCGCGGGGCTGGGGGGGCAGCTGGAAGGGGAGCTGTCAGGCACTCGCCAGCTGACTGTCATCCCGTTAGCAGCCGCTTTCAGGCGGCTGCATTCATGTGCAGGGGTGGGGGGGGGGGGGGGCGACCTCCCTGCTCCGGCGATTATCCCTCCCAGAGGAGTGTTACAAAGTTTACCTCAAGTGGCCTCCCGACAGCTGCATATTGGCATAATATGCGCCTTTACAATCGGGGATTTTGGCCACCTGGAAGTGCCTTAAGAAATCAGCAGATAATTTATTAAATAATAATATCATAACAGGCTGACAAAATCAATATAATAATGTATATCAAGACAACATACCAATATTTTGTAGGTAAAGGCCTCATTTTAATTGGCACATTGAATGTCTCAGAGACTTCCAGCATGGCCAAAGGCCCAGCTGGTACATGCTGAACAAGGCTCACCTCCTGTTTTTGACCTACTTGCCTACATTTGATCTATAACCCCTTGCATCCATGTCTTTATCCAAGTGTTTCTGGTAAGAGGACACCAATATCCCTGAGCATAAAGCTCTGCAAAAGGTAGTGGTCACAGCCCAAGACATCGCAGGAAAAACTCTCCCCACCATCGATAACATCTACAGGGAAGGCTGCTGTCGGAGAGTAACAATTGTCAAGGAATCCCGCCACCCAGTGCACGCTCTGTTCTCACTGCTGCCATCAGGAAAGAGGTATCGGTGCCACAAGGCTGGCACCACCAGGTTCAGGAACAGCTGCTCCCCCTCCATCATCAGACTCCTCAACAACAACTCAATCAGGGACTCATTTAAGGACTCTTACTTGTGCACCTTATTGATTTTTTTTTCTTTGTATTGCACAGCCATTTCTTTATTTGTTTATATTGTGTAAATTTTTTTTTGCACGATCAATAAGTGGTTATTCTGCCTTGCCTGCAGGATAAAGAATCTCAGGGTTGTATGCGATGTCATGTTGTGCTCTGTCAATAAATCTGAAATCTGATCACTTTGACTTGCAGCTCATTTCATGTGCCTTACACCCGTGAGTGAAGAACCTTCTAAACCTCACCCCATCACTTTATAATTATGCCCTCTTAGATGATCTTACTCTATAAAACAGACTGCCACTATCATCAATGCCCTTCATGATTTTACAGCCCTCAATAAGAAACTCCTTCAATGTCTACTGTCTGAGGAAATCAGGGCTAGATTTTCCAGTCTCTCAATAAAACTCAAATTCCTAAATCCTGGCAAAAACTTAATAAATCTTGATGAAGGGCTCAGGCCCAAAACGTTGATTATGTTTATCTTTTCTACATAAAGAATGTTGTGTGACCTGCTGAGTTTCTCTAACATTTTTGTATCTCTGCACTGTTCTCAACTTTACATCCTTCTGATTGCTTGACGACCAAAACTAAATACAATATTCCAAATGTGGCTCCACCAACATCTTGTATAACATCAACATTAGACCCACTTAAATTCATTCTGCTAACCGATGAAGGCAAGAGTCCCAAATGCTGTCTTCACTACTCTGCCTGCACTGCTACATTTAAAGAGCTATGTACCTGCACCCCTATGTCACTCTGCTCAATTACACCCTTCCGCTCACTACTGTTAACAGAATAAGCCTGCCTGCCCTGATTTGATTTACCAAAATGCAGCACCTTGCACTTGTCCGAGTGCACCTGCCATTCCTTGGTCCAGTTTTCCATCTGAACTAGATCCTGTAATCCTCTTTGGCTTGGCTTCGCAGACGAAGATTTATGGAGGGGGTAAATGTCCACGTCAGCTGCAGGCTCGTTTGTGGCTGACAAGTCCGATGCGGGACAGGCAGACACGGTTGCAGCGGTTGCAGGGGAAAATTGGTTGGTTGGGGTTGGGTGTTGGGTTTTTCCTCCTTTGTCTTTTGTCAGTGAGGTGGGTTCTGCGGTCTTCTTCAAAGGAGGTTGCTGCCCGCCGAACTGTGAGGCGCCAAGATGCACGGTTTGAGGCGAGATCAGCCCACTGCCGGTGGTCAATGTGGCAGGCACCAAGAGATTTCTTTAGGCAGTCCTTGTACCTCTTCTTTGGTGCACCTCTGTCACGGTGGCCAGTGGAGAGCTCGCCATATAACACGATCTTGGGAAGGCGATGGTCCTCCATTCTGGAGACATGACCCACCCAGCGCAGCTGGATCTTCAGCAGCGTGGACTCGATGCTGTCGACCTCTGCCATCTCGAGTACTTCGACGTTAGGGATGAAGGCGCTCCAATGAATGTTGAGGATGGAGCGGAGACAATGCTGGTGGAAGCGTTCTAGCAGCCATAGGTGATGCCGGTAGAGGACCCATGATTCGGAGCCGAACAGGAGTGTGGGTATGACAATGGCTCTGTATACGCTTATCTTTGTGAGGTTTTTCAGTTGGTTGTTTTTCCATACTCTTTTGTGTAGTCTTCCAAAGGCGCTATTTGCCTTGGCGAGTCTGTTGTCTATCTCGTTGTCAATCCTTGCATCTGATGAAATGGTGCAGCCGAGATAGGTAAACTGGTTGACCGTTTTGAGTTTTGTGTGCCCGATGGAGATGTGGGGGGGCTGGTAGTCATGGTGGGGAGCTGGCTGATGGAGGACCTCAGTTTTCTTCAGGCTGACTTCCAGGCCAAACATGTTGGCAGTTTCCACAAAACAGGACGTCAAGCGCTGAAGAGCTGGCTCTGAATGGGCAACTAAAGCGGCATCGTCTGCAAAGAGTAGTTCGCGGACAAGTTTCTCTTGTGTCTTGGTGTGAGCTTGCAGGCGCCTCAGATTGAAGAGACTGCCATCCGTGCGGTACCGGATGTAAACAGCATCTTCATTGTTGAGGTCTATCATGGCTTGGTTCAGCATCATGCTGAAGAAGATTGAAAAGAGGGTTGGTGCGAGAACACAGCCTTGCTTCATGCCGTTGTTAATGGAGAAGGGTTCAGAGAGCTCATTGCTGTATCTGACCCAACCTTGTTGGTTTTCGTGCAGTTGGATAACCATGTTGAGGATCTTTGGGGGGCAAACTTGTTATGTTATGTTATCCGATGCGCTCTAGTATTTGCCAAAGCCCTTTCCTGCTCACGGTGTCGAAGGCTTTGGTGAGGTCATCAAAGGTGATGTAGAGTCCTTTGTTTTGTTCTCTGCACTTTTCTTGGAGCTGCACTTGATTCTGGGAGAATATTCTCGGCGACACTAGGTATTATTCTATTTAGGAGAATCCTAGTGAAGATTTTGCCTGCAATGGAGAGCAACGTGATTCCCCTGTAGTTTGAGCAGTCTGATTTCACGCCTTTGTTTTTGTACAGGGTGATGATGATGGCATCACGAAGGTCCTGAGGCAGTTTTCCTTGGTCCCAACAAAGCTTGAAAAACTCATGCAGTTTGGCATGCAGAGTTTTGCCGCCAGCCTTCCAGACCTCTGGGGGGGATTCCATCCATACCTGCTGCTTTGCCACTTTTCAGTTGTTCAATTGCCTTATATGTCTCATCCTGGGTGAGGACCTCATCCAGCTCTAGCCTTAGGGGCTGTTGAGGGAGCTGGAGCATGGCGGAATCTTGGACTGAGCGGTTGGCACTGAAAAGAGATTGGAAGTGTTCTGACCATCGGTTGAGGATGGAGGTCTTGTCGCTGAGGAGTACTTTGCTGTCTGAGCTGCGCAGCGGGCTTTGGACTTGGGGTGAGGGGCCGTACACAGCCTTTAGAGCCTCGTAGAAACCCCTGAAGTCGCCAATGTCCGCGCTGAGCTGGGTTCGCTTGGTGAGGCTAGTCCACCACTCATTTTGGATCTCCCGGAGTTTGCGCTGAAGATGGCTGCATGCGCGACGGAAGGCTTGTTTCTTCTCTGGACAGGATGGCTTTGTATGGTGAGCCTGGTGGGCAGCTCGCTTCTTTGCCAGCAGCTCCTGGATAATAGACCAGTAATATTTACTGTCCACCAGAGCGTGTTTTTGTGTCATCAGAAAACTAATGTTGCCATAAATGTTGAACTAACATGTTCAACTAATGTTGAATCATTTATATACATTACTAACAGCAAGTACTGAACCCTGCGGCACTCCACTGGTCACAGTACTCCAGTACGAAAAACTGCCTTCACTCACTACCAGCTAAGCAATGTTTTATCCATTTGGCTAGTGGGCCTCCTATCCCATGTGTTCTAACCTTTCATATAAACTACCATGTAGAACTTTATCAAACATTTTACTAAAATCCATATAAATAATACTATATAAATAATATTAACTGTCTACCTTTATCACCTCTTCAAAAATTTACATCAAGTTCATGAAGCACAATTTCCCATGCATAAATGCATGCTAGCTCTCCTTAACATGAGATTTTATTTCTCAGAATCTTCACCAGTGACATCAGGTCTGTCGTAACCTTAATTAGCCATAATTTTTTTTTAAATTTAGACATACAGCACGGTAACAGGCCATTCCATGCCACCTAATTTACATTCAATTAACCTACACCTCAGGTACGCTTCGAATGGTGGGAGGAAACAGGAGCCCCCGCGAAAAACCCATGCAGACACTGGGAGAACGTATAAACTCCTTATGGACATTGCGGGCACTGTAACAGCATTACACTAACCGTTATGCCAACGATGCCGCCCTTACAGACTTTTTTTAAATAATGGCAGAACATTTGCCATCCTCCAGTCATTTGGAACTTCGATCCTCAGTGATGAGTTTAAAAACATCTGTTGAGACCCCAATAATTTATTTCCTGGCTTCCCACAATGTTCTAGAATACACCTAGTTTGGACCAAGAGATTTATCCACCTTGTTAAAACCTCAGACTGCTAACGCTCTTCACTATTGATAGCCCTAGGCTATCTTTAGTTTCCTCCAATCCTGCTTACCTTGTTCCAAAGTAAACACAATCTCAAAAAACTCCATTCAGCATCTTCCACATCTCCTCTAGCTCTACACATAGTGTTATGAGCCCAGAGGACCCCAAAACCTAGCAGCTATTCAGACAAATGGTTACTTAAATAAAAGTTACTTTTAATTATCTTTAAACATGAAAACAGAATCAAAGTAACTTTTCACTATTGACTTATCTAACCTAACTTAACCCCCTTCTAATTCTAAATGCATGTGTATGTAATGTGTGTGTAAGTTCAGAAAAGTTCTTTGGTTCACAGTCCAATCTCACTTCTCATTCCTCCAAGTTCACTGGTTGCAGGCAATTCTTATACTGTGCACAGAATTTAACATTCACCAGGCTTTGGTGCTTGAAAGGTAAATGGTTACCACTCAGGAAAGTTCTTGTCAGTTTTCAGAGAGAGATTTATTGTTCCAGGACATCCACAACTGATTCCTTTTTAATCAGCCACTCCAGTGTCTTGCTGACAAAACTTGCTCCCTCAGTGTTCTCCAGTTGATAAGCTCTTTCTTTCAGGTCACCACAGAGTGTCCAAGTGAAACATTAGACAGCCAGTCCTCTCCTCTTGCATGAACCACAAGGGCTTTGACCAGACTGAAATAAGAATCTGTCTTCCAACATGGGGTTTTCCACAAGCTTGCCAGCTTGTCCTGTTCCAGTCCCAGCTGCTGCTGCTGGCTGTAACACTGTAGGAGTGATCTTTGTGTGTGTGTGTGTGTGTGTGTGTGTGTGTGTGTGTGTGTGTGTGTGTGTGTGTGTGTGTGTGTGTGCTGTGTGTGTGTGTGTTTGTCTCTCTCTCTCTCTGTTTGACAAATCACATCACACTCTTAGAACAGCTCCAGACAATCTGCGGCTCCGACAAGATATTTCATCTGTTGCCTTTTGTAAACAACAATTCATTAATGAATTCTCTTGGGCACTCTCCAAAGCTCTTGCCAAGGTTATGGGGCCAATATGTCTAGCATTAGGAGAGCTCCAGTGTTTCAAATAAGATCTGTTTTAAAGTGTTTGTATGTGACCTACAGTAACAAACGTCCCTGAATTTATCTCCCAAAAGCATATCTATATACTCTGTCCAATAGATTCTCCCAATACCTCCCTCCACCACCCCCCCACCCCACCCCAAATCCTTAAGGGGGCGTATTCTTTTCCTCATGACCTTCTTGTACTGAACATACATTAAATCTTTTTGGATTCTGCCTTCCACTGTATGCCAAATCCATTTCAAACCCTCTTTTAGACCTCAGTTGTCTCTTCACTATTCTCCTATGTTGCTTTACACCTCAAGGGATTCCTTTGGAAGACAGGTCTGCCTATATCTGATGTATGCCTCCTTTTTCTATCTGATCTGAGCCTCTGAATCTCTTGTTAACCATGGTTCCTTTACTTTGTCATTCTGCCCTTCACCCTACTGGGAATTTTCATCCTAAGCCTTCCTTTTCATTCCCTTAGTCACCTCCCATTTGGCAGTCATGCCTTTACCCTCTAACATTTGCGTCCAGTCAACTATTACTCACTCCTGCCTATTGTCAAAATTGGCCTTGTCCCAATTTAGGATTCTCCCAGTGTTATTGTTTTAAATAATTATCTTAAAGCCAATAGAACTATGGCCACTGATCCCAAAGTGTTCCCCTTCCAATACTTCAGTTACCTGATCAGCTTCATTCCCCAGTACAAGGTCCCATATTGCCCCATCCCTGGTAGGCCTATCCACCTATTTCTGGATTAAATTCTCCTGGGCACTCTGAACAAAGTTCTCCCCATCCAATTTCCTGACATTTCGGCATCCCCAGTCAATGTTGGGGATTATTGCCTACAATAACAGCATTGTAGCACAGACCTCAGCAGTACAATCTCTACACATTTGATCATTTATCTCCTGGTGACTGTTTAGTAACCTAAAGTATACACCCATCAGTTTCAGCTCCTAATTTCCACCCTCAATTGTTCTCCAGCAATATCTGTGGTAAAGAATTCTAATTGATATTTTTGCTCAATTATCATAATCCCAGCTGTCTGCATCAGGTCTGTATCCTTCTATCCCTTATCTACAGAATTTAAGTGCCTGTCTCTGTGACTCTTTAAACATATGGTATCTGATTCTACTACTTCTAAGGGAGTGAGTTCCAGAAATCAATCCCTCTCTATACTGTGTATGAAAATCTTTTCCTTTAACATCCCTTTAAAACTCACCTGAAACCTACATGCTCTTGCTTTTGATGCCTCTGCCATAGGAAAAAAAAGAGTCTGTCCCATCTATGCCTCTTCATTTTATCAGGACACTGGAGGTTTGCGGTCCCGAGATAGCAACTCCTAATAATTTGTAGGAAGATCCATTTCTGAACTATCATGAGATTCTGCAAACCTCTTGAGCTTCAATTTATACAAGACTACAGCAACCAGGTGTCGGATGGGCTTGGCAGTGAAAGCTCAGCCAACAGCCATCACATGGATTATAGTTGGGTTCATACAGTTCACCACTACAAAATGAGATGGGACTGGACTCGAGAGTTGCAAATATCCTGTTAAAAGTTGGCACCAGACTTTTCTGGCAAGCCTGCCAATGCACTGATCATTTCCTTGTTCATACCAATCAGCTACCTTCTTTAGGCTGTGCTATGGATCTCCTCATCAAAGGCAGTGCATGGTACCTTCCCCTCCAGTGACCGAGCAGCTGGCTGAAGACTATCAGGCCTTATGATGTCCCACCTGCAGATCCCATCTCTAAGGTAATATGCCAGAAATGTCTAGTGTTAATAGATGAACTAGTAACTGGGAATGTTAAACTGAGTAGATGATAGGTTTATCTTTACTCTCTTCCACAGGTCACTTTTATTATTTCTCATAATGTAAAGAAGAAAATCACTGGGACAGGAGCAGATGAGAGCTGGGGCAAGGGAGAAGTTTTAAATTAATTTTTTTTTAAATTTAGCCCTACAGCAAGGTAACGGGCCCTTTCGACCCACGAGCCAGTGCCACCTAATTACACCCAATTGACCTGCAACCCCCGGTACATTTTGAAGGGTGGGAGGAGCTCTCAGGGAAAACCCAAGCAGACATGGGGAGAGCGTACAAACTCCTTACAGACAGTGCAGGACTCGAACCCATCGCAAGCACTGGAACAGCATGGCATTAACCGTCCTGCCCTGTTGCATGGTTATAATCTGTGCAGCTTGCATCCTGTTCAATGGGAATGGATTCATCACACATCACTGATTTTCGAGGGCTTGCTAAAGAGTTTTTAGGAAGTCCAAGGTCCAATTAGTTTTTTGATGTACTGCATGATTTAAAATGTAAAAATAAAACCTCTTACTCACACAATAAAAGGAGACACAAGCAGATTACGGAAGTACATTATTGCTGAATCTCCAGATTTACTTCTTTAATTGAACAATCTATTCATTGACACTCATCTCTGGACATCACCCACGAGTGGAAACCAGCATCTGAAAATAGCAGTGTTCATCTTGAAAAGTGAGTCAATTTTATCGATAGTTTGTTTCAATTAAGCCAAAGTTATTGGTTATATTGATTTTTTTTTTTAATTTAGAGACCCTTCAAGCCCACAAGCCTACACCACCCAAAATGAACCTGGTTCACCTGAATGGAGAGACGTACAACTGGAAGATCACATTTAAATAGATTGATTGACATTGGCTAGACAAGCTGCAGGTTTGCTGGTTGTCAATGCTGGTACTACGTTTTATATTGGATAATTAAATGCCAGAAATATAGTCCACCCTGCCATTCCATCATAACTGATTCACTATTTTTAACCCCGTTCAACCCTTGATTCCCTTCCTGATCAAGAACCTATCTACTTCTGTCATAACCAATGACTTGAACTCCACAACTGTCCACAGCAATGAATTCCATAGATTTGCCATCCCCTGTGAAAATAAATTCCTCCCCTTCTCTTCTAGAGGCACGTTTTTGTATTCTGAGCGCGCCCCCCCCCCCCCCCACCACCACCATAGGAAACATCCTCTCTCTTCAAGGCTTTCAGTATTTTATAGGTTTCAGTGAAATTCCCTCTCCTCCTTCTAAACTGCAACAAGTACACTCCCAGAGCCATCAAATTCTTCTCATATGGTAACCCTTTCATTCCACGTATCATTTTTGTGAACCTCCCCTGAACTGTCTTCAACACCAATACATTCTTCCTTAGATAAAGAGCCCAAAACTGCTTACAGTACTCCAAGTGCAGTCTGACCATTGCCTTATAAAGCCTCAATATTACATTCTATCCCTTTAAAAATAAATGCTAGCATTAAATTTGCCTTCATTGCCACTGACTCCATCTGCAAGCTAACCTTGAGGGAATTTTACATGAGGACTCCCTCGTCCCTCTATGCCTCTAATTTCTGAATTCTGCTCCTATAAAAAAGTCTACACAGAGCCATTCTCAACAGGGCCCTACGCCGCCGCCCCCCCCCCCCCCCAACCGAGGGCCATTTAAGGCCTTGTTTTTCACCTCATAATTTTTTTTGTAGTCCGTAGGAGAGAACAGAAGAAAGCAAAACTTGACTGCTTCACAGGAAAGGGGGTCCATGAACTTTAAGCAGAGTCCTGGGGAGGGCATAGCCAGAAAAAAAAGGTTGAGAATGGCTGGTTTACAGTTTTATTCCTTCCACCAGTGAAGGATCATGCACTTCTCTAATCTCCGTTCCATTTACCATTTCCTTGCTCGATCTCCTGTTTATGCTCTTCTGCAGACATTGCGTTCTCAACACTACCTGCCTCTCCTATCTTTATATCGTCTGCAAACTTGACCACAAAACCACCATCCAAATCATTGACGTATAATGTGAAAGAAGTAATCCTAACACCAAGCCCTGAGGAACCAGAGAAAGCCCCATTTATTTCCACTCTCTACCTCCTGCCAGTCAGCCAATCTTTCCTGTACTACTGTGGGCTTTTATCTTGCTAAGCAGCCTCGTGTGTGGCATCTTGTCAAAGGCCTTCTGAAAATCCAAGTAAAATTAACCATCTGGGTAAGACGAGGATTTCGGAATCACTAGTTTAGGGACCCCTAAGCATGGTTACCACTTTGACTGGACACCTAGCTAAGACATAACCAAACCCGGAAACATGTTAAACTTTTCAACATCTAAATTTAGCTTTTATTTAAAATGTATATTCTGAAAACTAAGCTCCTCTTATACATTTTGAGGCCTTAATCTGAGTCAATAGATTTCAAATCCAGAGCCACAGGCATTACATAACAAGTTTAATTCAAATCTCATTATAAAACAAGTGATAGAATAAACAGGATTACTGAGTCATCCAGTGTGGAATCTCAAGGGATGGCTCACATAACCAACTATTTCCAACTTTCTGGTCATGTTTCACACTGATAGTAAAAGCCCTTCTAAATATCTCCCAGACAGGTAGCAGCTTCTTCATTGGTGCTGCCTTGGACAAAGTCAAATCCATGATTAAATGTAATCCAATTGTATTTATTACTGGATATGCTTCCATTTAAGTGCAGTAACAGCCTTGGTCCAATGCACTTCTAGTTAGAAATGAATTGCACTTTTTCCCCTAAAAAATAAATACATGTACATTTAATATCATAAACAAGAAAAATTCTGTAAGACCTGTAATAAATGTACCTTGTGAAATATTAAAAGGTGATTATACAGTACAATAGTGTGTTTAAAATTGTTCTCAATTAAAAATCAGTGAAAACATTGACTGGACACATTTACCTCATAAAAGTGTTCATTTTCAGGGCTGGTGTAATAGTAAGTTCATCACATACTGATTTACAAAAGCCTCGAGTCCAAGTGGGAATATGGAAAGGATCAGTTGCACATAGCTGAGCAGAATGACAGTCATTGCCCATTGGCCTCCTCTTTCCTTCAAGTTAAAAAAAAACCACAGAAATGTTGGAAGAACTCAGCAGGTCTCACAGCATCAAGATGAAGAAGGGCTCAGGCCCGAAAACGTCAGTTATCTCTATCACCGATGGACGCTGTGAGGCCTGCTGAGTTCCTCCAGCATTTCTGCGTCTTTACTACAATCACATCATCTGCAGACTTTTGTGTTGCATCTTTCTTCAAGAACAGATTTCAGTTAGACACAAGGTGAAGTCTTTCCACTATTCTGATTTCTATTTACTGGTACAGTATCCAGTTGATCCAAAAAAAAAACAGCGATCCCTTCATTTCTAGTTATTCACTGTTCTGTTCAAAAGATATGCAAAAAATGACACACAGCACAAGGGGAAAGGAAAACTTTGGGCAATGGCTCTGGGCTGTAGCAGAACTTGGAGACAATCTTGCAATGATATTAATTAATTAACCTGCTTTCCAAATCCCATTTAATGTTAGTTTATAAAGTGGAGATCATTTCATTAATTCCTTTATCTAGATTTTGCTATTTTCAAAATAGCATTAGCTTGACAAGAATTTGAAATCACAGTGGATGTATAAAAATATGCTCTGTCAAACACTGAAGTTGATCCCATTTCTTCCAGCAGATGAAAATGAATATCACTGCACAGAGTGTACACACTATGCGCAAACGGCTCTTCATGAGAGGGACGCTGAACTTGGCCAGTGTAGAGACACAGACGAGGATGACAGTCACAATGGCCAGAAGGACGTTGATACATTTCCCCAGCAGAACCTTGGCATTGGCATTTTCACTCTGCACCACTTGGTGCTGCTGGTGCTGTAACTCCAAGGTGCTGAGGCGCGTCTGACATGACTCCAGGGCTTCCTACACAACAACACAAAATCACAGGGCTCAGTGGGTGTGTCTGACGTACCATTTGAGATTCATTTTAGAAGTTGAAAAATATTCAAAACCTATTTGTTGAGACCCTCTCCTGCCTGAGATGAATGTCTCTGGGCAAACAAATAAGGGTGACACTCAAACTGTGCTTGATTTTAAAGTCAGATGACTGGAAAGCTTTGCTAGTCGCTCCCTCAGCAGCAATCTCCAGCCCCATCACAATCTCACTTCCCTCACTCTGGCCAGATCCACCCGCTACCCTTCATCAACAAACCGGTCATACCACTCAAACTTTTCAAATATTTTCTCTTAAAATATGTAGAAGCATTTCCGAAAAAAACGAATGACTAAAAATCAGAAAATGTCAGAATTACTCAGCATCTGCAGAAAATGAAACAGCTTTACGTTTCAGATCACAAGCTGGGGTCAGCACCGGCAATCTGGACTGGGGTTCGAATCCCATGCTGTCTGTAAGGAGTTTGGAGGTTCTCCCTGTGTCTGTGTGGGTTTTCCCCAGTGGGGGGAGGGGCTCTAGTTTCAAAATGTACTGGACGTTGAGGGTCAATTGTCTGTAATTTGGTGGCATGGGCTTGTGGACCGAGAGGGCCTGTTATCTACCGCATTGTATATATAAATTTAAATGTATTCATCTTTAGTTCAGATTTCCAACATCTTCAGCCAAAAGAATGCATTATTTTATTTAGAAGTGTGCTGAGGTTTGCTACATAGCAAAAAACATTCCAACTGGCTTTATGGAGAACAAGATGCCACAGGTGGTATGTGAGCAGGACATAGAATCTGGATGATGGTGGAAGAATCGTTCATTCCCATGTGTCTCAGCTTGGAGCCAAAGGATTTTCTTCACCCTGTATGTCTAATTTAACTAACCTCACATTCAGCTGCTAGACAAGATCTTCCCCATGTAAATTAGCTTTCATATGGCATCTAAATGTACATAGACAGGCATATTCAAACAGCTAATGATTTGAGAAAGCTGAATATAATTAAAACTCGTCAATATAGTTTTATAAAAGGTAAATTGTTTGACAAATTTTCTCAAGTTCTTTGAGGGAAATCGGTATTTAGATTTTCAATGTCATTTCACAAAGTGTCATATTGGAAGCTGGTACATAATTTAACACCCATGGGATTAGAGGAAGTGTGTTGGCATAGACTGAAAACTGGATGTCACTTAGAAATCATAAAATTGGAATCAATGGGTCCTCTCAAATAAAGAGGTAACTAAAGGAGTTCCTGAGGATTGGTTCTTGGCCCTCAATTGCCCACTATTTACATTAATGACCTGTAGGAAGGAACAGTAGACAAGGTTTCTGTGGTGGTACACCACCGGCCTACTGCAGAAGGCAACCTCTGTACCTGCAGGAGTGTAAGGGGACAGGACAACACCTGGCCGGCTCTCAATCAGTCGGCCTGAATGGATCAAGCCCCTCCCGGTCGGGTGTCAATCGCCTATGCCGGCCTCCCAAGGCCTCACTCAGAGTTGCTGCAGCTACCCCCCAGCCTGGCTCTGTGAAAGTCTTTGTGGATTAAAGCCTGTGGGCTGATAACGCCTCAAACCGTGCATCTTGGCGCCTCACAGTTTGGCGGGCAGCAGCCTCCTTTGAAGAAGACCGCAGAGCCCACCTCACTGACAAAAGGCAAAGGAGGAAAAAACCCAACACCCAACCCCAACCAACCAATTTTCCCTTGCAACCGCTGCAATCGTGTCTGCCTGTCCCGCATCGGACTGGTCAGCCACAAACGAGCCTGCAGCTGACGTGGACTTTTTTACCCCCTCCATAAATCTTCGTCCGCGAAGCCAAGCCAAAGAAAAGAACATTCTTTACCTTGGTGTATGTCTGATTCTGGCTAACAGTGCACCACAGTTTCCAAATTTCCTGATGATATGAGAATATGTAGAAGGGCATGTTGTGAGTATCTGCAACAGGATGAAGATAGATTGAGTGTGCAAGACTGCCACATGAATTTTAATGTGGGAGTGTTAGGTCATACAATTGAAGTGGAGTGAGATGCAAATGAGTAACATGCAGAGGGGTGTTCTAGTGCTTGAGTCATGGCAAAAATAGCAGCAGATTCAACAAGTACAATGTGTATGACAATAAACTCGTCACCATCATCATCGAGTTATTAAGGCGCCAAACAGCATTTTGATGCTCATCGCAAAGGGACGAGAGTTTAAAAATGGGGACGTTTTGTTGCAATTGTACGCAGTGTTAGTGTGGCCTCCCCTAGAACACTGCACAGTTTTAGTTCCCTTCAAGCCTCCCCCACCACTCAATAGGACTTTTGCCAGAACTTCAACTTGAAATATTAAGCTCTGTTTCTCTTCCCACATATGCAGCCGGACCTGCTGAATATTTCTAGCATTTTCTGATTTTATTTTGGTTTAAGACATCTGACAGGCTTAGGAAGAATTTAGGAGTTGCTTTATTGAAAATCTTCTTGGCTACCTCGAGTCTACCACTCGGCTCCCTGCTAAAATGTAGCAGTCCCAAAATAATTGTTAATTATCAGTAAAAATCATGTGGAAAGCATCAAGTTTACGTTCTGGATCTGAACTTCCTCCTTCACAATGAAAAATTAAACAGAAACTCTTCAGAAAGCGGTCTGCAGCATATGCACCTCACAATTCCAGTATCTGCAAAGTTTTGGTTTGATTTTTTTTTGGTAAAAAGAACTGTACTAAGAATCTACATTAAAAGAAAATGTTGCAGAAAGTCAGATCAAATTAGGCTAAAAAAAAAATGCCCAGACATGCCACTTGCACAATGACCTAAACTGCTTCAGGGGAAAATGTTTTTGGTTAAGTTATATGTGACTGTAAAGCAGCTGAAACTTCAATGTTTTTCACTCCACTGATGTTCCCTGACTTGCTGTGTATCACAAGCATTTTCTGTTTGTTTTGTTCTGATTTCCAACACAACCCTTTGTTTTTGCTTTTAAACTACAATATTAGGTTTAGTGAGAGAGAAAAAAAAAGCAACTTGTTTTTATGGATAATTTAAGGAGAGAATGAGAGAAGTGTTTAGGAAGAAATTTCACCATCCCCTAAAGCAGTGCTTTTCAAACATTTTCTTTTCAAGTTATCCCTACCCCCTCAGTGAACTGTGATTAGTAATGGATTACTTAATATAAGTGGGGAAAAAAGGTTGAGAACCATTGCTCTAGGCCCAATTGTTACTGAAATATTTTGCTTGAGAAGAATTTGGAGTTATGAAGCTGTGCACATAAAGAGTCAATGAGGTACAAATATAACAGTGGTTTTCCAACTTTTCTTTCCACTCACATACACTTTAAGCAATCCGTATGCCATAAGTGCTCAGTGATTAGTAAGGGATTGCTTACAGAGGTATCATACCTCATTGACTCATTATGTGCACGGTTTCATAACTCCTAAGGAAATGGGACAATTCTTCTCAAGCAAAATATTTCAGAAACAATTGGATCAAGAACAGTGGTTCTCAACCTTTTTTTCCCCACTCATATACCATCTTTAAGCAATCCCTTACTAATCACAGAGCACCGATGGTATAGGGATTACTTAAGGCGGTATGTGAGTGGAAAGAAAAGGTTTTTAAACCACTGCTCTAAACCCATCATATCCAGGCATCCATCTGTTGTTCTGTTAAGGTGACAAAAAGCTGCAAACCTGAATATCACGTGCCCGTTCAGATGACTGATAGGCTACTTTTTCCTCGATGCTTGCCAGCTCTTGTTTTAGATCCATTGTCTCGTGCTGATGAAGCTCGGAGAGGTCATTCAACTGATCTTCCAAAGATGCCAACCTGAAATGTTGGAATTGATCTTTAGACCTTTCAAATATGTAACAAATGGTCTTCCAATGCAATTCTTGAATTTTTATTATCTTGGTATGCAACCTTCCACAATCACAAGATGTGCCTGTCATTTTGAAAACCAATCAACAACAACCAGCCTTGGAATCGTGTTCCACTGTTATCTCTTGTGGACAGTTACTGCGAACGCCAGGCTTTGGTAACTTGCAGAGTGGTTTTCCCTTTGCAAGTGGGAGAGGGGAAAATTAACAATGCAGCATCTAGTTCCAAAACTGGGTCCAGGGAGAAGAGATGGTCAGAGCCAGATCAGGGCAGAGATTAGCCTTCAGCACCAAGGTGTTTAAGACCTGGACTGTAAGAGTTGGGGGTTTAGTACCACAAATGTGAAGATGCGGCACAGATAGAGCGACTCTAGTATCTATGGAGAGCCTGGCTAGCACAGTGCTGCCGCAACATGGCTGCACCAGCACAGGTGACAATGGTTGTTCCCAGGAAAAGTGGGCTAACTTCTCATAGAATGCTCAAAAAGAAGAGTGAAACATGTATTACAGCACAGTACCGGCCCTTCAGCCCACAATGTTGTCCCAACCCTTAGACCGTGTCTTTCACTTAACCTTCCACTTTAAATTCCTCCATATGCTTGTCTGGTCATCTCTTGAAATTCCCCGATGTACCTGCCTCCACCACTGACCCAGGTCATGCATTCCATGCACCAACCACTCTCTGGGTAAAAAGACCTTCCTCTAATATCTTCCTTGAACTTTCCGCCTACTACCTTAAAGCCATGCCCTCTTGTATTGAGCAGTGGTGCCCTGGGAAGAAGGTGCTGGCCGTCCACTTTGTCTATTCCTCTTAATATCTTGTATGCCTCTATCATGTCTCCTCTCATCCTCCTCCTCTCCAAAGAGTAAAGCCCTAACTCCTTTAATCCTCTGCTCATATGCATACTCTCTAAACCAGGTAGCATCCTGGTCAATCTCCTTTTCAACACTTCCACGTCTTTCTTATAATGAAGCAACCAGAACTGAACACAGTACTCCGAGTGTGGTCTAACCAGAGTTTTGTAGAGCTGCATCATTACCTTGCGGCACTTAAACGTCGACTTCTCAAAGATAACACCCCAAAAGCTTTCTTATCTACCCTGTCTACCTGTGAGGCAATGTTTGGGGATCTGTACACATGGACCCACAGATCCCTCTGCTCTTCCACGCCACCAAGAATCCTGCCATTAATTTTGGAGTTTGTCCTTCCAAAGTGCACCACCTCACACTTTTCCGGATTGAACTCCATCTGCCACTTCTCAGCCCAGCTCTGTATCCTATCAATGTCCCTCTGCAATCCTCTACAATCTTGTACACTATCCACAACACCACCAATCTTTGTGTTATCTGCACACTTGTCATCCCATCCTCATCCAAATCATTAATAAAAATCATGAAAATCAGAGGTCCCAGAACCAAACTTTGAGGGACTCCACTAGACACAAGCCTCCAATCCAAATGTACTCCCTCCACCACAACCCTCTGCTTTCTATAGGCAAGCCAATTCTGAATCCACATGGCCACGCTTCCCTGGATCCCATGCCTTCGGACCTTTTGAATAAGCCTAACATGTGGAACTTTGTCAAATGCCTTACTAAAATCCATGAAGATCACATCCACCACACTACCCTCATCTATATGTCTGGTCACCTCATCAAAGAACTCTATCAGGCTTGTGAGACATGATCTACCTTCACAAAGCTATGCTGACTGTCCCTGATCAGACCATGATTCTCTAAATGCCGATAGATCCTAGCTCTATGAATCCCCTCCAACAGCTTGCCCACCACTGATGCAAGGCTTGTAAAGGTTAAAACCTTGTGCTTTTTAACTCTTAGTTAATTTTGTGCCTGTCCCTTAAAGAGAATTATTGTTTATAGTGTTACCATAGTGAGTGTGATGTAATCTGTCTTAATATCCACCCAGACAATGCCTTGC
The DNA here is from genome assembly GCF_036971445.1 of Narcine bancroftii. Taxonomy (NCBI): domain Eukaryota; kingdom Metazoa; phylum Chordata; class Chondrichthyes; order Torpediniformes; family Narcinidae; genus Narcine; species Narcine bancroftii. Next base: position 36,287,698 of record NC_091481.1, read on the forward strand.
TCATTACTTGTCAACATGTAAAGGAAGCGTGAGCATGAGAAATATTTCTTTGGATGTTTTTTGTCTCTTTAAATTTGTTTATCTATATCTTTTGTATCTCTTTTTTTATATACGTTTTATATCTCGATGATTATACATTAAATACTTTGTTAGTCATTGTTATAAAAGTCTTAATGTGAAGTTATGCAAAATGTTTATCTTTTTTATCAACAAATTAAAACTACAAAGCAGCAGCCACAGAGTTGGATTTATTGAATTAAAGAGATTGAAATTTGAGATATTGTAGCTCATGCATTTGGAAGATGATTCTTTGAAATTAGGATATATTAGAATACGGAAAGTGCCATCTATAAGGCTCACTGGTCTATAATTACCTGGACTTCCTTTTGTGAACAAGGGGACCACATTTGCCACCCCCAATCCTCCAATACCATTCCCGTGGATAGTGAAGACACAAGGATCTTCATTGGATGGATATCTAGAACCTCACCAATCCTACAAGCACATATGAAGCTGAGAATTTGATGTTCTAACTTGGAGAAAGGCCAATTTTGTGGAAATGAGAAAGGATCTAGGAAGAGTCAATTGGAACAAGCTGTTTTCTGGCAAAAATGTGTCAGACAAGTAGAAGGCCTTCAAAGGTGCAGAGGGGGCAGAGTTTGTATATTCCTACCAGAATTAAAGGCAAAATTAACAGACAAAGGGAACCTCAGTTTTCAAAGGATATTGATGATATGATTAAGAAGGAGAGATATAACTGGTGTAGGCATCTAGGAGCAAATGAGGTACTTGCAGAGTATGGAAAATGTAAGAGATCGCTAAAGAAGAAAATCAGGAAGGCAAAAAGAAGGCATGAGAGTGCTTAGGCAGATAACGTGAAGGTAAATCCAAAGGGTTTCTACAAGTATTGTAACAGATTTATGTTAACCTTTCAATTTATGTTATATTTCTTTTATAAAAATGTCTTAGTAAATTATAGAGTTAAAATATTGTATCTGTATTCTTAGTAAGTTAGCTGTGGATTGGTACAGGGTCAAACACCACTGTGTGTGTACTTTCCTAAGATGATGGAAGGCATCAGTAAGTAAAATCTCTTCTGCTATTTGAATCTTGCAACTCCAACTTCTTTAAGATGCCTCCCAAGTAACTCCACAGACATAACATGGTGGCAATGGTATAAGAGAAAAGGAATAAAGAGTCTAGTGAGGAAGTTATCAACAGTCTCATCAGTCTCTTGCATTAAGCCTTGAAATTCATAGCGTTTAATTCTATGGTTGGACCTGGGTTCAGGATGAGAAGCACTTTGCAAATATCTGCTCTGGATCATTTTTCTCCCCCTCTGTGAGCTCCCAGCTATTAAATAAGTCAAGGCCTCGCTCCCCTGTCCAGAGAATTATATAACTGACCTTCTCCTCTGCTGTTGCATTTTTTAAATAGCTTCGAATGCTGAAACTTTCTCAATGATTCAACAATGTCTTCAGCTTCCAGTCCATCGCTGGGTGAAGTGCTGTTGCTCGAGCCATTTTTTTTTCAGTAATATTTTTTCTCTTCTTCCCCTATGTACAATCAATCATATATGGCTTTATTCCTTTTCTCTTATACCGTTGCCACCATGTTATGTCTGTGGAGTTACTTGGGAGGCCTCTTAAAGAAGTTGGAGTTGCAAGATTCAAATAGCAGAAGAGATTTTACTTACTGATGCCTTCCATCATCTTAGGATGACATCTGATGTGGTGGGTGTGGACTCAATCTTGAGTTTTAAGAATAAATTGGATGGGGGAGGTTATGCAATGGGAGCAAGTTACTGGGACTAGCTGAACAGCACAGACTAGAAGCGCCAAATGGCCTGTTTTCTGTGCTGTAGCATTCTATGGAACTAAGTACCCAGATGAGTTTCTCGAAAGAGACATACTGACCAAGGAGCCATCGTTAATAGGTTTCCTTCTACTTCTAATCACAGAGTCCAGAAAAAACCAGTGTCATGCAGTCCAAACCCTAGTTGCACTAAATAACTGCAGGCCAAGATGCGGAAGAACTTGTTCCTACTCCCCTTCCAAATAGTGCATAAGGATCTTGACAACCATTCCTTGCAAAGCACATCTACATCAAATGTACCCCCATATTGCATGTTCAATTCCTGGGGCAGATGCTAACCCATTCACAAGCATATCCCGCTCTTCTATATGTAGTATTTACATCCATTTTTTAAAAAAACTTTGTACAGTTTGGTTGAAGCAACTTTAATTTGTGCCCAGAGAATATTCATCTTGTGTGGAATTTTTTTAGTTCACTTCACCAGAGTGTGATACAGCACCATCCAGTGGCGAGATTGTGCCTTACACACAGTTACTTCACTCACAACCACAGAGACTTCTTGCTCCAGATAAGTGATCATGTACAGGACAGTGCATGGTCACATGGTCCAATCTAACCGCTTGTGGTCTCAGAATAATATGACATCCCCTCTGAACAGAAATGAAGAGAAATTTCTTCAGCCTGAGGGTAGTGAGTCAGTGGGTAAATTTAAACCGGAGGTCAATAGATCATTGATTAGTAAGGGTGGCAAAAGTGTTTGGGAGAAAGAAGGTAGGGGAATGGGATTGAAAGAAAAAGAGGTCAAATGGTAGAATGGACTCAATGGCCTATGTTAAGGTACAAACAGCACAGGCTAGGGTTCCTCCGCTGCAGTAAGCAGCCTCTTCCCCATATTACACCTAAGTTTCCATCCCTCTGTACCGTGACACCAGCACCAGGCCCCACCAAGTCTCAATGCACCCCAACTGGAAGCCTGTACCAATCACTGGTAGGGAGGGGGAAGTGTGGGTGGGCAGGTCACTCTTACTCACACATCCCAGACTGGGAAGTTAGTCTTCCCAATTATTAACTTTGCAGATTTCAGATGATGTTTGAAGAAGGGGTGAGTGAGGAGATCCACTTTTCCTGGAAAAGCAAGTTGAGGGATGGTCCAGTGAACATTGGCACTGTAATTTCAGAGAGACACAATCATATTTTGGTCAAGTTCAGGATTGCATTGGCAAAAGAATATTAGAGCTTTCATTCTGATTTGGTGTGGGTTTTCCATCTTCCAGGGGAGAAGATGGCGAGTGGGTTGAAGCAGCCATTAGAATGGTGCCATCTGCTGTGGAGAGCAACATATTGCTTCATGTTTTCTCTGTCGCTTGTGAGCTATCAGGGAAGTTATAATATGCCCAGGGTATTAATGCAATCCAATGTCCAAGGGTACTTGTAAAGCATGATTTCATACACTAGAAGTTGAATTACAGTAAAACCCCTGGTATTCAGTACCTACGGGGATTGGTAGATGCCGAATAAGTGAGTTTTCTGGTTGCTTGAGATTCACTCTTACTATGACTGGATTAAGAATAAACAGTTTAAAAGACAAAAATACTACACTTACACTGAACAAACTTCACTTGCATGAATATATAAACCTTAAAGCATTTTAATTTATTTTCAGTCACATTCTTTGAAAACATTTAACTGTTCGCTGCATCTGCAGGTTCCTCTCCCTCCACGAGCAGTAACATTATAATTAATCCCCTTCCCCCCCACCAAGCCTTTACTAATATAGTTAATAATATACTAATAAAGATAAAGACTCTTACTAGACACTTTAAGAGAGTGACCCCAACAGCAAATGGCATCAACTAGCTCTTCCTCCTGGTAACCTTATTATATTATTATATTAAACACTTAATTATATTCAAACGCAACTTTATTCAAACTTCATTCAAACAACTGCTACAAGCAAAGCTCGACCAAGGCACTCCGCTGTCTGAATATTTTCTCCACCAAAGGTTTATGTGTTACTTCAGAGAACATTTACGTGTACAATTTTAAACTTGCATTTTTTTACCTATTTATTTTAATTTTTATAATTTTATTTTCCTCAGTTTTTTTTTGCCAGTTGCCTGAGGTTTTACAGTATTTCCAAACAAATCTTTTGATCTCTACAAATGGCAGAAATTTTAATTCCATGGACAAAGCAGAGGTGAAAACGTCAGAGCAAACAATGAGATGCTGGAAGAACGCAGGTCAGACAGGATCTGGCACAAAGGGTCAGATAACTCTCCAGGTTGGGACCTTTAAACAAGACAACAATAAGAATGGGTGGTATTATATGTATGAAGGGGGAAAAGAAGCTGGCGAGGGACTAAGAGGTGATAGTGTATTGCAGAGGTGGGAGAGACAGGTAAAGGATAAGACCATGGTGAGGGGTAGGAGGTGGGGAAGTCCCAGCTCAATCGATGGCACTCTTGGTCCCACAAGACTTGAACATGCAATGTAGGGGCACACTACAAGTCATAGAGCATGGAGACTGGCCCTTCAGCCCAACCTGCCCATGCTGACTGAAATGCTCCACCCACACTAGTTACACCTGCCTGCATTTTCCCCTTATCCCTCTAACCCCATCCTATCCATGTATCTGTCCAGTTTTTTTTCCTTATGTTGCAACAGTTGCCTGAACCACCTCCTCCAGCTTATTGCATGAACCCACCACTCTCTGTGGAGAAAAATGTTACCACTCAGGTTCCTGTTAAATCTCTCCTTGCCCCCCCCCCCCCCCCACCCACCCCCTCCTTAAACCTCTACTCTGGGCAAAAGATTCACTCAATTCCTCTCATGTTTTTATATTCCTCTGTGTGATCACCCCCTTATCCTCCTGCTCACCAAGGAATAAAGCCCCAGCCTGTTCAACCTCACCCTGTAGCTCAGGTCCCAGAGTCCTGGCAACATCTTATTTTGTTGTTTACATGTGCAAGTTGTGTTCAAATTTTCTTTTGCTCTTACCAATACATGGCTATTCAGCCTGGCCCGCAGGAAAAGGGATCTCAGGGTTGTATGTGATGTATTCTGTCAATAAATCTGAAATCTAACTCTTTCTTCACTGCAGCACAGAAACCAAACCTGAACCCAGTACTCCGCGCACTCTTTATTTTTAATATTTTGATTTTTATAATAGACTCAACATAATTTCAACAACCAATACAATCTTTTTCAACATTCATGGAATGTACAGAGTCTGTGTATAGTCCCCCCCCCTCCATTCCTTGCCCCCAAACACAGAACCATACAAATGGGGTTCAGAGCCCCCACCAAACACCTAAAAAAAAGAACAACCCTAATGAACTGAATAGCCCAAGTAAGAACTAAAAAAAAACAAACTTAAATAAACTACAAAAGGGCTGATAAGGAAATACGCAGGTCACCTGTGCCCGTCTCCACTTCCTTAACTCCACTCCTTTCCCTACTAAGACAGGTTTTTATAATATCCATGTTTCACAGGGAGGGGGATATAGTCAATCTACACGCCCATGTATTTCAGATAAAGCTGCCACACTTTAACAAATGTCTCATGTTTCCCCCTTAATTATGTGATTTTCTCCAGGGGAATGAAATGCTGCATTTCCACATTCCATTGTGTGGTATTTAGTTGGGAGTCGGACCTCCAGGCTAGTGACAAGGTGACCTTCACGGACTGAATTTGGTATTTGGACAGGCTAAAACTCACATTGACAATATCTCCCAAAAGGTACAACTCCAGATCTTGCGGAAAATCCGCTTCTGTAATGTTTTACTCCATGAACTCTTAGCAAATCACAGGGGTGGGTGACTGTGTCCACTCCACTGCACTCATGGAACTCACTGAGTCAACTCCCGAGGAACCCATTGTTCTAGCAGTTAATGATGTGACAGATTCAGGTAGAGGTGATTCCATCCACTTTAAAGTTAACTATTAGAGATTAGCCACAGACAGAAGTACACATACCACTCTCTGCAACTACAGTTGTCTGAACCCAACACTCAGCGACAAGTGTCACGTCCAGAGCAGACTCTCTTGGTGTGGATGGTGATGGGAGAGAATCTGATCCTAATGTATGTGTCTGGTAAGTGCAAAGCAGACACCGACAGGATATCCACGTACATCCGTCTTGATTTTTAGGTTGACCGGCACCCACAAGTTGCCCAGCCTGACATTTAGAAAATCGATGGACGTCTCCCATAGCCCATCACACTGAGACATTCCTGCATCAGCCCCCTCCAGGTACGCTGGGAGCTGTGGTCTGTCACCTTTTCTTTACAACAGAAGATGTCGCTCTGGGAGTTCCACTTTATGTATTAAATTGCTTGGAGACCCCGCCAATTCAAGTTGATCTATTTACCATCGCTGACGTTTCAGTCTTAGTTAGATCGAGTTAATACGGTCAGCTGCCTCAGTTACAATAAGGGAGGATGACCACGTTGTATTCCCGGGGAATTCCGGCCTTTTAAACACAAGGCACCCTCTGCCAAAGCACTATTATTTGGTGTGTTCCTAACACCATCAGGTTTAATTTTTTTTTGTACATTTCATGAGGCATAAAATACTTGAAGGTATTTTTGCTTTGAAATCTTATTGATTTTAAATGTCTTTCATAATTCCTCCCTGTGTTCGTGTCCCTGCCATTTTCTGCCTCTTTCGTCACGTGAATAAATTCAACTCAATCGTACAGTAACTTGGTGTTACTGTAAATAGGTGAAAGAATTAAATGTTCTATGTGCATTAAAGTGTCATCCAACCAGATTATCAAATTCCCTCTTTGCTGTTGAGTGGGATCCTGCTGCCTCGAAATTGGCGTGTGTGTTTACAATGTGAGAACACAAAGATATTTAATTTGCTGCAGTGTTCTCTTGCGAATCGCAGGTGTTAACTCAATTTGTTTAACGCATTTGCTTGAGTCAATCTTCTTCAGATACAGTCATTTCCTTTTCCATGATTCTGACAATGTCTCTGACCAACCTTTTATCATTTTTGCTATTTAAACCAATGCCCACGTTCAAAGCTGAGGAACTGCAAAAAGAGATTTTAAAAGACTCGCATTTCCATATCCCCCGCCCCGCATCCCGTAACATAGAAACTCATTCCAAGATGGTTCAGGGAGAGGAGGGGAGTAAAACACAAACGTCTACAGACACGGAGATGGAAGTGAATACCTCGAGGAAGGGCTCAAGCCCTAAACATCCGTTATGTATCTTTACCTTTGCTACATAAAGATAGGCCTGAATATTTGTTTCAAAGATAAGTTTTGAAAGGGTCAGGGAGGATTGGAGGGTAGCTCATGTTGTTCCGTTGTTTAGGAAGTGTTCTATGGCTCTATCGAGATTAGGGAGGGAATTTTTGATCGCGCCCGCTAGACTGCTGAAGGCAAGGTCACCTAGTAACGAGGAAAGTTGTACAGGTGGAGAACATGGGGAAGAGAGAAATAAGGACTGAAGCCACGACCTTTTTAAATGTAAGCTTTGCTGACCACAAGGTTCATTCGGCGAGCATTGGCAGTAGGTTTTCTGCGAGAGGTTACGTCCAGAGGGCGTGGGATTTGAGAAAGAACAATGCAAGTGATTCTCGCACAGGTGAGAGCTTTAGCAGCAGAGGTGGCCAGTCTTGATGCACGAGATATGGGATTGTAGATTCTCCCCCAGCTCAGTCTACTTCAGCTGGGAGAGCTGAGAGCAGAGTTTGCTTGGCGGCCACTGACCATGGTCTACTTGTCAGGAGGAAACTGTGGCCCAGCCAATAAAGAGATGAACATCAGAATTCATGGCAATCATACCACAGATCACAATATCAACCATGTTTCAACAAAGAGCGCTGTTTACACCTTACCTTTTCCCCATTGTGCGATAAAATAAAACTAACCGTTACCTGTAGTGTTCCTCTTGCAGCGTTTGGGTGATAATACTGTAGTCTCTGTTAAACTGAACCTTTAAGTTCTCGATGTCGTCAGACAGCTGGGATTGTGCTTCTTTCAGCTCCCGGAGTTCTTCCAGGATGGCAGGCATCTTGCTCTGCTCCCTCTCCAGTGAGCTGGACTTGGGGCTGGCCGTCTCTTTGACCCCGAAATCAGAGTTGCCGTTGCTATCCCCGGAGACGCTGGCACTGGAGCCCTCGTCATCGCTTGCATATTTGAGCTTGGACACCAGCACAGCGCTCCCGCTCAGAGCCCTGTGCCCAGCGTCCCGCTGGAAGTCTTCCATGGAGCTCTTCAGGTGAGCGATGTTGTCAGCGCTGCCAAACTTGTTGCGGATCAGGTTGGCAATCTCCCGCGGCTTGTTGAAGACGAAAGCCGGCGGGGTGAGAGTCACCCCCGGGATGGGCCGACCCCCCTCCAAGCTCGGGCCTCCCCCCGTGCCGGTGGGCAGCCTTGTGCTGCTGCCGCTCACGTTCTGCTGCGAGCTCCTCATCCCCTCCTTGGTGTTCCTGGGCCCGTTCAGCTCCACCTCCTTCAGCTTGCGGTGATAGTGGTCGAACTTCTTCTGCAGCTGGGTCATGTTGTGGGCAGATTTCTGGTTCTTCTTCTCGAAGACCTGCTTGATGCGGCGAGCCTGATGCTTGTCAGCGTTGTTCACCAGCTTCAGGTACTCGGTCACGTTGGCGTCCCGCATCTCCTGCTCGATCCTCAGCTGCTCCGTGATCTTCAGGACCTTCTGCTTCAGCTTGTCCGCTGTCAACCTGTCACTCTGGAAGTCCAGAAGGCCGTCGCTCATCCCGAGGTTCAGGTTCGTGTCCGAACCTCCTCGTCTCATGTTTCCCGGCAAACCAAGGCTGTTCATTTCCGCGTGATTGGCCTGAGGGATCAACGAGAAGGAGGACTGAGCAACACCGGCATTTTTGGATCCATGCACAAGCCCCCACGGCTCTGATCCCAGCCCTCATGGAACAGGGGTGGTCCTACATGGCCCTGATACCACTCCCGGGCACTGACAGCTCCTACACGGCTCTGACACCCCCGTCCCCCACCCCACGCACACCAACCCCACCCCCACACCGACACCTCCTGCTGACCCCCACCAACACCAGAGAAAACCCACGCAGACACGGGGAAATAGGCCCTTCAGCCCATCCACCCTATACCAATCGTGAAAGGAAGAACAGGCTAGTGAGGCTAGATGTCCGGCTTATTTCTCATGTTTTTTTTTAGATAGTGTTTTGAATAGACTGAGGAGTAAATAAGGAGTAGCCAGCATGGTTGGCCTTTACAGCGCCAACAATTGGGACCGGGGTGGTGGGGGGGGGGGGGGGGGGTGGAACCCCACGCTGCCTGTAGGAAGTTTGTACATTCTTCCCGTGCCTGCGTGGGTTCTCCCCGGGGGCTCCAGATTCCTCAAAACGCACCAAGGGGTGTAGGTTAATGGGGTGTAAATTGGGCGGCACGGGCTCGTGGGCCGATAAGGTTGCTCCATTCACAGACACATGGCTTAACCTGAACTCACCAGTGCTGTCAACAGAGACCAGCACCGATTCCATCGCACTCCAGGATGATGGGATTCAAAGTCCTGATCTGCCTTTTGCCAGCCCTGTGATACCACCCTGACCCTCCTGGCCTCCACTCTGCACATCCCTGCGCTTGCAATGAACGATGTCCATAAGGGGAATTCCCTTTCCCCTACGATTATGGACCAATTTAATCCATCTTCTCCTCAGGGTGCCTGATCCATCCTGTCACTGTGCAGACTACAGCAGCAGGCCATTGCTGGGAATACTCAGCATCCAGCAATGCTCCATGATACTCCCTGACCAGGCACACCTATGGGTGCAGTACCCCAGGGTGACAGAAGGGTCACTGGCAACACCACCTCATCTTTGCCATCCATCAGTGAGCAGGATGGACAGATGTTGTGTCAGAGATACAATGTGAAAATAGGGCCTTCAGTCCACCCACTCCTGCCAGTCCACCCACTCCTGCCAGTCCACCCACTCCTGCCTGTCCACCCACGCCTGCCAGCCCACCCACTCCTGCCAGCCCACCCACTCCTGCCTGTCCATCCACGCCTGCCAGCCCACCCACTCCTGCCTGTCCACTCACTCCTGCCAGACCTCCCATTCCTGCTAACCAGTCAGTAATCTGACATTAAACCCATTTAAAAATTCTACCTACACCCTGGGGACCAAAATAACCTACCAACCTGCACACCTGTGGGGTGTGTGAGGAATCTGGAGCACCCGGAGAAATGACAGGGGGAAGGAGCAAACTCCACACTGACAGCTCTGGAAGCCAGGATTGAATCTATGCCCCTGGAGCTGTGAGGCAGTTATACTCACAGTCATTAATTAACTGGTCTCAGAATTTCCTCCCATTCTCAAGCATGGGGAGCCTGTTTAATCACCTCCCGGGTTGGACATTTGAACTCAGCTTCCATAGAACTCTATCTGCTCAGAATCCAGCACTGTAGCTACAGTGTCCAGCAGGAAACACTCAGCAGGTTAGGCAGCGTCCACATTTCAACTTAGTGGCACTTCATTAGAGTGGAGAAGATTTGAACCCCTAGATCAATGATAGATGATGGATCATTGACCTGAAAGGTAACCTGACCCACTGAGTATTTCCACCAATCTCTGCCTTGGTTCCAAGCATCTGCAGTTTTTACACCTCAATTCTGCAAGAAATATTTATTTTAAATCACCTTAAACATTCTCATGACAGTTATAGACTCAACCAATTGGGTTTTGACAGAGATTAGATGTGTAATGGACCAGAACCTGTGGAACAAACAACAGAAGCTGAATGACACAAACCATTATTTCCGTAAAAATGGTGCAGAAATTTGTGGCAAAGAGTTGCTCGGGGACAGGTCTCTGATCAATTTCACAGCTCATTAATCTGTGAAACATCAACTGCCTTAATTCTCTTGTCATTTTCATTACATTGCTGCATTAAACATAGAGCATTAAGATTCCTAATTGGCCATTAATCTTGTCAGGATCCTTTTATGGATCTCATAACTGTGCAACTCCCAATTCATCCCCAAACGCAGGGAGGAGGGACGTATGGGTGGGACCTTATGGTTGGCATCGGCAGGTTGGGCTGAAGGGCCTGTTTCCACAATGTGTAACTATGTCCTGTCTACCAGTGGGAGTGAATTGTAAGCTGGGGGATCTCAGCGGGCTGAGCAGCATCAGCAGGATGGAGAATGGTCAATGTCTCAGGCTCATTGGGAGGGAATCCTAACGTTGACTCCAGATCCTGAGGTTTATACACGAGCAAGAAAACCTCTTCCCGATGAACATGCACCGTCCGCCCTCAGCCAATGTGCCTCCACAGTTAACAACACAAGTAAATTCTGTAGACACCACGGTTGATGTGATGCAGGTCAAACAGTGTCCTTTAACAACACAAGTACCAAAGGCAGGGAATGTATTGCGGATGGGGATTTCAAGAGTGGCATGGTACACTGTTACTGAGTGAGCTGGACCAGTCTGGACAGGCGTTGCTGCTGGTCTGTGCCTGGAATAGGGAGAGATAAACCTACAACCTGTGGCTGATGTATCTGTCCAGAACAGGTTTGGTAGGTGTGACCAGTGCACAGTCTATGTGGAGACGAAGTCCAACCTTCACACGGAGAACATCATCCAGCATTCACAGGTGTTAAATCACATGGACTCAGAATGGATCTGGCATCCAGCAAAGAGAACAGTACACTAGAAGAACAGGTCCTTTGGTCCACAATATCTGTGCCCAAGGAGATGCCAAATAAGGGACATTCCCCACCAGGAGACCACCCCTGGTTCAATGAGTGCAGAAGGGAATGCAAGAAGCATGGTGGAAAAAGAGGTTCAGCCGAGTGAAGCAGTCGCTCAGGCCAATGTGGATCCAACTCCTGAGAAACAATTAACAGCCAACAGGAGGAGGTGGCTCCAAGAACCTCCCTGTCCTTAGTGATGGTGAGATCCAGCAACCAGTGAGTGTTAAAGGCAAGGCTGGCACATTTACTACAAGTTCAGCCAGGAGGGAGATTGAAAATTTGGCTGAATGGTGCACCAACAACAACCAAAACTAAGGAACTGATTGTTGACTTCGGGAAGGGAAAACCAGACGTGTACAATCCAGTGATCATTGGGGGAATCAGAGATGGAGAGGGTGAGCACATTTAAGTTCTTGGGAGATGAAAAAGGTGGGAGGCGGGGCAGAAGTGAACCCTACCCTCAGGTCTGGTTCTGTTTTGGACTAGCAACAGCTCATGAACAGCTTCACCAACCCTCCACCCCATGGGCAGGATGAGTGAACCAATGGGAGGTCCTTGCCCAGGCCAACATTGCTAGACTAAGGCTCAAATTATACTGGGTCAGCTCCACTGGCCAGGCCACATCACTCACAAGCCTTACACCACCCACCCGAAGATATTGTTCCGAACTGCATCGCAGCAATTGAAAGGAAATGCTTCATTTCAAAGACTCCATTAAAAAAAAAGACTAACTTGAGAAATCTCTGGGCCGCAATTACTCAAAGTGGAGCATCATCAAGGACAGCACCGAGAACTTACAGAGTTTGCCAGGACGCAAAACTCAAATACTTCCCGCAAAGTTTACTACAAAAGGTGGATGTTGAACAACATTATGGATGTTAATAAATAGATACTTCCTATTTTAGTGGGTAGGTGGAGACACAAAATAAAATAAAATTGGCCACTTTTAAAAGGGTGCATGAAAGTAGAGACCTAGGGATGTGGCTATTAGATGACGGCATTGCAAACTGTGAAGGATTTTGGAAACACATGTGGATGCTTGCATTGAACCAGGGAGACAAAAGGCACAATGCAAGGTTATGGTAACCCTCTGTAAACACCGGTAGGTCCCATCTGCAACGCTGCATTTAATTCTGACTCACATTTCAGAAGACATCCAACCTTTATGAGAGATGTTGATATTTCTGAGCATATTCTGGAATCGGACTCGATGAAGCAGCTGTCAGAAAGGCCATGGGAAAATTCGGCAGAAGGGTTCAAGTGCTGAAGGCTTGAGATACAAGGAGGCAGAAGTGTCAGTGATGACTGGTCACAGTCCTTTATACAAGGGGGTGAAAAGTCCTCATGTTTGACGGGAATATGGAGCTGAGGTCCATTGGGTTTGCCATGACCTTGTTAAATCACTGAGGGGGATTGAGAGGTTGGGGGCTTGTGTGGAATCTGCCACAGGTGAGGCAGGAGGTGATTGTCAGAGGTCAAAAGGTTTGGAAGGTACTCATTTGCCTCTCTACAAGTGATTTACCAGGAAAAAATGTGTTCTGGTCCTTGAAAGGGAATGGGAAGCAGAGAGTTGGGAAATAGTTCCCACCAAGGAGCAGGCACAGACTAACTGGGATTCTGCTTTTATCGTTAAAGCAGTCCAGTGAAAAATGGGTAAGGAAAAATAAAACAGCAAGATTAAAAAAATAACTCCAGGAACTTCACGATCCGTTTAAACATCACGTTATCTCCTCTCTTAATATTGAGTGTTACATGATCAGCCGTGGCTCACAGGCCAGGAATAAGGGGTATCAAGCAAGTCCCGATGGCGTGGTGGGGGAGATGGAGGTGGGGAATGAGGTAGGAGTTGGGTGGGAGGTGGGGTATGGGGTGGAGGTGGAGTACAGGATGGGGGGTAAGGGGAGGGGAGGAGGGAATAGGGTAGGTGGGGAGGAACAGGGTAGGGGTGGAGGACATTGGGTAAGGGTGAGAGGGTAGGGGGTAGGTTACAGGGGAGGGGAGGGGGAGATGGGAGGGGAGGGGGAGATGGGTAGGGTGGGGAGGGGGGAATGGGGGTAGGTAACCGGGTAGGGGTGTGGGGGATTTGGGCCCCCTCAGTCGCCATCTATCAATGGGCAGGTTCTACACCATTGGGTGGAACAAGTGGGGAATACTTTCTGGACTAGCTCAACAGGTGGAAAACCCTTCATCAAAACAAAGAGAAAATGGGTGGGTGCAGGGTGCGGGAGGGAGATGGATGGAGCGATCCAACATGTTTACTTCTCTCTCCACGTCACTAAACACCTCGCGTGGTTATTATGAGGCTGCGATTTGGGAGAAATCACAGTGTTGACTGCAAAGGGTGTCTGCCCTCCGCATTACAACAGGCACTGTGTGTGTGTGTGTGTCTCTCTGTCTGTCTATCTGTGACTGTGTGTGAGACTGTTGGTGTGTCTGTGACTGTGTGTGCGTGTAGGTGAGACTGTGTGTGTGAGCGCCTGTTACTGTCTCTCTGTCTGTGTCGCTCGGAGATCCCTGCTTCCATCAGAGGGAATCTCGTAAGTCCCCCACCCAGCCCGTTTCAGGAGAGCGTGTGCCCCGAGGTGTTCGCTGCCGGCGGCCGCAACC